>NC_092125.1:182891003-183195313 GCF_043159975.1 Macaca nemestrina
CAGATTATGTTATTACTTTTCTTAAAGCTATTCAAAAGCTTTCCATTGATTTTAGGATATAATTCAAATCTTTAACATGGCCTATAAGTCCCTGTTTGATGAAGCCCCTACCTGCATTTGTAGTTTCATCTATTACCACTCTCCTTCTTGTTCACTGTGCCTAAGCCATAATGGACTTATTTCAGTTTGCCAAATAGGTCTGGGCCTTTGTACTTGTTTCGTCTTCTATGTAGATTATTCTTCTAGATAAACCTCTTCTCCCTGTACCCATTTCCATGCCCCCAAATATTCTCCTGTATGTTGTTTTTTATTTTTAAAAAAATTATGGTAGAAAACAATATGAGATTTAGACTGTCAATAAATTTCTAAGTGTACAGCCTAAGATTGTTTACGCACTTTTTCATCTTACAAAGATTGTTTACGCACTTTTTCATCTTACATAACTGAAACTCTATACCCATTGGATAGCAATATTCCATTTTCCCCTCCCTCAAGCTCCTGGCAACTGCCATTCTATCTTCTGTTTCTATAAGTTTTGACTATAAATACCTCATAGAAGTGGAATAATGCAGTATTTGCCTGCTGTGATGGCTTATTTCACTTAGCATAATGTCCTCAATGCTTATATATGTTGTAGCGTATAGCAGGATTTTCTTCTTTTTAAAAACTGAACAATATTCCATTGTGTGTATATACCACATTATTTTTTATTCATTAACTTATCATAAATGGATATTTAGGTTGTTTCTACCTTTTGACTATTGTGAATAATGCTGCAGTGAACATGAGAATGTGATTTTTTTTTTTTTTTTTTGAGACAGGGTCTCATGCTGTCACCCAGGCTGGAGTGCAGTGGTGTGATCACAGCTCACTGTAGCCTCAAACTCTGGGCTCAAGCAGTCACCCTGCCTTGGCCTCCTGAGTAGCAGGACTATAGGTGCGTGCCACCATGGCTGGCTAATTTTTTTTTCTTTGTGGAGAAGGGGTCTTACTTTCTTTCCCAGGCTGGGCTTGAACTCTTGGGCTCAAGTGATCCTCCTGCCTCAGACTCCCAAAGTGTTGGGATTATAGGCATGAGTCACCGTGCCCAGCCATGGGAGTGTGAATATTTCATAGAAATCCTGGTTTCAGTTCTATTGGCAGTATGTTCAAAACTGGGATTGCTGAATTAGATGGTAATTTAATTTATAATTTTTTGAAGAACCTCCATACTGTTTCCTGTAGCAGCTACACCATTTTACATTCCAACCCCAACTTTGTTAACACTTATTATTTTCTGTTTTTCTTTTCTTTTATTTATTTATTTTTTTTTATAGTAGCCATCCTAAAAGATGTGAAGTGATAGCTGATTGTGGGTTTGATTTATATTTGTCTGATTAGTAATGTTGAGTATCTTTTCATATACCTGTTGGCCATTTGTGTGTCTTGTTTGGAGAAATGTCTGTTCAAGTCATTTGCCCATTTTTTAAATGGGTTATTTGATATTTATTGTTGAGGTGTCGAAGTTTTTCTGTATTTTGTGCTTTAACCCCTTATTAGATATATGGTTCGCACATATTTCCTCTCATTCTGTGGGTTACCTTTTTACTCTATTGTTTACTTTTCTGTGCAGAAGCTTTTTAATTTGATATAGTCTCACTTGTCTATTTTTTCTTTCATTGCCTCTGCTTTTGGAGTCATTTTCAAAAAACTATTGCCAAGATCAGTGTTATAAAGCATTTCCTCTCTGCTTTCTTCTAGGACTTTTATAGTTTCAAGTCTTTTTTTTTTTTTTTTTTTTTTTGAGATAGGGTCTTGCTCTGTCACCCAGGCTGGAGGACAGTGGCAGAGTCTTTGCTCGTATAGTTTCAAGTCTTATGTTTAAGTCTTTAATTCACACAATGCAGTGAGATGATGTTTGTGTATGTTATGAGGTTCCAAATTCTTTTGTATGTGGATATCCAGTTTTCCCAGTACCATTTGTTGAAGAAACTATCCTTTCCACATTGTGGGGTCTTGGCACTCTTGTCAAAGATCATTTGACTGTATATTTGTGGGTTTAGTTTTGGGATTTCTGTTTTGTTCCATTAGTTGGTGTGTCTGTCTTTATACCACTACCAAACTGATCTAATTATTCTAGCTTTGTAATATGTTTTGGAATTAGGAAGTAGGAGACCTCCAGCTTTGTTCTTCTCACAATTGTGTTTGGAGTTCCTTGTAGTTACTTATGGAATTTAGGATTATTTCCTTATTTCTGCAAAAATACCATTGGCCTTTTGATAGGGATTGCATTGAATCTGCAGATCACTTTGGATAATATGGACATTTTAACAGTGTTAAGTTTTTCAGTCCATGACCATGGGACGCTTTTCCAGTGTCTTCTTTAATTTCTTTCAGCAAGGTTTTGTAGTTTTTAGTGGACAAGTCTTTTTTCTCTGGATAAGTTTATTCATAAGCATTTTATTCTTTTTGAAGCTATTATAAATGGTACTGTTTTCTTAATTTCCTTTTTAGATTGTTCAGTGTTAGAAATGCAACGGATATTTATGTGTTGATTTTGCATCTTATAACAAGATTGATGAATTTTGTATTTATTAGTTCTGACAGTTTTGTTTTCTTTGGTAGAATCCTTAGTGTTTTCTACATATAATATCATGTTGTCTGTAAACAAAGATAGTTATATTTCTTCCTTTCCAATTTGGATGCCTTTTGTTTTTCTTGCCTAATTGTTCTAGCTAGGCTTTCCAGTACTATGTTGAATAGAAGTGGTGAGAAGTTATCCTAGCTTGTTCCTGATGTTAGAAGAAAACCTTTTAGTTCTTTTTTTTTTTTTTTTTTGGAGACGGAGTCTTGCTCTGTCGCTGGGGCTGGAGTGCAGTGGCCAGATCTCAGCTCACTGCAAGCTCCGCCTCCCGGGTTTAGGCCATTCTCCTGCCTCAGCCTCCCGTGTAGCTGGGACTACAGGTGCCCGCCACCTCACCCAGCTAGTTTTTTGTATTTTTTAATAGAGACGGGGTTTCACCGTGTTAGCCAGGATGGTCTCAATCTCCTGACCTCGTGATCCGCCCGTCTCGGCCTCCCAAAGTGCTGGGATTACAGGCTTTAGCCACTGCGCCCAGCCTGAAAACCTTTTAGTTCTTAACCCTTGAATATGATGTTAGCTGTGGGACTTTCATATATGGCTTTTATTATGTAGAAGTTATTTCCTTTTATTTCTAGTTTGTTCAGTATTATGAAAATATGTTGAATTTTGTCAAAAGCTTTTTGTTTATTGAGATGATTGTTTGACATTTATCCTTCTTGCTTTTAATGTGGTGTATCACATTGATTGATTTTCATTGGTGGTGGTTGTTGTTGTTGTTGTTTGTAAGATGGAGTCTCGCTCTGTCATCCAGGCTAGAGTGCGATGGTGTGATCTTGGCTCACTGCAACCTCCGCCTCCTGGGTTCAGGTGATTCTCATGCCTTAGCCTCCTCAGTAGCTGTGATTACAGGCCCGCAGCTGCCATGCCTGGCTAATTTTTGTATTTTTAGTAGAGACGGGATTTCGTCATGTTGGTCAGGCTGTTCTCAAACTCCTGATTTCAAGTGATCCACCCACCTCAGCCTCCCAGAGTGCTGGGATTACAGGTGTGAACCACCGCGCCTGGCCGATTTTTATATGTTGAATAATCCTTTCATCCTAGGGATAAATCTCACTTTGCCCTGGTGTGTGATCCTTTTAATGTGCTGTTGAATTTAATTTCTCTAATAGTTTGTTGAGGATCTTTGCATCTGTATTTATCAGGGATATTGGACTATAGTTTTCTTTTCGTCTGATAGCTTCTTTGGCTTTGGTATTGATGTAATGCTGGCCTCATAAAAGAAATTAGGAAGTATAGCCTCCTTTGGCTTTTTGGAAGAGTGTGAGAAGGGTTGGCAGTAATTGTTTAAATGTTAGGTAACATACCCTAATGTTACCATGTGGTACTGCATGTTTCTTTGTTGGGAGGTTTTTGATTGCTGATTCACTCTCAGTAACAGACTAGTTATATGTCTATTCAGATTTTGTGTTTCTTCACGATTCAGTCTTGATAGGTTGTATGTTTCTAGGAATGTATCAGTTTCTTCTATGTTATCTAATTTGTTGGCATAAGATTTTTAATAGTAGTCTCATAATTTTTTATTTAATTTTTCTTTTTTTTCTTACTCTAGATAAAGGTTGATGAATTTGGTTGATCTTTTAAAAAAAAAACCTCTTAGTATTGTTGACTTTTTTCCTGTTATTTCTGTATATTAAAATATGGTATAAAAAACCATCTGGAAAGGACTCACCATTCTAAGATGCCACGAAGAACACTCATGATTCATGGGAGGAGGTCAAGATATCAACATTAATAGGAGTTTGGAAGAAGCTGATTGCACCCTTCATGGATGACTTTGAGGGGTTCAAGACTTTAGTGGAGGAAGTAACTGCAGATGTGGTAGAAATAGCAAAAGAATTAGAGGAGGAGCCTGAAGGCATGACTGAATTGCTGCAATCTCATAAAACTTGGATGGAAGAGCAAACAAAGTGGTTTCTTGAGATGTAATCTATTGCCGATGAAGATGCTATGCATAAACATGGTTGAAATGACAAAAAAGGATTTAGAATGTGAAAAGACTTAATTGATAAAACAGTGGCAGGGTTTGAGAGAATTTACTCCAACTGTAAAAGAAGTTCTAGTGTGGGTAAAATACTATCAAATAGCATCACATGTTACAGCAAAACTTTTCATGAAAGGAAGTTAATCAATGCAGCAAGCTGTAGTGTGTGTGTGTGTGTGTGTGTGTGTGGTTTTGTTTTGTTTCTTTAAGGGATGGTCTTACTCTGTCACTCAGGCTGAAGTGCAGTGGCACACTCTTACTGCGGCCTTGAACTCCTGGGCACAAGCAAATTTTCTACTGTCTTTGCCAGCCCTGAGATAGCAAGACCAACCCCTCCCCTTCCTCCTTCTCTTCAGTCTGTTGAACACAAAGACAGTGAGGAAGATAATATTTTGGATTTCTTAATAACATTTTCTTTTCTCTAGTTTATTGTGGGAAATGTATATATAATGCACATAATGTACAAAATATTTGTTAATCAATAGTTTATATTATCAGTAAGGTTTCTGGTCAACAGTAAGCTATTAGTAAGTTTTTGGAGAGTCAAAAGCTATACCTAGATTTTTGACTGTGTGGAAGGGTTGGTACCCTAACCTCCCCACCCCCATTATTCAAGAGGCAATTATATGTAAAAATTAAGTTTATACCCTTGGAACCACCACCACCCTGATCCAGATAGAGAATATTTCTTGCGCCTCAGAAGCCTCTCTCATTCCCCCTGCTAGCTATTTAATCTCCCCTCTGAAACCACTATTTTGACCTTTGTCACCTTGGACTGCATTTCTGTATTTTGACCTTCGTATAATTGAAATCATACATTGTATACTGTGTTTAACTTCTTTCACTCAATATTATGTCTTTGAGATTCAGTAATTCATTCATTCTAATTGCTGTGTAGAATTCTATTATACCATAAATTACCCATTCTACTGATATTTGGGTTCTTTCTAGTGTTATCAAGCTGCTATGAACATTCTTGTGCGTATTTTTGGCGTAGATAAACATTCTTCTTTTGAGCTTCAAGTGGAGCTGCTGAATCATAGCATAAAGGTATATGTTTGTTTAGAGTTAGCAGGTGTAGCAAAACATTTTTATAAAATTGTTGAACCAATTCACTTCACCAGTAGAACAGGGTTCCAGTTGCTCCCCATCCTTGCCATCACTTAATCTGGTTAATCTTTTCAATTTTAGCCATATTCCTGATCCTTTCTGAATTTCTTTTTTTTTTCTTAAAATGAATTCAGGTTCTAAAGTTCATTTTGAATTTAGACTGCAAACAGGCTGGAAATCTTTTTTCTAACTTGGTAGCCATCTGCATTCTTATTTCAGATTCATTGTCCAAACTCATCAGATTTTCTTAGCTGCATTGAGGATACCTCTGGTATAGTTTACTGTATCTGTGTTTTTCATTTTTGTCCAGTTTAAAGTCCCTTTGAAAAAATATTTTTATAGTGTTGACTTAGGAAATATATAATAATAAAATGCAGTTACAAATTCACTATGGCATTTTTGAATTCATATGACTTAAAGTGATTTTTTTTTTCTCTTAAGTGACAGAATCTTGCTTAAGTCCCAGGTTGGAATGCAGTGATATGACCACAGCTCACTGTTAAGCTTGAACTCCTAGGCTCAAGTGATCCTCCCAGGCTCAAGTGATCCTCCACCCACCTCAGCTTCCTGAGTGCTGGGACTACAGGTGCACGCCATCATGTTCAGCTAATTTTTTTTCACTTTTTCAAGAATTTTTTTCTGACTTCACTGCATTTAGTCAATAAAGTTTTATGAATTCTATCATATTATCACTGAATCTCTCCTTTATTTTTCATCCCACTTTGTTACAGTTCAAGAATTTCTTTCATGAATTAAAATAATTCCCGATTTCCATACGTTCATTTCTTTCTTCCTTTAGTCCATCTTTTCTATATAGTTGCCCTGTAGTGATTTTTCTAAAACACACATCTCTTCATGTGCCTTTCAGTGGCTCTGTATTTCCTGTATTCTGTTTGATAGACCTTTTCTTGCTTTAGCTTTCTAGAAAACTCCTACACAGCTTCCAAGATCCCATGTAAATATTTCCTCTTCTGTGAAACCTTTCCTAACCTTTCTGGACATATAGTTAAGTTGAATCATCCCCTATGATCCCATAAAATTTTGTGTGTGCTTTAAACATGGATTTTAACACATCTTACCATTTCTTTGTGTTTCCGATTTTCCTTGTGAATGTTAACTTCTCATGCTTAGAGACCAGGTCTTATTCCTCTCTAAATTCTTTATTCTAGCACAGTGTTTGGCACAGAGTAGTGCTTGTTGAGGAAACAAATGGCTCAATAAATGAATATATGAATATATGTATATATATTTATCCATCATAGGAAATTTTAAAAATGTGCACTCATTAAATATTATGTGACCAGCAATAGAATTGTTATAAATCATTTCAGTGTTACCAGAATTATATAAATAATATTTTTTCTGTAGCTGTATACATATAAATAATACAATGCAAAGAGATACCCAATCAGGTAATGCACTTTTTCCACATTATTACCAGGAAGATGCAACAAGGTTTGAAAGCGAGCCCAAAGGCAGCTGAGAACTTTGTATCACAGTGACACCTAGTGGTATGTTCACTGGGTTGTTAATGTTTTTAGGGTCCTTAATGCAGTTTTGTTTCAATATCCAAAACCTTCTGAATTCTGTTTTCTTATCTTAAATAAATTTAAGGAATTATTTTAAAGCATTTGTCCTCCTATAAAATGCTGTCTGATGTGAAGTATTGTGATCTCTTTGAGGGTAGGGATTATTGTATATTGTTAGGTCTCTAAGATCTAGCAGTGGATTTAACCTAACATGCAGGTATTTGTTTAATAAAGTTTGTTAAATCAGTACTGTTAACAAACCTAATTTACTGGAGCCTACTAGTCATAGCTTTAATTCCGTTTCTGAGATATAGCAGAAAAATAGATCTGTTATTATTTGAATCATTTATCTTATTTTTTCTCTTTTTGATCTTCTTAAAGCTACTTTTATTATATTGGATACTATTTTAGTTTTTAAGAAATCAGGTTGAATATGGAAAGATTTAAAATATTTAGCAAGTGCATTTTCAGTCTGAAAAAGTAGTTCAGGTTATTTCAAACCAGTTTTTGTCCTGAATCTATAAATTTAGATTCTAATCTTGACTCTGTGACTCTTATTAGCTGTATAGTCTTTGGCAAATGCCTTAATCCCTCCCCCACATGCCTCAGCCATGCTTTATGAATACTAGTTAAATGTTCTTCTGTTATTAGTACATGTGAAAAGAAGGAAAGAGTGACAATTTTGTGTGTCTTGAAAGATGCTATGAACATGAAATGACAATGCAATTGATTATAGTTTGTACTTTTGGGGAAGAAAGACAGCAAATGTTGTGTGTTAGTAGTAGTGTTTAGTCCACCTGCAAACTGATGTCTCTTGCCTCTGTGCCATCAATTGTGTACTCCCCAAATAATTTATTATTGGGTCATTTTGAAACCTGAATAAAGTAGCATCTCAAACTGTGGTCTCAATGTGCATAGTTTATTTTTATGCATTAGAAATATTCTTTAATTCAGCTTCAGATTTTTAAATTGATGTTTAATAAGTGTATATGTTTATGAGGTACAATATGATGTTTCAATACATATGTATGTTGTAGAATGAGCAAATACATACCAATCATCTCATATACTTAACGATTTCTTTGTGGTGAGAACACTTAACATCCACCCTTTTAGCAATTTTGAGTGATACATTATTTCTTAACTGTATTCACCTTACTGTGCATTAGATCACCAGAATGTTTTCCTCCTGTCTAGCTGATCAAAGAGATCCTCTGATTGATATTATCCACGGAGCTCACTGTATGCCCTTGCCTCTGGTAACTACCATTCTACCCTCTACTTCGTATGTGGATTCAGATATTTAGATTCCATATGTAAGTGAGAGCATGTGATATTTGTCTTTCTGTGCCTGGCTTATTTCACTTAGCAGAATGTTCTCTAGACTCATCCATGTTGTTGTAAATGACAGAATTTTTTTTTTAAAGGCTGAATAGTATTCCATTGTGTATGTGCCACATTTTTGGATCCATTCATCTGTTGACGGGCACATAGATTGTTCTGATCTCTTGGCTGTTGTGAATAATCCTGCAACGAACATGGAAGTGCAGACATCTCTTCAACACATTTTAATTACTTTGGCTATAAACTCAGAAGTGGGATTGCTGGATCTAATGTCACATTTTTAAACGTTGTACTTAAAGTAAAAACAGAGTCTCACTCTGTCGCCTAAGCTAGAATGCAGTGATGCGGTCATGTCCCACTGAAGCCTCAAGCTCCTAGACTCAAACAATTCTCCCCAGCTGAGCTTCCTGGAATCCTTTGTCCAGAACCTCAAAATACTCACATATTTATAATTTTTTTGGTAATTGTAGGTGTTACGTTAAAGCATTTTAAATGTAAACTTATGTCTATAAGTAGCAAGATATACAGGAGTTAGCATCTTTCAATTAGTGATACCAGAATAGTACATAGGGAAAACCAATGGGCATTGTCTTGTAGTCTTTGCCATTAAATCATTTCTTGTTCTTGAGTAGCCTTATCCCAAAGTGCTTTTGTTTTTTATTTTCAACATTTTGAGTGTTTGCCCTAATGAGATTTATTTATTTTAATGTTTATTTTAGGTTCAGGGGTACATGAGCAGGTTTGTTACATAGGTAAATTGTGTGTCACTGGGGTATGGTGTGCAGATTATTTCATCACCCAGGTAATAATCATTGTACCTGACAGGTAGTTTTTTTGATCTTCATCTTCCTTCCACTCTCCACTCTCGAGTAGTCCCCAGTGTCTGTTGTTGTTTTCTTTGTGTCCCTGTGTACTCAGTGTTTAGCTCCCACTTGTAAGTGAAAACATGCAATATTTGGTTTTCTGTTCCTCTGTTAGTTCATTTAGGATAATGCCCTCCAACTCCATCCATCTTGTGGCAGAGGACATGATCTCATTCTTTTTTTATGGCTGTGGTGTATTCCATGGTGTAAATGTACAACGTTTTCTTCATCCAGTCTACCATTGATGAGTATTTAGGTTAATTCCATGTCTTAGCTATTGTGAATAGTGTTGCAGTGATCATATAAGTACATGCGTCTTTTATGGTGTGATGAATAATATTCTTTTGCGTATATACCCAGTAATGGGATTGTGGGGTAAAATGGTAATTCATTCTTAAGTTATTTGAGAGATTGCCAAACTGCTTTCCACAAAGGCTGAACTAATTTACATTCCCACCAACAATGTATAAGCATTCCCTTTTCTTAGCAACCTTGCCAGCATCTATTATTTATTTATATATTTATTTTTCAGAATATTGCTTTTACTAAGGACCTTCATGGTATTATACGTTAAAAGGCACTGATTAACTTGAGAAAAAAATGTTTCTTGCAGTTGAGCAACATCCACAATTTTTACTATTATACTTTTGCTATTATACTACATATATGAAAAGATAACCTACATGTAATCTTTTCCTGTATTTCCCTACAACTTGTTCATAATCTCTGCTGTTTCCCAAGGGCTCTACTTCTGTCAATTTTTTTTCATTTAGAAGAGAAATTTCAAAATTACACACAGTTGGCATTTTGTTTGTTTTTTGGAGATGGAGTTTCACTCTTATCACCCAGGCTAGAGTGCAATGGCATGATCTTGGCTCACTGCAACCTCTGCCTCCCAGGTTCAAGCGATTCCCCTGCCTCAGCCTCTTGAGTAGCTGGGATTACAGGCGCCCACCACCACACCCAGCTAATTTTTGTATTTTTAGTAGAGATGTGGTTTCGCCATGTTGGGCAGGCTGGTTGTGAACTCCTGACCTCAGGTGATTCGCCCACCTTGGCCTCCCAAAGTGCTGGGATTACAGGCATGAGCCACTGTGCCGGGCCCATTATTTTTTTTTAATAGCCATTCTGACTGGTATAATATGGCATCTCATTGCGGTTTTGACTTGCATTTCTCTGATAATTAGTGATACTGAGCATTTTTTGTATGCATTTTTGGCCATATATTTGGCTTCTTTCAAAAAGTATCTGATTGTGTCCTTTGCCCACTTTTTAATGGGGTTGTTTTTTGCTCATTAATTTAAGTTTCCTATCGATTCTGGATATTGGACCTTTGTTGGATGCAAATATCTCCTCCCATTCTGTAGGTTGCAAATATTTTCTCCCATTCTGTAGGTTGTGTTATTACTCTGTTGATAGCTTCTTTTGCTGTGCAGCAGCTCTTTGGTTTGATTAGGTCTCATTTGTCAATTTTTGTTTTTGTTGCAATTGCTTTTGGCGTCTTTGTTATGAAATTTTTGCCAGGGCCTGTGTCCAGATTGGTATCTTCTAGGTTGTCTTCTAGAGTTTTTATAGTTTTAGGTTTTGAGTGTTTAATCCATCTTAAGTTGATTTTTGTATATGCCGTAAGGAAGGGGTCCAGTTTCAGTCTTCTGCATATGACTAACCAGCTACCCCAACACCATTTATTGAATAGGGAGCCTTTCCCCATTTGTTTGTTTTTGTCAACTTTGTCGAAGATCAGATGGTTGTAGATATGTGGCATTATTTCTGGGCTCTCCATTCCATGAGTCTGTGTGTTTGTTTTTATACCAGTAACGTGCTGTTATGGTTACTGCAGCCTTGTAGTATTGTTATGAAGTTGGGTAATGTGATGCCTCCAGCTTTCTGCTTAGGTTCTTTTTGCTTAGAATTATCTTGGCTATTCAGGCTCCTTTTTGGTTCCATATACATTTGAAAATAGTCTTTTCTAATTGTGTGAAGAATGTCCTTGGTAGAAATTGCATTGAATCTGTAAATTGCCTTGGGCAGTATGGCCATTTTCACAATATTCATGCTTCCTATTGATGTGCATGAAATGTTTTTTCATTTCTTTGGATCATATCTGATATCTTCGTTCAGTCTTTTGTAATTCTCATTGTAGAGATCTTTCACCTCCCTAGTTAACTGTGTTCCTAAGTGTTGCATTTCCTTGTGGCTACTGTAAGTGAGATTGTGTTCTTGAATTGACTCTCAGCTTGGACATTGTAGGTATATAGAAATGGTACTGGTTTTTGTACATTGATTTTGTATCCTGAAATATTGCTGGAGTTGTTTATCAGAGCTAGTAGCTTTTGGACAGATACTGTGGGGTTTCCTAGGTATACTATCATATCATCTGTAAACAGAGATAGTTTGACTTCCTCTCTTCCTATTTGGATGCCTTTTTTTCTTTCTCTTGCCTGATTGCCCTGGCTAGGACTTCCAGTGCTATGTATTTTGAATAGAGTGGTAAGAGAGGGCATCCTTTTCTTGTTCTGGTTTCAAGGGGAATGCTTCTAACTTTTGCTCATTCAGTATGATGTTGGCTGTGGGTTTTTCATAGATGGCTCTTAATATTTTGAAGTATGTTTCTTCAATACCTAGTTTGTTGAAGGTTTTTTTTTTGTTTGTTTTTGTTTTAATACAGAGTCTCACTTTGTTGCTCAGGCTGGAGTGCAGTGGAGTGATCTCGGCTTACTGCAGCCTCTGCCTCCTGGGTTCAAATGATTCCCTTGCCTTAGCCTCCCAAGTAGCTGGGACTACAGGCATGGGCCCACCATGTCCAGCTAATTTTTGTATTTTTCATAGAGATGGGGTTTCACCATATTGGCCAGGCTGGTCTCAAACTCCTGACCCCAAGTGATCTGCCCACCTCGGCTTCCCCAAGTGCTGGGATTATAGGTGTGAGCCACCACACCTGGTCTGTTGAGGGTTTTTAACATGAAGGATATTGAATTTTATTGAAAGCCTTTTCTGTATCTGATGAGATGATCATTTGGTTTTTGCTTATAGTTCTGTTTATGTGGTAAGTCACATTAATGATTTGTATATATTAAACCAACCTTGCATCCCAGGGATAAAGCCCACTTGATCATGAAGGATTAGCTTTTGGATGTGTGGCTGGATTTGGTTTGCTAGTATTTTGTTAAGGATTTTTGCATCCATGTTCATCAGTGATACTGGCCTGATGCTTTCATTTTTTGTTGTGTCTCTGCCAGGTTTTGGTGTCAGGATGATGCTGGCCTCATAAAGTGAGTTAAGGAAGAGTCTCTCTTCCTCAAGTATTTGGAATAGTTTTAGTAGGAATGATACCACTTCCTCTCTATGCTCTGGTAGAATTCAGCTGTGAGCTTATCTGGTCCTGGGCATCATCTGGTAGGCTTTTTATTATTCATTCAGTTTCACTTTACTGTTGATCTGTTCAGGGATTAAATTTCTTCCTGGTCCAATCTTGGGAGGTTGTATGTTTCCAGGAATTTATTCATTTCTTCTGTGTTTTCTAGTTTGTGCATAGAGGTGTTCATAGTAGTCTCTGATAGTCTCTGAGGGTTTTTGTATTTCTGTGGGTTTGATAGTAATGTCCCATTTGTCAATTTTGACGGTGTTTATTTGGAGCTCTCTGTCTTTCTCTCTCTCCTGTTTTTTTTTAAGTCTGCTCAGTCGTCTATCAGTCATATTCTTTCAAGGAACTAATTCCTGGACTCAGTCTTTTGTATATTTTTTTATGTCTCAGTTTCCTTCAGTTCAGCTTTGATTTTGGTTATTTCTTGTCTTCTAGCTTTGTAATTGGTTTCGTCTTGTTTCTCTTGTTCCTGTAGGTGTGATATGTGATGTTAGATTGTTAGTTTGAGGTCTTTCTAACTTTTTGCTGTGGACATTTAATGCTGTAAACTTTTCTCTTAACACTGCAAACTTTTCTCTTAACACTGCTTAAGCCGTGTCCCAGAGTTTCTGTTACATTGCGTCTTTGATCTCATTAGTTTGGAAGAATTGCTTTAATTCTGCCTTTATTTTATTATTTACCCCATAGTCATTCAGGATAGGTTGTTTAATTTCCATTAAATTATATGCTTTTGAGTGATTTTCTTACTATCAATTTCTATTTTTATTACACTGTGATTCAGTAGTGTGATTGCTATTGTTTTGATTTTTTTTTTTAATTTGCTAAGGATTGTTTTATGGCCAGTTATGTGATGGAATTTAGAGTATGTGCCATGTACAGATGAGAAGAATATATAGTTTGTTGTTTTTGGGTGTAGAGTTCTGTAGATGTCTATCAGGTTCATTTGGTCTAATGTCAAGTTCAGATCTTGACTATCTTTGTTAGTGATCTAATTCTATCAGTGGGGTGTTGAAGTCTACTATTATTGTGTGGTTATCTTAAGTCTCTTTGTAGATCTCTAAGAACTTGCTATATGAATCTGGGTGCTTTTATGTTTGGTGAATATATATTTAAGATAGTTAGGTCTTCTTGTTGAATCAAACCCTTTAGCATTATATAATGCCTTTCTTTACCTTTTTAAAATCTTTTTGGTTTAAAGTGTGTTTTGTCTGAAGTTAGAATAGCAACCCCTGCTTTGTTCTGTTTTCTGTTGACTTGGTAGATTTTTCTCTGTCCCTTTACTTTTAGCCTATGGGTGTCATTGCACATGTGATGGTTCTCTTTTTGGCAGCATACAGTTGGGTCTTGCTTCTGTATCCAACTTGCCACTCTGTGCCTTTTAATTGGGGCTTTTAGCCCATTTACATTCAAAGTTTATATTGATAGGTGTGGATTTGATCCAGTCATCGGGTTGTTACCTGGTTATTATGCAGACTTGATTGTGCAATTGTTTTGTAGTGCTAATGGTCTATGTATTTAAGTGAGTTTTTGTGGTGTCTAGTAATGGTCTTTCCTTTCCATATTTAGCACACCCTTAAGGAGTGTCTATAAGGCAGGCGTCGTGGTGACAAATTCCTAGCATTTGCTCATCTGAAAAGGGTCTTATGTCTCCTTCATTTATGAAGCTTAATCTCGCAGGATATGAAGCTCTTGATTGGAATTTCTTTTCCTTGAGAATGCTGAATATAAACCCCCAATCTCTTCTGGCTTGTAGGTTGTCTGCCAAAAGGTACACTGTTAGTTTGATGGGGTTCCCTTTGTACGTTACCTGTCCCTTTTCTCCAACTGTCTTTAACATTTTGTCTTTTATATTGACCTTTAAGAATCTGATTACTATGTGTCTTGGGCATAGTTGTCTTATATAGTATCTCAAAGGCATTCTCTGCATTTCTTAAATTTGAATGTTGGCATGTCTAGTGAGGTTGGGGAAATTTTCACGAATGATATCCTAAAATATGTTTTCTACATTGCTTGCTTTCTCACCCTCTTTTTCAGGGACACCAACGAGATGTAGATGTGGTCTCTTAATGTAATGCCAAATTTTTTAGAGGTTTTTTTGTTCTTTTTTGAGTCTTTTTAATTTTAGTCTGAGTTGTTTTGGGGAACCAGTGTTTGAGCTTTGGATTTCTTTTCTCCAGTTCGCTAATTCTGATGTTAATACTTGGATTGTGTTCTGAAATTCTTCAAGTGAGTTTCTCAGCTCTATCAAATCACTTTGGTTCTTTCTTACAATGGCCATTTCATTTTTTATCTCCCAAATCATTTTATTATGTTCCTTAGAATCTTTTATTGGCTTTCAACTTTCTCCTGAATCTTGATGGTCTTCATTCTTATCCATATTCTGAATTCTGTTTCTGTCATTTTAGTCATTTCAGCCTGGTTAAGACCTATTGCTGGGGAACTAGTGTGGTTGGTTGGAGGTGAGAAGACACTGTGGCTTTTTAAATTGGCAGAGTTCTTACACTGGTTCTTTCTCATCTGTATGAGCTGAGCATTCAGTCTTGGAAGTTGCTGTCTTTTGGATGTGTGGGTTTTTTTTTTTTTGCTTGCTTGTTTGTTTTTATCTTCTTTGATGCCCTTGAGGGTTTGATTGTGGTATAAGGTGAGTTTAGTCAACTGACTTTGTTTCCCTTCCTTTGGAGTTGTTGGGGGCCAGGCATGAATCCCTGTGCACGATAGCCCTGTGCAGGATCCCCGGCTTCCTACCCCTTTGGTTCAGCATCTGTGTCCTTCCTTCATCCACTCTGAATGCCTTACCTCCTAAGATCTGCTTAGAATGCCCCAGTCTTCCTGATGTCCCAGTCTCTTGGTGGCAGCAGATGTTTGTCCTGGCTGCAGCTAGTTGGCCATCTTCAGCACTTCCCCAGAGTAGGTTTAAACGTCTTCTTGGATGAGTCCTTTCCAGCTGTAAAAGTCTGAATTGCCTCTTCCAGTACAGAATCTTAATTTGACTTTGCTCAAAGCAGTAACTTTCATAGTTATAACAATAAGTATTCTAGCGGGTAATGGCTTATAATGTTTAAAAGAAAAAAATGAATGGAGGCAGTAAATGATTTCTAACATTATAAAACATGGTAATAGAACAAAGAGAGAAGAAATTCGCTTTTGATAATTGTGCTTGAGAAAAATTCAAATGATGTAATATTATTGCACGTTTTGTTGCTTCTGGCTAACAGGTCAGGGTTTTTTTTGTATCTACTCTGAGATGGGCTAGGTCTCATTTTACTTTTTTTTTTTGAGACAGAGTTTTGTTCTTGTTGCCCAGGCTGGAGTACAATGGCGCGATCTCAGCTCACTGCACCCTGTGCCTCCTGGGTTCAAGTGATTCTCCTGTCTCAGCCTCTCGAGTAGCTGGTATTACAGGCGCCCACCACCACGCCCAGCTAATTTTTTGTATTTTTAGTAGAGACAAGGTTTCACCATGTTGGCCAGACTGGTCTCGAACTCCTGACCTCAGATTATCCACCCTCCTCAGCCTTCCAAAGTGCTGGGATTACAGGTGTGAGCCACTGTGCCTGGCCCTGTTTTTTTAATGTTGATATTTTAAATTTTACAAAGTGGTAACAGGCAAATTCCACATTATTTAAAAAAGAAAAAACTACTAAATAGTAAATAGTACTAAATAGTAAATAGAAAAAACTACTAAATAGTAAAAACTACTAAATAGTAAATAGAAAAAACTACTAAATAGTAAATAGTAAAAAAGAAAAAACTACTAAATAGTACTACTAAAAACTACTAAAAAAACTACTAAATAGCAGTTTTTTCTTTTTTAAATAATGTGGAATTTGAGATCCAGAGGTCCATAGAGGGCCTGTAATTTGGCTCAGTAATAGTCATTTAGTCATATAATAGGGATTATGCTTTTCATCTTAGTGATTGTAAGATTGCAATAATGTGCTACATTCTGATTGGAAATAGTTAGTAGAGCTACAGTATCCACCTTTCACTACATTTTTTTTTTTTTTTGAGACGGAGTCTTGCTCTGTCACCCAGACTGGAGTGCAGTGGCTGGATCTCGGCTCACTGCAAGCTCCGCCTCCCGGGTTCACGCCATTCTCCTGCCTCAGCCTCCCGAGTAGCTGGGACTACAGGCGCCTGCCACCTTGCCCGGCTAGTTTTTTGTAATTTTTAGTAGAGACGGGGTTTCACGGTGTTAGCCAGGATGGTCTCGATCTCCCGACCTCATGATCCGCCCGCCTCGGCCTCCCAAAGTGCTGGGATTACAGGCTTGAGCCACCGCGCCTGGCCCACTACATTTTTTTCTCTGAATGGAAATAATTTGACTGTATTAATAGCCACTTGTTTATAGGAGCAGAGTCCCATATCCCCCATGTTTTGTTGCCATCTAGAAATTATGAAGGTTTAATACAATAAATTTATGTAATAAATTCCTTCCAAATGACTTTGAAAAAAGGTAGTAAATTCTGTAGATAACGTATTTGTTAAAATTTGAGACTCTGAAGAAAAATAAAAACAACTATTCCAAATGATCTATTTTTCAGGCATTTAAATGGCAGATAGAGTGCGTGTGAAGTGTTTTCAGTTTATTGAAGTGAGCCAACTAAACTGAATGACCTTTTGCTAATTATTTCTCTCCTGGGAAGGCAAATATCCACTTAGAATTATTGCTTACTTAGGTTTGAGGTAGACCTTTTTCTTTTTGTAGCCTTCTTGTCACTGTGCACTGGAAAATTCTAGAGAAAGGTTGCTGTTAAAAACATAAAGCAGAGAATTGTACTCAGCAACATTTGCAATATCCATATTAATCTATAAGATAAATTGTTAGATGAAATGATTTATGGTAATAACTTGGTTTGTGTTAACATAGAGCCACATGAATGTGAACCACCCTAGTTTCCAGTGTAAAGATAGACATTTTCATGTAAAATTGAATTAATGTGCCCAAAATATGGGGGAATAAGCTCTTGTAAATTACATCTCTGACAGGTTAGTTTATCTGAAACTCTTTAAATCTGAGAAAACATTGAAATTTTTCTTGGCAGTAATTAACCGTAGAAAATTAACAGAATTTCTACTTTTGCCCTTGAAGGAATAACTGATATAGTACCTCTCTTCCTGCTGTACGCACCTGGAAGACTGGACAAAATATGTGAAACAACTGCTTGTAGGCATTGGGCATTAGGCAGCATAGGCCTATGATTCATGAGAAATGGGAAACAAGCAAGGTGAAAATTTCTGTACAACAGTTCATGAAAAAGGGAATGTAAGCAGAGCCCAACAGTCTTGCAGAGTTAAAGAGCTAGGAGATCCCCTGAGACTGAGATTGGAACGTAGAGGGCTCAGTACTAGGAGAAAGATTGCTACGTAGAGAAACATGCAGGTATCTGAATGATGCTTTCTGCAAATCTTTGGCTGAATAGTAATCTGTACACTATTAAGTACGCTGAACAATTCCTCAACCTTATAGATAGGACTGGAATACTATTGAATTCCTTCCCACCAGAGAAAAAAGACTTCGTTGCACACATGGTACAGTTAGTTCTGAGACCCCAGAATAAATATTTTCCATATTAGTAATTAAAACTGAGTAACTTAAAAATATTTCTTAATTAATAACAGTAATGAACTCATTGCATATTAACATAAATAATGCTCTTAATGAAAAATAATTTTTCAAAACAAAAAAAGTAATGAGAAAGTGGTATTGTCTTAGGTACATTGCAAACTCTTCAACATCTGTCCATATAAAAACTGGGTTCTTATATCTCCTTCTCCATTTATTCTGTTGCAGTATGTTACTTCTGTTGAAGTATATAAAGAAAATGCCACCAAACAGCTATATAGTAAGGGAGGGATATTTTACTAGCCGGATAATTATGGACATTCTTAATTGATAGTACACTGAAACTTAGCAAATGGTGGTTTCTTAAAGGTTTATTGCAATGTAAAACCAGAAACCACTTCAATGAAATTTTAATATTCTGTTATATTAAAATCCATTGGTCATTTGGGAAATATTGGTTCACTTTGCTATGATATTAACAAAATGTTGATACATTGCATTATGTAATATCAATAATTTACTCTGATGGATTTAACAGTTTAACTGTTGAAAAGGTCAATGAATATGAAGACATAGCAATAAAAACAATGCAAACTGAAGCACACACAGCAAAAATACTGGGAGCTAGGGTCTGGAGAGGGAAGGATGTTGTCTGAACGACTTCTAGGCAAATATAAAATGGTTCAATGTATGTCTGATTAGAGCCCCAAAAATAGAGGAGAGAGTAGAAAGGGGGAAATTTTAATGAAAGAATAACCCAATGCTAGCCAAATTTGGTAAGAACTATAAACTCACAAATCTAAGAAGTTTCATAACAACAAGCAGGAGTAACTCAAAGGAAACAGCATCAAGGCACATCATAATCAAATTGTTAAAAATCAGTAGTAGAAAAGTCTTAAAAGCAGCCAGAGCCAGAGAAACAAAGATACATTTTATATTTTATTTTGTTTTATTTTATATTTTATTTATTTATTTTTTGAGACAGAGTCTCACTCTGTCACCCAGTTTGGAGTGCAGTGGCGTGGTCTCGACTCACTGCAACCTCTACATCCTGAGTTCAAGCAATTCTCCTGCCTCAGCCACCTGAGTAGCTGGGACTACAGACGCATGCCACCATGCCCAGCTAATTTTTTCGTATTTTTAGTAGAGACAGGGTTTCAGTATGTTGGCTAGGCTGGTCTTGAATTTCTGACCTCAGGTGATCACCCGCCTCGGTCTCCCAAAGTGCTGGGATTACAGGTATGAGCCAACACGTTTGGCCTACATTCTATATTTTAAAAGAGAGATTTAAAAATAATAGGGGACCGGGCGCGGTGGCTCAAGCCTGTAATCCCAGCACTTTGGGAGGCCGAGACGGGTGGATCACGAGGTCAGGAGATCGAGACCATCCTGGCTAACACGGTGAAACCCCGTCTCTACTAAAAAATACAAAAAAAACTAGCTGGGCGAGGTGCTGGGCGCCTGTAGTCCCAGCTACTCCGGAGGCTGAGGCAGGAGAATGGCGTGGACCCGGGAGGCGGAGCTTGCAGTGAGCTGAGATCCGGCCACTGCACTCCAGCCTGGGCGACAGAGCGAGACTCCGTCTCAAACAAACAAACAACAACAAAATAATAATAATAATAATAATAATAATAATAATAATAATAATAAATACACAGCACTTTGGGAGGCCGAGGCGGGCGGATCGCAAGGTCAGGAGGTCGAGACCATCCTGGCTAACAGGGTGAAACCCCGTCTCTGCTGAAAATACAAAAAATTAGCCGGAAGTGGTGGCGGGCACATGTAGTCCCAGCTACCCGGGAGACTGAGGCAGGAGAATGGCGTGACCCCAGGAGGCGGAGCTTGCAGTGAGCTGAGATTGCGCCACTGCATTCTAGCCTGAGCAACAGAACGAGACTCCGTCTCTAAAATAGTAATAATAATAATAATAATAAAAAATACAGACTTCTTAGAAGCAATGCACACCAGGAGACAATGCAGTAATATTTTGTAAGTGTTGAAGAAATAAAATGTTCACCTAGAATGCTATATTGAACAGAATAATCTTTAAGAAATGAAGACTAAAGATATTTTTCAGATGAACAAAAGCTATAAGAGATGTTAAAGTAAGTACCCAGGCAGGCTGAAAGCAAACAATAACAGATGGAAGATTAGGTTAATACAGAGAAATGAAGAGCACTAGAAACTGTAAATACTTGGATACACATTTTTTTTAAACCTTTTCTGTATTTTAAAATTTATTTAAATGAGAATTGACATTTAAAAGTAGAAATTATAGCAATGTATTATAGCATTTGTAAAATGTGTACAAGTACAGGTATGACAACAATAACATGAAGAATAGGAAAGGGGACTAGAAGTATACTGTCGTAAAACAGAGGCCTGTCTAATTTGAAGGTAGTCTTTGTTGAGTTAAAAATGTATGTTGTGGCCAGGCGCGGTGGCTCAAGCCTGTAATCCCAGCACTTTGGGAGGCCGAGGCGGGCGGATCACGAGGTCAGGAGATCGAGACCATCCTGGCTAACACGGTGAAACCCCGTCTCTACTAAAAATACAAAAAGAAATTAGCCGGGCGTGGTGGCGGGCGCCTGTAGTCCCAGCTACTCGGGAGGCTGAGGCAGGAGAATGGCGTGAACCCGGGAGGCGGAGCTTGCAGTGAGCCGAGATCGCGCCACTGCACTCCAGTCTGGGCGACAGAGCGAGACTCCGTCTCAAAAAAAATAAATAAATAAAAATAAAAAATAAAAAAAAATGTATGTTGTGCTGGACGTGGTGTCTTATGCCTTTAATCCCAGCATTTTGTGAGGCCAAGGCGGGTGGATCACTTAAGGTCAGGAGTTTGAGACCATCCTCGCCAACATGGTGAAACCCTGTCTCTACTAAAAATACAAAAATTAGGCCAGGTATGTTAGCTCACTCCTCTAATCCCAGCACTTTGGGAGGCCAAGGTGAGTAGATCACTTGAGGTCAGGAGTTTGAGACCAGCCTGGCCAACATAGCAAAACCCTGTCTCTACTAAAAATACAAAAATTAGCTGGTAGCATGTGCTTATAATTTCAGCTACTCGGGAAGCTGAGGCACGAGAATCAGTTGAACGTCTGAGGCGGAGGTTGCAGTGAGCTGAGCTTATGCCACTGCACTCCAGCCTGGGCGACAGAGTGAGACTACATTTAAAAAAAAATATGTTGTAAACTTTAGAGCAATCACCGAAACCGTGACTACAGATAATAGTCATTAAGCTTCGTGTTGAGATGAAATAGAGTACTTAAAAAATACTCAAAAATCCCAAATGAAGACAAGAAGATGATAAATGAAATAAACAGATAAGACCAATAGAAAAGAAAGATGACCACATAAATAATTATAATATATATAAATGATCTCATGTTCTAATTAAAAGGTAGAGAGTGTTACACTGAATAAAAAAGGGAAACCCATTTGTATGATATATACAGGAAACCTGCTTTATAAAGTATAGAAATTGAATAAAAACTAAAAATGAAAAGAACTGGAAAATATATATGAAAATTGTAATCATAACCTGAAGGATCTATGTTAATATGGAATGAGCTAGACTCTGGACAAAGAATATTATGAAGGACAAATGGGGACATTTCATAATGATGAAACTGTTGATTCATCAAGAAGACATAAATATCCTAACTGTGTACATATCTAATAACAGAGTTTGAAATATTTAAAAGCAAAAACTGGTAGTACTGAAGTAAGAAATGGACAAATCCAAACTGACAGAACTGAAGTAAGAAATGGACAAATTCACAATTGGAGATTATAACACTCCTGTCTCATAGTAATGTTCAGAACAACAGACAAAAAATCTGAACAGCATAGAAACCAATTTGACTTACTTAAAACATATATAATACTCCTCATTATAACAGCAAAAGACATATTCTTTTCTTGGGCAATTGATCATTCATTAAGGTAGAACATATGCTCAGTCACAAAACAAATTTAAAAATTTTTAAATTATATTGACGAGTGTTCTGACAACAATGGAATTAAGTTAGAATTCACAAGAATTTGGAATATTCCTATATATTTGGAAATTAAACAACATATTCCTAAATAAACCATAAGTCAAAGAAGAAATCACAGGGGAAAGTAGAAAATATTTTGAACTGAATTGTGATGAAAACATGATGATATGGTTTGGCTGTGTCCACTCCCAAATCTCATCTTGAATTCCCACATGTTGTGGGAGGGACCTGGTAGGAGGTAATTGAGTTATGGGGGCAGATCTTTCCCATGCTGTTCTCGTGACAGTAAATAAGTCTCACGAGATCTGATGGTTTTATAAGGAGGAGTTTCCCAGCACAAGCTCTCTCTCTTTGCCTGCTGTCATCCATGTAAGATGTGACTTGCTCCACCTTGCGTTCCAGCATGATTGTGAGGCCTCCCCAACCATGTGGAACTATAACTCCATTAAACCCTTTTTTCTGTATAAAATATCCAGTCTCAGGTATGTCTTTATCAGCAGTGTGAAAATGGACTAATACAGTAAATTGGTACCAAGAGTGGGACACTGCTGAAAAGATACCTGGAAATGTGGAAGCGACTTTGGAGCTGGGTAACAGGCAGGGGTTGGAACAGTTTGGAGGGCTCAGAAGATAGAAAAATGTAGAAAAGTTTGGAACTTCCTGGAGACTTGTTGAATGGCTTTGCCCAAAATGCTGATAGCGATATGGACAATAAAGTTCAGGCTTAGATGGTCTTAGATGGAGATGAAGAACTTGTTGGGAACTGGAGCAGAGGTGACTCTTGTTATGTTTTTGCAAAACTTCTGGCAGCATTTTGCCTCAGCCCTAGAGATATGTAGAACTTTGAACTTGAGGAGATGATCTAGGGTATTTGGCAGAAGAAATTTCTAAGCAGCAGAACATTCAAGAGGTGACTTGGGTGCTGTTAAAGGCATTCAGTTTTATAAGGGAAGTAGAGCATAAAAGTTCAGAAAATTTGCAGCCTGACCATGTGATAGAAAAGAAAATCCCATTTTGTGAGGAGAAATTTAAGCCAGCTGCAGAAATTTGCATAAGTAATGGGGAACCAAATGTTAATCCCCAGTACAATGGGGAAAATATCTCCAGGGCATGTCAAAGGTCTTCACAGCAGACCCTCCCGTCACATACACAGAGGCCTAGAAGGAAAAAGTGGTTTCATGGGCCGGAAGCAGGGTCCCTGTGCTGTGTGCAGCCTAGGGACTTTGGTGCCTTATATCCCAGCTGCTGCAGGTGTAGCTGAAAGGAGTCAATGTAGAACTTGAGCCGTGACTTCAGAGGGTACAAGCTCCAAGTCTTGGCAGCTTCCATGTGGTGTTGAGCCTGCAAGTGCATAGAAGTCAAGAATTGAGGTTTGGGAACCTCTGCCTATATTTCAGAAGATGTGTGGAAGTGCCTGAATGCCCAGGCAGAAGCTTGCTGTGGGGATGGGACGACACTCATGGATGACCTCTGCTAGGGCAGTGTGAAAGGGAAATGTGGGATTGGAGCCCCAACACAGAGTCCCTACTGGGCATCGCCTAGTGGAGATGTGAGAAGACAGCCACTGTCCTCCAGACCCCAGAATGGTGGATCCACGGACAGCTTGCCCTGTGAGCCTGGAAAAGCCACAGACACTCAGTGCCAGCCCTTGAAAGCAGCCAGGAGGTAGGCTATACCCTGCAAAGCCACAGGGACGGAGCTGCCCAAGGCCATGGAAGGCCATGTCTTACATCAGTGTGACGTAGATGTGAGATACGGAGTTAAAGGACATCATTGTGGAGCTTTCAGATTTGACTGCCCTGCTGGATTTTGGACTTTCATGGAGCCTTTAACCCTTCATTTTGGTCAGTTTCTAACATTTGGAATGGGTGTATTTATCCAATGCCTGTACCCCCATTTTATCTAGGAAGTAACTAACTTGCTTTTGATTTTACAGGCTCGTAGGTGGAAGGGACTTGCCTTGTCTCAGATGAAGCTTTGGACTGTGGACTTTTGAGTTAATGCTGAAATGAGTTAAGACTTTGGGGGACTGTTGGGAAGGCATGATTGGTTTGGAAATGTGAGGACATGAGATTTTGAGGGGGCCAGAGGCAGAATGATATGGTTTGGCTGTGTCCCCACCGAAATCTCATCTTGAATTCCCACGTGTTGTGGGAAGGACGTAGCAGGAGGTAATTGAGTCGTGGGGGTGGGTCTTTCCTGTGCTGTTCTCATGGTAGTGAGTAAGTCTTATGAGATCAGATGGTTTTGTAAGGAGGAGTTTCCCTACACAACCACTCTCTGCTTGCTGCCATTCATGTAAGATGGGACTTGCTCCTCCTTGCTTTCCACCATGATTATAGGGCCTCCCCAACCATTTGGAACTGTAAGTCCATTAAACCTCTTTCTTTTGTAAATTGTCCAATCTCAGATATATCTTTACCAGCAGCGTGAAAACAGACTAATACACATGGCATATCAGCATTTGTTTGATACTAAGAAATTGGAATTGAGAGGGAAACTTATGGTTCAAATGCTTAATTATAAATAAACAAAGTTGTAAAAGCAATGACTAAAGATTCCGTCTAAGAAGTAAGAAAAGTCCTCACTTTCATTTCCAGCCAGTATGGAGTAACAGGAATCAGATTTACTGTCATTCCCATTACAACTAAAAACCACCCAAAAGGCTTAGTGGGAACAAGATAGGGAATAGTGTTGTTCCTACCAGCTAGATTGGAAAACCTCATAATTCATATGGCTTTGGTTATACTACTCAGAAGGGTCTTTCCTCAGTGGTGGAGAGTAGTACAAGATTACTGCTCGGGCGATGCTGACTAACAAATCTTAAAAGCAGAACACAGAAGGATTAAATTGTGTCTAACTAACGTAACTGCATCCCAAAATTAAGCTCAGTAATATTTATAGGAATATAAAAATATCCAGCACTTAACAAGATAAAATTTACAATGTCAGGCATCCAATAAAAAATTACCAGGCATGCAAAGATGTAGGAAAACCTGGCCCATAATGAGGAGAGAAATTGGTCAATCATAACCAACCCAGATCTAACCTAGATGTTAGAATGAGCAGATAGGCTGGGCACGGTGGCTCACGTCTGTAATCCCAACACTTTGGGAGGCTGAGGCAGGTGGAACACTTCTGGTCAGGAGTTCGAGACCAGCCTGGCCAACATGGTGAAACCCGTTCTTTACTGAAAAATACAAAAATTAGCCAGGTGTGGCAGTGTGCACCTGTAGTCCCAGCTACCCTGGAGACGGAGGCAGGAGAATCACTGGACCCCAGGAGGCAGAGGCTGCAGTGAGTTGGGATCACCCCACTGTACTCCAGCCTGGGTGACAAAATGAGACTTATGTCTCAAAAAAACAAAACAAAACCAAAAAAATGAGCAAATCAAACCCAAAGTGAGTACAGAAGTATAATAATATGTATAAGAGCAGAAAACAGTAAGTGGAAGATAGGTATGTAGTAGAGAAAATGAACAAAACCTAAAGCTGTTTTTTAAAAAGATTAATAAAACTGATAATTATTTTGCTAGTGTGTAAAACAAGAACAGAAGAGGAAACACAAGTTATTCATATTGGGAATGAAAGAAGTGCCTACATACATTACATGGACTGTAAGGTGATATTAAGAACCAACTTATGCTAGTAAATTTACATGAAACTCTAAAAGGTTAGAAAAATTCTTTTAAAGGTAAAAGTTACCACATTCACAGAAGTAAAAAATTTGAATAGCTGTACGTCAAATACATAAATTGAATTGGCAATCAAAACCTTCTCACAAAAAGGGCCTGGCATGGTGGCTCATGCCTGTAATCCTAGCACTTTGGGAGGCCAAAGCGAGCAGATCACCTGAGGTCAGTGTTTGAGACCAGCCTGGCCAACAGGATGAGACTCTATCTCTACTAAAAATACAAAAGTTAGCCGGGCGTGGTGGCACGCGCCTGTAGTCCCAGCTACTCAGGAGGCTGAGGCAGGAGAATCGCTTGAACCTGGGGGCAGAGTTTGCGGTGAGCCAAGGTTGTGCCACTGCACTCCAGCCAGAGCAACAGAGTGAGACTGTGTCTCAAAAAACAAAAACAAAGACAAAACCTTCCCACAAAGAAAATCTGAAACGCTAGATGGCTTTACTGGTGAATTCTATCTAATATTTAAGGAAGAACTATTACCTGTCCTTTGCAAAAAAGAGATGAAACCTTGCCTCATTTATTTTATGAGGCTAGCATTAGCCTAATACCAAAATCAGACAGAGATTTTTACAGGAAGATATTTCTTATAACTATGGAGGGAGAAATCCTTTACAGAATAGTTGCAAACTGAATTCAATAGAATATAATAAAATATATAAATATGTTTATAATATACATCATAGCCAAGTAGGCCATGTGGGCTTGTTTAACAGCTTATAATCCATCAGCGTACTTCCCCATATTAGTATAGTAAATGAGAAAAAGCATTTGACAATATTCAACACCCATTTCTTGTTAAAAAAGAAAAAACTAAACTTGGAGCAAAGTAGAAATATAAGGGAACTTTGTAAACTTGATAGAGGACATTGCTGAAGAACCTACAATAGTTGATAATGAAATACTAAATACTAAGTATTTCCCTCCTACACTCAAGAGCAGTGCTAGGGCCACTCAACACTATTCAACATTTCCGTTTCTTTCTTTTCTTTTTTTTTTTTTGAGATGGAGTCTCACTCTGTGGCCCAGGCTGGAGTGCAGTGGCACGATCTTGGCTCACTGCCACCTCTGCCTCCCGGGTTCAAGCAATTCTCCCGCCTCAGGGACTACAGGTGCGTGCCACATGCCCAGCAAATTTTTGTAGTTTTAGTAAAAACAGTTTCACCACGTTGGCCAGGCTGGTCTTGAACTCTTGACCTTGTGATCCACCCACCTCGGCCTCCCAAAGTGCTGGAATTACAGACGTGAGCCACTGCGCCCAGCCTACTATTCAGCATTTCATAGAAGATATGCAAATAGTCAATAAGCACATGAAAAGATGCTCAACGACATTAGTTACTATTAATCATTAGGGAATTTAAATTGAAACCACAATGAGAAACCACTTTATATCTGTTAGAATGGCTGAAATTAAAAAGACTTAAAATTTCAGTTGTCATCAGTGATACACTGGAACATTGGTGGGACGCAAGTTGGAACAATCATCTTGGAAAACACTTTGGCAGTTTTTATAGTTATATACTTGAGAAATAAACATGTTCACAAAAAGTTCACACAATAAAGTTCATAGCAGCTTTATTTATAATAGGGAAAAACAGAAATATCCCGTGTGTTCATCAGCTGGTGAATGGATGAACAAAGTATGCTATATTCATATGTATTAGTTATTTGTTGCTGTGCAATAAATTGCCCAAAATTTAGTGTCTTAAAAAAACAACCGCCTGGCACGGTGGCTTACACCTGTAATCCCAACACTTTGGGAGGCTGCGGCAGGCGGATCATATGGCCAGGAGTTCGAGACCGTCCTGGCCAACATGGTGAAACCCCATCTCTACTAAAAATACCAAAAATTAGCTGAGTGTGGTTGGGGGCGCCTGTAATCCCAAGTACTGGGGAGGCTGAGGCAGGAGAATCACTTGAACCTGGGAGGCAAAGGTTGCAGTGAGCCAAGATTGTACCACTGCACTCCAGCCTGGGCAACAGTGTGAGAATCCGTCTCAGAAAACAAAACAAAACAAAAAACAACCTTGTTATCTGACAGTTCGTATAGGTCAGGAAAGGGGCACACATGGTATTTTATGGATTGAAATCATTATGTCATCTCAAGGCTTGACTAACAAAGGATCTACCTTTGAGATCACTGGTGGTTGCTGGCAGGATTTCTTTTATGTGAGCTGTTGAATTGGGGGCCTCAGAGCAAGATGGAAGTCTCAGTCTTATGTAACCTAACTCATAAGTGACATCCCATAGCCTTTACTGTATTTTATTCTTTAGAGGCAAATATCTAGGTATCAGCCTACACTAAAGGGAGGGGATTATGAAGGGTATTAATACCAGGAGGTAGGGATCATTAGACGCCATTTCAGAAGCATCCTATCACAGCATATAACAGAATAGTACTCAGCAACAAAACAGAGCTATTTGTTTGTACACATACAAACATGGATAAATCTGGCCAGGTGTGGTGGGTCACGCCTGTAATCCCAGCATTTTGAGAGGCCAAGGTGGGCAGATCACTTGAGGTCAGGAGTTTGAGACCAGCCTAGCCTGCATGGTTAACCCCCATCTCTACTAAAAATAGAAAAATTAGCTGGGTGTGGTGGGATGCACCTGTAGCCCAGCTACTTAGGAGGCAGAGGCAGGAGAATCACTTGAACCCAGGAGGCGGAGGTTGCAGTGGGCTGAGATCACGCCACTGCACTCCAGGCTGGGCAACAGAGAGAGACTGTTTCAAAAGAAAAAAAAAAAAAAGAAAGGAAGGAAAGAAAAAGGATAAATCTCAAAAACATTACTCCAGACAAAGGAACCCAGACAAAACTAATCTTTTTTTTTTTTTTTTTTTGAGACGGAATCTCGCTCTGTCGCCCAGGCTGGAGTGCAGTGGCCAGATCTCAGCTCACTGCAAGCTCCGCCTCCCGGGTTCCCGCCATTCTCCTGCCTCAGCCTCCCGAGTAGCTGGGACCACAGGCGCCACCACCTCGCCCGGCTAATTTTTTGTGTTTTTAGTAGAGACGGGGTTTCGCCGTGTTAGCCAGGATGGTCTCGATCTCCTGACCTGGTGATCTGCCCGTCTCGGCCTCCCAAAGTGCTGGGATTACAGGCTTGAGCCACCGCGCCCGGCCACAAAACTAATCTTTAGGGTGAGAATGAGGATCAGTGGGGTAGGGGTAGGCTTTTGATCTAAGAATGTATGAGGAGACTTTTTGTGCTATGGGAAATGTTCTTCGTCTTGATTGTATGGTGGTTATAACCCTGTATATATTTGTCAAAACTCACGAGTGAATTTTATTGTATATAAATCATAATTAAGCTAATGTTTTAAATTCTTATTTTTCATGCTAATCTTCTCTGTATTGTTCCGATTTTAGTATATATGCTGCCAAAGCAAGCACTTAAGTTAATTTTTTAAATACAAAAGTATGCTATTGGATTCAGTGATTTGTTATTGATGACATCTGCCGGTTTGCACAATTTTTCAAGGAACGTGGCCCAGGGTGGGATACTGCAGTGGCAGTGCCATCTTGTGGTAAGATCTTTGGAGTTAGGCAGACACAAATACGAATTCTGGTTCTGAAACTTGCTACATTCTAGTACTTTGTTCCCCTGAATTATTTTGGATATCCTAAAAACAATAACTACTGTATTTTGAGAACCTATACTGCCCAGGTACTATGCTAGGCACTTATGTGTATGTTACCTTATTAATTGTAATAATAATAATACAACTCAAAATAACATTTTTTTAGTTCCTTAGAATGTATTAGGCACTCTGTAAAACATTTTTCATGAATTACGTCACTTAATACAGCAACCCAATGAAGTATTGGTTCTACAGTTATTTCCACTTCAGAGAAGAAGAGATTGAGGCTGAGAATCTTTTTTTTTTTTTTTTTTTTGGAGACAGGTTCCCACTCTGTCATCAAGGATGGAGTGCAGTGGCAGTGATCATGGCTCACTGCAGCCTCCATCTCCTGGTCTCAAGCAGTTCTCCTGCCTCGGCCTCCTGAACAACTGTGACTACAGGCATGTACCACCATGCCTAGCTAATTACTAAAAATTTTTTGTAGAGGTGGTGTCTTGCTATGTTGCTCAAGTTGGTCTCAAACTTCTGAGCTCAAGCTGTCCTTCTATCTTGGCCTCCAGAAGTGCTGGGATTATAGGCATGAGCCACCTTGCAATAGAGAATAATTTTTAAAATATGAGGAAATCAGGTTGCTGTCATGATTCCAGCTTTGTTTTCTATTCCTTTCTTTCTGTGGAACCAACGGCTGTTTGTCTTATGTGTTACCCAGGCTTTCTGCAAGAGTAACTGGGACTTTAAGTTAAAATCTCTTCTTGTTTTTCCTTTAAGAAACTTCTTTTAAGGCCTGAAGGCTCAGAGTGTTTTCAAGAGTTTAAGAAGGTGGTGTCAGGTCTTGGAGATTGGTTTCTGAGCACTGGACAGACTTGCAAATGCATGAGCTCAGTTCCAGACAGGTACAGCTCTAGAAATATCAACCTCAGCCACAAGCAAAAAGGCAATGTTTATATGTGTTTGGTATAAAAACTGTGACTTATTTTTCTACTCTTTTCATAAACAGAATGATTCTTTGTCAGCAGTGACATTTTTGAAGGCTGAGAATGGTTAAAGTTTTTGCTTCCACAACTACAGTGTTGAACCAGAATTGTTTTTATGATAATCGCTATCCATAGTGCTCACATAGGGATCTTTTTAAGGAAAGTTAAAAAGTGTCATTGAGACCATGAATAATTGTATTGTAGCATTGCTTACTTCGGTAGTTGTGTTCCCATAGAACTTGTATATCATAAGTTCTCCCCCCACTCTTCTTTTTCTTCATCAGCATGGAATTATTTTCCTTCTTTTAATATGTAATATAATCAGTCTTTTTGGTATTCATGTACTTACTATAAATGGAATTGAATTATATTTTAATCTGAAACTATAGACTAGCAGCAACCTAACATAAGCAGATATATGAAAGATAAGTACATTCCGATTCACTGATCTTTAAAATAGTGTAGTACCAGAAATCAGGTGATTAATTTATAAGTAGATTTGATTCCTGAAAAATAATTGTGGGGCACAGGGAAAATTGTGATTTCTCACTGTTTCTCATTAACATCCTGTCTATTTTTGCTTTTTTACCTTTCAGTCATTTTTCTTTTTTTTCGAAACAGAGTTTCACTCTTGTCGTCTAGGTGCAATGGCACCATCTCGGCTCACTGCAGCCTCTGCCTCCCGGGTTCAAGCGATTCTCCCACCTCAGCCTCCTGAGTAGCTGGGATTACAGGCATGCGCTGCCACGCCCGGCTAATTTTTTGTATTTTTAGTAGAGACGGGGTTTTGCCATGTTGGGCAGGCTGGTCTCGAGCTCCTGACCTCAGGTGATCCGCCCGCCTTGGCGTCCCAAAGTGTTGGGATTATAGGCGTGAGCCACCATGCCCGGCATTTTTCTTTACTGTATAGAGTATCCTTCATTATTTTGGTTTGTCTGTCCTTCACAGACCAACTGTACTTCAAGTTTGATTTAAGTCTCATTTCTCTCACAAAGCCTTCTCTGGCTATTTGATACAACACATTTGTATTAGTCCGTTCTGGCAATGCTATAAGAAAATACTGGAGACTGGGTAACTTATAAAGAAGAAAGGTTTAATTGGTTCACATTTCTGCAGGCTGTACAGGAAGCATGGCAACATCTACTTCTGGGGAGGCTTCAGGGAGCTTTTACTCATGGCGGAAGGCAAAGCAGGAGCAGGCATCTTCACATTGCCAGAGCAAGAGGAAGAGAGAGAGAGGGGAGGTGGCACACACTTTTAAACACCCAGATCTCATGAGAACTGTATCACAAGAACAGCACCAGAGGAGGAAATTGTCACACATGATTCAGTCATCTCCTACCAGACTCCACCGTGAACACTTGGGATTATAATTTAACATGAGATTTGGGTGGGGATGCAAATCCAAACCGTATTGTTTCACCTGTGGCCCCTCCCAAATCTCATATTCTTCTCACCTTGCAAAATGCAGTCATCCCTTCTCAACAGTCCTCCAAAGTCTTAACTCATTCTGGCATTAGCTCAAAAGTCCAAAGTCTCATCTGGGACAAGGCTGGCCCCTTTCACCTGTGAGCCTGTAAAATCAAAAGCAGGTTACTTACTCCCAAGATACAATGGGGGTATAGGCATTGAGTAAATACTCCCATTCCAAAAGGGAGAAAATGGCCAAAAGAATGGGGCTATAGGCCTTGTGCAAGTTCGAAACCCAGCAGGGCAGTCATTAAATCTTAATGTTCCAAATCTGCTTTGACTCCATGTCTCATATCCAGGGTACAATGATGCAAGGGTTGGGCTTCCAAGGCCTTGGGCAGCTACACCCCTGTGGCTTGGAAGGGTTCAGCTTCCATGGCTGCTCTCAAGGACTGGTGTTGAGTGCCTGCAGCTTGTCTAGGTGTAAGGTATTTAGCGGATCTATCATTCCAGGGTCTGGATGATGGTGGCCCTCTTCTCACAGCTCCACCAAGCGGTGCCCCAAACGGAGACTCTGTGTGTGTGGGGGGCCAACCTCACATTTCTTCTCTGCACTGTCCTAGTAGAGGTTCTCCATGAGGGCTCTGCCCCTGCAGCAGGCTTCTGCCTGGACATCCAGGCTTTTCCATATAGCATCTGAAATCTATGTGGAGGCACCATGCCTCAACTCTTGCATTCTGTGCACCTGCAGGCTTAACACCACATGGAAGCAGCGGCCCAAATGGTACCCAGGTTCCTTTGAGCCACGGCTGGAGTTAGAGCAGCCAGGATGCAGAAGCAGTGTCCTGAGGCTGCGCAGGGTGGTCAGGGTGGTGAGGCCCTGTTGTTCACCCACCTCATAGGCCTCTGGGCCTGTGATGGCAGGGGCTGCCATGAAGGTCTCTGAAATGCCTTTGAGGCCTTTTCTTCATTGTTTAGCTATCAGCACTTGACTGCTCTTTACTTATGCAAATTTCTACAGCCTGCTTGAATTTCTCCCCTGAAAATGGGCTTTTCTTTTCTACCACATAACTGGGCTACGAATTTTTCAAACTTTTACACTCTGCCTCCCTTTTAAATATAATTCATTGGCTGGGCTTGGTGGCTTATGCCTGTAATCCCAGCACTTTGGGAGGCCAAGGCAGGTGGATGACCTGAGGTTGGGAGTTTGAGACCAGCCTGACTAACATGAAAAACCCCATTTCTACTAAAAATACAAAACTAGCGAGGTGTTGTGGTGCATGCCTGTAATCCCAGCTACTCAGGAGGCTGAGGCAGGAGAATCGCTTGAACCCAGGAGGCAGAGGTTGTGATGAGCTGAGATCACGCCATTGCACTCTAGCCTGGGCAACAACAATGAAACTCCGTCTCAAAAAAATAAAAATTAAATTAAAAAAATATATATATGTGTTTGTTTCAGGTCATTTCTTTGCTCACACGTATGAGCATAGGATACTAGAAGCAGCCAGGCAACATCTTGAATGCTTTGTTCCTTAGACATTTTTTCCTCTAAATCCTAAGTCATCATTCTCAACTTCAAAGTTCCACAGATCTCTAGGCAGGGGCACAGTGCCACCAGGTTCTTTGCTAACACATAACAAAAGTGATCTTTGCTCCAGTTCCCAATAAGTTCCTTATTTCCATCTGAGATCTCCTCAGCCTGGACTTCATTGTCCATATCACTGTCAGCATTTTGTTGACAACAATTTGATAAGTCTCTAGGAAGTTCCTAATTTTCCCTCATCTTCTTGTCTTCTGAGCTCTCCACACCCTTCCAGCCTCTGCCCATTACCCAGTTCCAGAGACGCTTCCACATTTTCAGATATCTTCATAGCAATGCCCTACTTTTCAGTAGCAATTCTGTTAGTTTTCGCACTGCTATAAAAAATACCCGAGACTGGACAATTTGTAAAGAAAAAGGGTTTAATTGGCTCACTGTTCCATAGGCTTTATAGGAAGCATGGCAACATCTGCTTCTGAGGAGGCCCAGAGAGCTTTTACTCATGGCAGAAGGCAAAGTGGGAGCAGGCCAGAGCAGGAGGAAGAGAGAGAGAGGAAAGGTAGCACACACTTTTAAACAACCGGATCTCACGAGAACCCTCCCACAAGAACAGCATCAAAGAGGGAAATCAGCCCCCATGATGCAGTCACCTCCCATCAGGCCTCGCCCCCAACACTGGGAATTACAATTTGACATGAGATTTGAGCAGGGCCACAAATTCAAACCATATCAACATTGTTTTTCTTTTCTGAAATTCTTGTTGCTTTTCTCTTTAACACAATTTAAATTGTCTCCTATATATTATTATCTGTATATTAGCTTTATTATTTTATTTTATTATTACTTTTTGAGGTGGGGTTTTTCTCTTGTCACCCAGGCTGGAGTGCAGTGGAATGATCTCAGCTCACTGCAACCTCTGCCTCCTGGGTTCAAGTGATTCTCCTGCCTCAGCCTCCTGAATAGCTGGGATTACAGGTGTGCGCCACCACACTTGGCTAATTTTTTTGTATTTTTAGTAGAGACAGGGTTTCAACAGAATTTCACCATGTTGGTCAGACCGGTCTTGAACTCTCGACCTCAGGTGATCTGCCCACCTTGGCCTCTCAAAGTGCTGGAATTACAGGCGTGAGCAACCACACCCAGCCTAGCTTTATTTTTTAGTTTCATTAATGTATGCTATCTTTTGTCATCCTCAGATCCTAGGGCAAGATAAGATAAATAATATTATTTCCCATTTTATAGATACAGAAATATTCATCAGACAAATGTGATTGACTGTACACTATATGCCACATATTAGTGTTAGCTCTGGATATGGACAAATGTTAACTGTGTTATTTTGTTAGTAATATTTGATCTCTTGTTATTTATACAGGAGAGATTAAACAGATTCTAGAAAATGAACTTCAGATACCTGTGTCCAAAATGCTGTTAAAAGGCTGGAAGACGGGAGATGTGGAAGACAGTGTGAGTTTTTTAATTACATAGAAATTAAGTTATGCCACTGATTAAATGATACGTAAAAATTGGTTTTTATTAATGTTGTTACATATGGCAGAAGTAGATTTGGCAATAGTAATTTAGTTTAAGGATTCAGCAAGTAGTGTTTTCTAAGCTAAAATATTTCATGATAAACCAATAACAATTATAAATGAGTAGATTTGTAAATGAAAACAGTATATGGTATGTTTTTCCTATTTCTAACTTTTAAAGGAGTTTGGCCCTTTTTTGGGGAGCCTTTACCTTTTTTTCAAACCTCCTAGAGTATCAGAGAATGCCCTGGAATAATAATTTTCTGAGCAATTACATATTGGTCTGAAAGAAGTCACATGCAGTGTATACATTTATGTCAAGTATTGATTGTGGAACAAAGATAATAGGAAATTTTTTAAACTGAGAATTTAAATGATAAGAATGTTGTTTTCCTTGTTGACTTGGATAGTGGCAGGTGCATGGGATAAATTATATTTTAAGAATTTGCAGAGAGTGTTGCAATTTTAAGGAAATAATTGCTATTCTCAGGGTCCCAGTAGCAACCTCAGATATAAAATTTTTTACACTTTTTTTTGAGACAGAGTCTCGCTTTGTTGCCCATACTGGAGTGTAGTGGCACGATCTTTCCTCACTGCAACCTCTGCCTCCAGGATTCAAGCGATTCTTCTGCTTCAGCCTCCCGAGTAGCTGGGACTGCAGGCACATGCCACTATGCCCAGCTGATTTTTGCATTTTTAGTAGGCATGGGATTTCACCATGTTGGCCAGGCTGGTCTTGAACTCCCTCCTGACCTCATGATCTGCCTGCCTCGACCTTCCAAAGTGCTGAGATTATAGGTGTGAGCCACCGCGCCTGGCCTTACACACTTTTTTTTCTTCCAGAGAGAGTGGAGAAAGAAGGAAAAAAAATGAGTTAGCTCTCAAGTTTTAGATGTTTGAAGTGGAAATAATTATTGAATGTTTTCACATTTGTTACTGGGTCATTTTAATGGCCAGGCATAAACTTAGAATCTTCAACTTTTGGCCGGGCGCGGTGGCTCACGCCTATAATCCTATCACTTTGGGAGGCCAAGGCAAGTGAATCACCTGAGGTCAGGAGTTCGAGACCATCCTGGCCAACATGGTAAAACCCCATCTCTACTAAAATTGCAAAAATTATCTGGGCGTGGTTGCGCACCCCTGTAATCCAAGCTACTCGGGAGACTGAGGTGGGAGAATTGCTTGAACCTGGGAGGTGGAGGCTGCCGTGAGCCAAGATCGTGCCACTGCACTCCAGCCTGGGCAACAGAGCGAGACCCTGTCTCAAAAAAAAGGTAAATAAAAATAAAAAAAACTTCAACTTTTGGTTCAATTCTTCTTCATGAATGGCTTCTTGTAGTGATTGTGCCTATAAGTACTTATATGTGAGTTCATTTGAAATTTGGAGATGTTCTGAGTATTTCAGTGAGATATTTACAGGAATTTTGGGTTGAGAAGATATGGGTAAGTTTAGAAGTGCTGTATTAGGTGTCAGCAAACTTTTTCTGTACAAAGTCAGGTAGTAAATATTTTAGGCTTTGTGTGCCATGCAGCTACTTAATCACTGCTCTCTTAGTGGGAAAGCAGCCATAGACAGTATGTGAAACATTGAGCGTAACTGTGTTTCAGTATGTTTATGGATGCAGAAATTTGAACTTTATGTAATTTCACATGCCATAAAATACTCTTTTGATTTATTTTCCAACTCTTAAAAAAAGTGAAAACCATTCTTAACTCACAGCCCATACAAAAACAGGCAGCAGGCTGGGTTTGACCCCCAGGCCATAGTTTGATATCCCCTGCTGTTGTATGGCCATTCTAATTGATGCATGGATTAAAACTTTTTAAAAGTGCTGACCGAGTAAATCAGCAACCTTGACAGAAAGAAAACACCAAAATGAATTCGTTTTCATAATTATATTATTTACTCATTCATTCATTGAGAAACCTGTGGGTATGGATCAGTCAGCTGGGTGCAGTGGCTCATACCTGTAATCCCAACACTTTGGGAGGCTGAGTCAGACAGATCACTTGAGGCCAGGAGTCTGAGATCAGCCTGGACAACATGACAAAACCCTGTCTCTATTAAAAATATAAAAATTAGCTGGGCGTGGTGGTGCACACCTGTAGTCCCAGCTGCTCGGGAGGCTGAGGCACAAGAATCACTTGAACCTGGGAGGTAGAGGTTGCAGTGAGCTGAGATTGTGCCACTACACTCCATCATGGGCGAGAGAGCAAGAGTCTGTCTCCCCTACCCCCAATCCCCCCAAAATTTGAACACAGTCTTGGTTACAAATACTTTAATTTACTTCTTTCTTCTTTTTATGAGATGGGTTCTCACCCTGTTGCTTAGGTTGGAGTGCAGTGGTACAATCATGGCTCATTGCTGCCTTGACCTCCTAGACTCAAGTGATCCTTGTACCTCAGCCTTCTAAGTAGCTAGGACTATAGATGTGCACCACCACGCCTGGCTAATTTTTTTTTTTTTTTTTAATTTTTGTAGAGACAGGGTCTTGCTATGTTTTCCAGACTGGTCTTGAATTCCTGGGCTCATGCAATCCTCCTGCCTTGACCTCCCAAAGTGCTGAGATTACAGGCATGAGCCGTGGCACCCAGCCTTAGTTACTTATTTCTATGTAGTCTTCGCTAGGAGATTTCTGCTATTCCCATGCCATTAATTTTCTGATTGCCTCCAAATTTATATTTCCAGCTCATACTTTTTTGAATTCACATATCCAAATTGGTAATTGACTTTTGTACTTGTGTATCTTATTAGTGTTTCAAACTTAACATGTTTAAAATGGAACTCTTGATTTTCCCTCCTATGCCATATCTCTACCAATCTTCCCCTAATAAGTGGCAGAACGATTATAGCCACCACTGAATCCAAAAATTTGGCCATCCGTCTTTTCTCATTTCTTACAGCACCTAATCCTTTGGTAAATTCTATAGATTCGATCTCTAAAATGTATCTCAACCATGGCCACTTTTTAGTATTTAAATTGCAACTGCTTAATTCAGGCCATGACCATCTCTTGTCTGGAGCAATATGGTAACTTCATTGTTGTTGTCTCAGCTTCCTTTCAGTGTTTCTTCCAATGCGTTCTCCACACAGCAGTCAGAGTGATCTTTTAAAAACATAAATTGAATTATATCACTCTCTCATTAAAACATAGCTTTTTTGTTACATTTCGAATAAAATTCAGACTACTCACAATAGTTTAAAAAGTATTGTATTACCCCATTCTCACCTTTACAACATCATCTTGAGCCTTTCTTACTCTCACTTTCCATGCTGCAGCCACAGAAACCTTTTTTGAAATATTTTAATAGGCTCAAGCTCTTTACATCTTTGTCTGACAGATGCTATTCAGCTGCCTGGAATGCTTTACCTCCCATTCTTCATATGGGTGGCTCTTTTTCATAATTCAAGTCTCAGCTTAAGGTTACCTTCTCCAACAGGCTTCTGTATCTAATTTGGTCCCATTCCAGCATTCTCCATCACACCAGTATTAATAGAGGGACCATATCTCTTTCTTTCATCATCGTATATTTAATACCTGGCATAACACACCTGAAATAAATGTTTATGGGATGAATGCATGAGTAAATGACTTAAGGAAAGTATCCATTTTATTTAATCTTGCCATATGTGGTTTGATGGGAAAGATTTAATAGAAAATCTTTGGATAGTGGCATGGGAAAAGAACAATAATGACTTGATCAAATGGCAAGCATTTACCAATAATTCGCAGAGTAAAACAATGAAAGATAAAAAGAGAAAAATAATTTGTGTGTGAGTGTGTTGTAATGTTTGCATGTTAACTCTATAGAGATAACTCATCAATTTCAAAAGGATATCACATATTTGACATAAAGTTTCAGGATATCCATGTCTCCTGGCAGATTGTAAAGTTACAGGTAATTGCCTAATGCAGTGTTTTTTTCAAACCATGGACCATAAACCATTAGTGGATTGAGAAGTTAATTGAGTGGGTTATAGTCAACATCGTTAAACAAAAACAAAAACAAAAAAATGGAAGAAGAAAGAAATGAAAAAAGAGAAATATAATACAATAGGAAATGCCATAGTGTATTTCATATAATAAGGGTAATTATGTATTTATTTTCATTTAACAGATAACTAGTATGAGTCAAGAGTAAGTCTCAATACCTTTGGATTAAGACTGCACACTTAATAAGCTGGGTCCTCTCATGGAGGAGTTAAGAATAAGTTTCTTATGTTCCATGCTTGTGTTAAGATTGCCCCTCCCCAGGAAGGAATATATTATTTCTTTATATATTCTCATGGTTTGTTTCCTTCACCTTTAAGTTTTTGCTCAAATGTCACATTCTCCAAGTGAGACCCACCTTCATCACCCTGTTCAAAATTGCCAAGCTCCCCAACCCCACATTCTTTATCCCCCCTTCCCTGCTTTATTTTTAGTCAAAAAATTGTCACCTTCAACATTCAACTATACAGGGTTACTTGTTTATTTATTCCTACTCAAATGTAAGCTCCCTAAGATCAGAGAATTTTATTTTAGGCTATTCTGTTCAATGCTGTATTCTCAGTGGCTAGAGTAGTCCTGGTACAGAGTAGGTGGCTCAATAAATATCTGTTGAATAAGTGCATTTCCTGGCTTATGATGTAAAGATGTACAATGTATTTCTTAGTGTGTATTGCTGTCAAGAAAAGTTTGAAGTACTTCAGCAAGTTTTTACCTTCCGGTTAGTAGTTTGAAATATATGTGAGTTTTCTGCAAAGAAATTTAGTGAATGAAATTTTCTATGCATATCAAGATAGTAGGTCATATGTAGTCCAATAGTAATTTATTAATTCCAGAGAGAGAGAGCTTTAACAAAAAAGATATCTGGAGTAAAAGATATCTAGGTAACACTAGAGCCCTCATCCAAGTTACTTAACCTCTTAGGCTATATAGCTTCCCATCTATAAAATCATTGACTTGAGGTGCTCTCAGTGATCTTTTCAAGGTCTAATGATCTCTGAAAACCTGTATTACCAATTTTTGCTATGATGACCCTGAAACGAAGTATATATTAGTTGCAAGGATCTACTACTTCAGTGAAAAAGTAATTGAGTCCCAACTGTGTTCTTATCTATTTGTATTGCTTCATGAGCTGAAGAGTTTGTATATTAACATTCAGGTTTATGCTAGTTTATTTTATATATGTATATGAGTGTATATACACATATATACATATATAAACACACATATGTGTACACACACAGATACGTATGTATATACACACATATATGTATACATATACATATATAAAATAAACTAACATAAACCTGAATGTTGTATACATATAATGTATATAGGTATACAACCATATTCCCATATATAATATATGTATATATTATATATATGGGCAATAAGATTACTTGGATTCAGTAGTTTGTTTGCATTAGCCTATTTAGGAAATTATCAAAAGATGAAAAAATCGAACTACAAAATTAACAATTTTTCAAGAATTGTAGGAAAAATCAGTAATGAGTAATCAACATTCATTTTTTGCTTTATTTTTTCTTTTTCAGACGGTCCTAAAATCGCTACACTTGCCAAAAAACAACAGTCTTTATGTCCTTACACCAGATTTGCCACCACCTTCATCATCTAGTCATTCTGGGTAAGTTGTTTATATTTCCTGGAAACCTGAAATGAAAAACTCAGTTGTTAAAATTGCTTTAAGTTGTATATTAACCTCAAAATTAAATCAAATGCAAGTCTTGTTGAAACTTGACCCTACCAATTACTATGAAGTATATCAGGTTTGAAACAATTTGGTCTGGATAGTTTGTTTTAATGGTATAATCTTCTTATACCACTTTAAAATATTTAGCAGAATTCCAGTATAATTATTAAAAATTGTCAAAATGGTACTTCTTTGACTGAAGGGAAAGGATTCAAGTTGGAAGGAAGAGAAAGTATAAATGGAGTTCCAGTGTCTCTCATTGCTAAAGAAGACATACCTTTGAGGAAGATTCATTGAGCTCTGCAGAGTAAATCTTGAAAAACAGTAACATATCTATATATATATATATATATCTATATATGTGTGTATATATATCTATATATATGTATATATATCTATATATATGTATATATATATCTATATATATGTATATATATATCTATATATATATGTATAAATATATATGTATATATATATCTATATATATATGTATAAATATATATGTATATATATATATATTTTTTTTTTGAAACGGAGTTTCACACTTGTTGCCCAGGCTGAGGTGTAATGGTGCGATCTTAGCTCACCACAACCTCCGCCTCCCGAGTTCAAGCGATTCTCCTTCCTCAGCCTCCCGAGTAGCTGGGATTACAGGCATGTGCCACCACGCCCGGCTAATTTTGTATTTTTGGTAGAGATGGGGTTTCTCCATGTTGGTTGGGCTGGTCTTGAACTCCCGACCTCAGGTGATCCGCCCACCTCGGCCTCCCAAAGTGCTGGGATTACAGGCATGAGCCACTGTGACTGGCGATATAAATTTTTTATTAAGGTTTTCTCTCTATTTGGAATAAAGGGTCTCATTGTTTTTTCAGTTTTCACAGTGGAACTGAATACATTTATACAATGATCACATGATTTTAATTTTTAATTATACATTATGTTTTTAATTGTTTAATGAAGCAAACTGACCTGTAGTGGATGATTATGCTAGTGATAAGATAATAATTTTTAGCCGGGCGCGATGGCTCAAGCCTGTAATCCCAGCACTTTGGGAGGCTGAGACGGGCGGATCACAAGGTCAGGAGATCGAGACCATCCTGGCTAACACGGTGAAACCCCGTCTCTACTAAAAAATACAAAAAACTAGCCGGGCGAGGTGGCGGGCGCCTGTGGTCCCAGCTACTGGGGAGGCTGAGGCAGGAGAATGGCGTAAACCCGGGAGGCGGAGCTTGCAGTGAGCTGAGATCCGGCCACTGCACTCCAGCCTGGGCGACAGAGCCAGACTCAGTCTCAAAAAAAAAAAAAATAATAATAATTTTTATGAGGAATCTTTTCATACAGTATTATTCCAGAACTATGTTTAAGTTATTTTTAGGTTTTCTGTTGTTGATACAAATTTTTCTCTTTTAAATACAACAACTTGGTGTTTTTTTGTGGTAGGGAGACCTGTGTCCCTAAATTTTGAATATTGTCAAGCTTTCCCCCCACCACTTAGCAAATATCTTGATTTTTAGGTAGATAGTAGCAAAAATAAAATTAAATTTGGCTTTACTGAAGTAGAAATCACTGAACTGAAAAGTTAAATCTTGTGTAGTTGTATTTGCTGGTCTATGAATAGTTTGTTTTGGGTTAAGAATTTAAAGAGTTCTTGGATTGCTCTTTATCTTCTATGTTTAGACCATATGTTAACAGAAAGTGGAATTTGCACACAGTTACAAAATCACAAACTACAAACTTTTAGTCCATGTGTTTATAATAATGTTGATGTAAACCTCAGATGAGATTAAGTTAAAGAGTTATAGGTGTGGTTCTGTATCTAGTCAGGTAGAACATTATTTTATAGGTTAGCTAACAAAGTGTAATCACTGTCATAAAATATGTAATCCACATAATTAAAAGCAGACAGGAGATATCATTGTTTATAATCTATTGCTTTCCAGTAGCATGATTAAATGGATTTATCAAAATGTCTTCCTGGGCTAATGGAAATGTTCTTCATTGCCGTGTAGTTGACCTTAGTTTGATTGCCAGTCACTCACTCCCTAGGCAAGCAGGAGTCTACAGTGCTGCTGAAATGCAGCGTTTATTGGAGAATGAGTACTTTAGCATTAAAGTATCCTTCTCTAGTTGGCTTTGTGGATTTTTACCAAGTTAGAATGATTCTTTTCTTGTATTGGAAAAATAAGAAAGAGAGAAAAATTCAAAGGTGAACAAAAAACGTAGTGGGAGGAGGGACAAATGGAGACTCCTGCTAATGTAAAAGTCATGTTAATGTACTTTTGATTAAAACATAACTTAAAAGCCAGAGTTTACATCTCGTAGTATGTTTATTCAATATATCTTTCTATAACACTAGAGATTTTTAAAATAACATACATCTTGAAAGCTGACTTCATGGGAGACAGTTTAAAAAACAAAACAAAATCCATGCAGAACCTTAAAAGCTGATGGTAATAATTATTTTTAAGTTATGAGTTTTATTTCGTGACTCATCAAATAAAAATGTTTTGACCTTTTTTTTTTTTTTTTTGGAGACAGAGTTTCGCTCTTGTTGCCTACGCTGAAGTACAATGGCATGACTCAGCTCACTGCAACCTCTGCCTCCTGGGTTCAAGCGATTCTCCTTTCTCAGCCTCCTGAGTAGCTGGGATTACAGGTGCCCACCAGTACGCCTGGCTAATTTTTGCTATTTTTAGTAGAGATGGGGTTTCACCATGTTGGGCAGGCTGGTCTCAAACCCCTACCTCAGGTGATCCTCCCGCCTCGGCCTCCCAAAGTGCTGGGATTACAGGCATGAGCCACTGTGCCCGGCCACTTGACATCTTAACTATATAGTAGAATCAAACAATATCCTAGTAAGTTATATAGCATATCATATTATCAAAAATGGTAGACAGATAAACTTGCTTTGTACTAGACTTCATAATGAATTAAACTGATTTGCTTTTGCAGAATTTTGTTATAATTGATGGATTCTTAGAAACTGATTTGTAATTTGTAACCTAATTTATAATCTAAAAAGGAGAAAAAAGGTAATTATGGTTCTAAGTGTTATATTTGGAAATTGGCAAATGAATATAGCAACTCTGTAATTGGTAGAGTAAAATGGGAAGGCTTATGTATATATTCTTACATTTGCATATATTATCTCACTTATAATTCTTAAGAATTTGCATGAAATTTCAGTGTGTGAATTCACTCTTAGTTACAGTATATTATTAATCCTTTAACATAATGTAGATATAAAATAACATGTTGGCCGGGCACGGTGGCTCATGCCTGTAACCCCAGCACTTTGGGACGCTGAGGTGGGAGGATCACTTGACTGTAGGAGTTTGAGACCAGCCTGGAGAACATAGCGAGACTGTATCGCTACAAACAATTTTTATGAAATAGACGGGTGTTGTGGCACACACCTATCGTCCTAGCTACTCAGGAGGCTGAGGCAGGAGAATTGCTTGAGCCCGAGAGTTCGAGGTTACAGTGATCTGTGATCATGCCACTGTATTTCAGCCTGGGCAGCAGAGCAAGACCCTGTCTCAAAATAAATAAAATAAAATAATTATTAAATTGTTCACTGACAAAACATCCCACTCTTAAGTTTTGTTAAAGAAGTATAGATACGAGAGGGGGCATGGGGGGTTCGGAAAGAGCTTGGAGGAATAGATTGCAAATGGGCACAGGGAAACTTTTGGAAGTGATGAATATGTTCATTATCTTGGTTTTGGTGATTGTTTCATAGGTGCATGCACATAAATATTACCATATATGCTGTGCCTTACATATTCACTGTATTTCAATAAAGCTGTTTTTTGTTAAAAAAAAAAAAAAAAAAAAGAAGTACAGATACAGAAAACTGTATCTCAAACCATGTCCTATTAAAAAACAAAACAAAAAAACTTCGTAACTTGATTTTACTGCCACTAGGGGGTGCCTGGTAATTTAGTCTTGTATTAACATGTAATTTCTTTCTAGGGGAAGAAATGGTATAAACCAAGAGCAGCAAAATTACCGTATGAGTGCCTATACTTGTAAACTGAATGTTTGTAAAGTAAATTATGTGTTTCAGAAAACAGAATTTCAAGCTTTCTGAGAATTGAAGAGCAAACTCTTAATCATAATCTTTATAACAGCTGAAAAGCATTTTAAGCCCTTTTCAAGAAGAAATCAGATTTCACTAATTAATTGAAAGGGTGAAGCAGTACTCCAGTGGCCTCTATGATACAACAGTAAATTATATTATAAATCACAGTAAAATTAGAAAGGAGAAAACAAACTATTAATTATACTGTTTCACATTATTATAGGAAAGATTCAGTCCATCAAAGACTTATTGATTACTTACTAAATAAAAACAAGCTGTGTCCTCAAGTAGCCTGTAACCTATTTATTAAGATGATTAGGCCTTTTCTTAAGTTATTCCTGTATAGAAAATTTTCTTAGATACCAACTCATTCCTGGTGTTCTTTCTGATTGTTTCACCCACTTTCCTTCTTAAACTCTTCATTTCTTCACCTGCTCTAAATGTTGGTATTCTGGAGAGTCTTCTTCTCAGCAATCTTTCTTTTGTACCTTCTCTCTGATATCTACTCTCAACTCTTCAATTTCTAAATATGTATAGATAACTTACAGATCTCTGTTTAGCAACTCATATGTCCCAGTTGCCTGTGGAGTTTTTCATTTGTGTGTGTCCTGTCTGTAATTCAAAGTCATATGTCTCTGTATTACTACCTGTGTTTTTCGTTTCAAATGTCCAACGGTATAAAATACTGGAGTGTATTCTAACCAAGATGCTGATTATTAAAAAAGCCATTGGGTTGGGAATATAAGTAATTAATGACTTCGTTAAAATCATTTTTGGTAGAATGGTGAGAATGAGAACCCGATTATAGTAGATTTTAATGGATAAACAAGAAATGAAGAAATAATTACTGTTATTTTCAGAAAACTTGACGGTGACGGGAAGGAGAAGTTGAGGGAGAAGTCAAGGGAAGATGGTAGACAAGTATTGGAAGCACAAAGAGTAAGAGACAGCAAGTAGGAAAAATTTAAATGAGTGAAACAAAAATAGAAAATGTGGCCAAAGACTGGGTGCAGTGGCTCACACCTGTAATCCCAACAGTTTGAGAGGCTGAGGTGGGTGGATTGCTTGAGGTGAAGAGTTTGAGACAAGGCTGGCCAATATGGTGAAGCCCCATCTGTACTAAAAGTACAAAAATTAGCTGGGTGTGGTGGTGCATGCCTGTAACCCCAGCTACTCGGGAGGCTGAGGCGGGAGAATTGCTTGATTGCTTGAACCCTGGAGGTGGAAGTTGCAGTGAGTTGAGATCGCACCACTGCACTCCAGCCTGGGCAGCAGAGCGGGTATGGAACTGTTTTAGTTTGCTAGGGCTGCTATAACGAAGTACCATAGACTGGGTAGCTTAAACAGCAGGCATTTATTTCTCCTTGTTCTTGAGTTTGGAAACCTCCAAGATGAAGGTTCCAGTAGAGTCAGTTTCTATTGAAGGCTCTCTTCCTGGTTTACAAACCCAACTTCCTGCTGTGTCCTCATATGGCAGAGAGAGAGAGAAGACAGAACTCTGGTTTCCTTTCATCTTTTTATAAGGACATCAATCCCATCAGATTAGGACCCAGCCCTTAGGAACTCCTTTAACCTGAATTATATCCTGAAGACCCTATCTCCAAATACAGTCACAGTGGGTGTTAGAGAGTCAACCTATAAATTCTAGGGGGACACACTTCAGTTCATAGCAGAGAGATAAGGGTGGAGCCCAGGGAGTAAGTGTTGAAATGACATTAGGTAACAGGTTTAGAGACAGTAGGAAAGGTGTAATAATAGAAGTTTGGAGACAAATGGAGAATATTTCTGGGATCTAGATTTCAGTACTGTTGCAGTAATGGTTGATGACAAATTCCAAATTATAGATAACATCAAAATAGAAAATAGGTAATAGTTATGAGAATAAGGATGTTAAGGAAGTATGAAGCTAAACTATTTGATAAGTGACAGTGACACAGTAATTATCATTTATGAAGTCAGGTTTTTTGGCAAGCCTGTTATGTACATTATCTTATTAAGTCATCATAGTAAATCATAAGTAAATACTATTACCTGTTTTGCAGATAGAGAAATTGAGTTACAGGTAGAGGTGAAGTGACGACACAGAGATAGTGGTTATTGGGAACTACAGTTGAAGAAGGCTAGAGATACTGATTAATTTTAGTCTGTATTTTAAAAACACAAATCTAAGTGTTATAAATAAAGGGAATAAACACTTAAAAAAAAAAAAAAAAGAGAAGTAAATAACCTGCATACGTCTAGAAGAAAAAAAAGGAATGAGGAACTCAGTCAGTACATCAGCAAATAGGAATTTGAAACTGAAACAGAAACACAGGAAAACAAGGATAATAGAAAACAGAAAATATGATGGCAAAAAGAAAAACCAGATTTATCAGAATTCTCCATGAATAAGAAAGTACTAAACTCTCCTATTAAAGACAGAAACTCTCAAGTAGGCTTTACAAAAATAGCCATACATCATTTACCAACGAGACATCTTTTAAAGAAGTGACAGAGAAAATAAAGGAAAAGAAAGTGATTCCAGCCAAATATTAACTGTAAGAATATCCTATAGTAATAATATTTATATCACATAAAATTGAATTTAAGGCAAATAGCATTGAAAGACAATTTGCCAAGAAGATATGACAATTGTGGGCTTATATGCACAAGTCTGCAAAATTGGACAGAATTACAAGGAGATATAGCCCAACCCCACATTGAACACAAAATCTTTCAGAAAATAATGTATTTAGCAATACATCTTTGTCAGCTATAGAAGATTTTAATAACCCCATAAAGCACACATGGAATACTTAGAAAACTAACCATGTAGTAGAATACAAAGCCAGTATCAAAGAATCACTATCATATTGACTGCATTCTCTCGTCATTATGCAATAAAATCAGAAGTAAAGTAATAATAAAAAGATATCTCCTAAATCCTCCATACATTTGGATCCTACAGATAATTTACTTCAAAACAATTTATGGATAAAAATGAAGTCATAATAGCAAACACCAGATACTTACAAGTGAACATAAATGAGATTGCTAGATACTAAAACCGTGGATACAGCCAAAATGATACTTAGAAATTTGTAGTCTTAAGTCTGCCAGTTAGAAGACAAGTGTTTTGAGGCTGGGCGCAGTGGCTCATGCCTGCAATCTACCCGCCAAGGCGGGTAGATCACGAGGTCAGGAGATCGAGGCCATCCTGGCTAACACGATAAAACCCCATCTCTACTAAAAATACAAAAATTAGCCGGGCGTGGTGGTGGGCGCCTGTTGTCCCAGCTACTTAGGAGGCTGAGGTAGGAGAATGGCATGAACCCGGGAGGTGGAGCTTGCCGTGAGCCGAGAATATGCCACTGCCCTCCAGCCTGGGCAAAAGAGCGAGACTCCATCTGAATTTAAAAAAAAAAAAAAAAAAGACAAGTATTTTGAGAGCCCCCAGCTCTCAAACTGGGGTTCTAGTACCTCAGCAGTTAGCTACCTTAACAGGAAATGAAGGGGAACTGAACAAGAGTGTTTGTAGTGTGCCTTTGATGGGATGCTTCTTCTACATGGTGGACAGCCTAAAGCCTGGTTGTCCAACCTATGACCAGGGGGTCCCTCACACAGGAAACTTGTTTATACTGATAGATGCCTTTGTGGCTCTTGTCTAGCTTGTGTGGTCCAATTTTTGCCTGCGTGACCATCACTCTGGCTTCTAGGAGCCTGACCTTTTGTTCTCCCCAATATCTCTGGGAAAGCCCAGCCTGGGGCAGTCCCTAGTTCTTCAGATGGAAGGTACAAATTCAATATAACACAATAGGAAACAAGTTCAGAGGTATTTTTACTTTCAGTTCCTAGGCAAGGAGGACATGAGTTGGGAGGGTAGTCCTCTGTCCCTGTGTAATGTGAAGCAGAATGAAGAGTTGGGCAGAGAGAGAAAAGTGTGTAGCAACTAGCAATATATATAAGGGAAGTTCAAGAACAAATACCTGAATGGTCCTGATAAAGGAAGCTGCAAGAAAGTGTAGAACCTAGTCTGTTAGGCAGGTGAGATGCCTCTAAGTTCTTATTTCTGACCATTGGCCTGAGCCATTTGGGTATAGTATAGAACTGGAAATTCTGTCAAGAGTAGCTGAGCCCTGCTTCTGGCATGAGAAAATTAAATGTTCAAAATGAATGTGGCAGCAACATAAAATTAAAGAATTCACCACAATAAGAAAGATAGAAAATGATTGAATTGTATGTTTAACTTAAGAAAATAGAAGAATAACCGCAGAGTAAGTGCACTGAAAATAGAAAGAAAGATTAAAGAGCAGAAATTAATGACAGAGGCAAACAACAAGAATAACAAACTATTTACTTGAAAAGTCAAGCCAGGAAAAAATGAGAGTAAGCATAAATAAAAATACTAGGTATTAAAAAAGAGACTTAAAACTACAGATTAAGAAGAGATTTTTAAAGTAATAAGATAATTATTAAATAATACTAAGCAAATAATAAATTAATAATTTCAAAATAAACTGAAATATCCGTGTCTTTATGCTAACAAAATCCAAAATTTAGATGAAATGGAAAATTTTATATAAAACATGAAGTACTAAAGTGAGTATAAAAAGAGATGACCTGAAAAAATAATAATTATTAGATAAACTGAATTAATTGTCAAAAATTCCACACGCTGCTCCAACCCCCTTCACCCTCCAGAGGATTTTTCATACATTTTCATAGAACAGATGATCACAATCTGTCATTTTATTTTGGAAACAGAGTCTCTCTCTGTCACCAGGCTGGAGTGCAGTAGCATGATCTTGGCTCACTGCAACCTCTGCCTCCTGGGTTCAAGCAATTCTCTTGCATCAGCCTCCTGAGTAGCTGGGATTACAGGCGCGTGCCACTACGCCCAGTTAATTTTTGTATTTTTAGTAGAGATGGGGTTTCACCATGTTGGCCAGGATGATCTCAATCTCTTGACCTCATGATCCACCCGACTCAGCCTCCCAAAGTGCTGGGATTACAGGTGTGAGCCACTGCACCTGGCCTATCCCAATCTTACATAAACAATTCTGAGATAGCTTCAGTGCAGTGGCTCACACCTGTAATCCCAGCACTTTGGGAGGCCAAGGCTGGCGGATCACCTGAGGTTGGGAGTTTGAGACAAGCCTGGCCAACATGGTGAAACCCTGTCTCTACTGAAAATACAGTAATTAGCCAGGTATGGTGGTGCATGCCTGTAATCCCAGCTACTCAGGAGACTGAGGCATGAGAAATGCTTGAGCCCGGGAGGTGGAGGTTGCACTAAGCAACCTCTTGCATAAGAGCTGGGATTGCTACTTATTTTACGATATTCATATAATCTGGATACCAAAATCAGAAAAAATACAAGAAAAAATACAGGTAAATTTCACTTGTGACCGTAGATAATAAAAATGAGTAGATAGGCCAGGCATGGTGGCTCACACCTGTAATCCCAACACTTTGTGAGGCCGAGGCAGGTGGATCACCTGAGTTCGGGAGTTCGAGACCAACCTGACCAACATGGAGAAACCCTGTCTCTACTAAAAATACAAAATTAGCTGGGCGTGGTGGCACATGCTGTAATCCCAGCTACTTGAGAGGCCAAGGCAGGAGAATCACTTGAACCGGGGAGGCGCAGGGTACAGTGAGCCGAGATTGCGCCATTGCACTCCAGCCTGGGCAACAAGAGTGAAACTCCGCCGAAAAAGAGAAAGAAAAAGAGTAGATAAACTCTTCTTTGGCTTCTCTCAGCCTTACTATTTAATGATGACTTTTCCCCCTGTACCTATTCTACTATCTTCAGACAGCATCTTCTCCCAAGTTCAGATTGTCTCACTAAGATGTAAATGAACTAGTCCTCTCCATAAAAATACAACTTGATTATATCTACCCGCTTAAAACTCTCCACTAGCTTTCTTTCTCTCTCTCTCTTTTTTTTTTTTTTTTTTTTGAGACGGAGTCTGGCTCTGTCGCCCAGGCGGGAGTGCAGTGGTGGTGCAATCTCGGCTCACTCCAACCTCCACTTCCTGGGTTCAAGCAATTCTCCTGCCTCAGCCTCCCGAGTAGCTGGGATTACAGGTATGTGCCACCATGCCTGGCTAATTTTTGTATTTTTAGTAGAGACAGGGTTTCACTATGTTGGCCAGGCTGGTCTCAAACTTCTGACATCAGGTGAGCCACCATGCCTGGCCCTCTCCACTAGCTTTCTATTACACTTCTAGTAAAATCTAAGTTCCTTACTATGACCTACAAAAGACATAATCTTATCCCTGACTTTATAACTTCATCTTTTATCACTATCCCTCTGGCTCATAGCTCACCAGCCATACTGGCTTCCTTGTTCCTCTTTAAACCTTCTAAGTGTGCTTAAACCTTAGAGCATTTATACTTTGCTATTTCCTGCCAGTAATGATACTAGCAGGTAACAACTTGACTCATTTCTTTACTTTATTTAGGCCTCTACTCAAATATCACACCCTCAGAGAGACTTTTCTTGATGCCCCTATCTAAAACAGCCCCTCTGTTATACCCTCTCTCTCTCTATCTTGCTTTATCACTATCTTTTTATCTTGCTCTTTATCTTGCTTTATCTATCTTTTTATCTTGCTTTATCTACTATAGTAGATACTTGGAAATGTTTATGGAACTAATATTGTAAAGTGACACATTTCTAAAGACATTTGCCTTAGCTTTGGTTTATTTTGATTGACCATACATATATATATTGAGTATAGTCTTACAATGTGTTAAGTCTTTGTTCTAGGTGCTAGGGATATAATGAGCAAGACAAATAAGGTCCTGCTTTCATAGAGTTTACAGTATAATATGTATAGAGGTGTATCTTGTTTATAATGAAACTACGGACAAGATAACAAGAAAAAAGTATCAGATGATAGTAAGTACTTTACAGAAAGCTAAAATATGGTGGCATGATAATGAATAATTGAATGACTAGTGTGGGTTATAAGGTCAATAAAGGTGACCTTATAACCTCACTGAAGATGTACTATTTAAGCTGAGACATTAAAGATGGAGGGGCCATCTAAGTGAAGAGCAGAATGAAGAATATGGGGGTATGGCTAGTGCCAAAGCCCTAAGGCCATGTATAAATATAATTGGAGAAGGTTTGACATTTCTGGGCTTTGTATTGCTGATGATTACCTTGCTAGAAAAGGACTGAAGAAATGTCTTGATAATAAAAGACGGTCTTTGCAATTTGCTTTAGTCACCGTCTAGTAAGTGATGAAAATGTCTAGTTCCATTTTAATTATGTATATTTTCTTTTTTTTTTTTTTTTTTTTTTTGAGATGGAGTCTTGGTCTGTCGCCCAGACTGGAGTGCAGTGGCGCGATCTTGGCTCACTGCAAGCTCCGCCTCCCGGGTTTACACCATTCTCCTGCCTCAGCCTCCCAAGTAGCTGGGACTACAAGCGCCTGCCCCCATGCCTGGCTAATTTTTGTTTGTTTGTTTTGTTTTGTTTTGTTTTGTTTTGTTTTGTTTCTGTTGCATGTTTGTTTTGAGGCACGATCTCAGCTCACTGCAAGTTCTGCCTCCCAGGTTCATGCCATTCGCCTGCCTCAGCCTCCCGAGTAGCTGGGACTACAGGCGCCCGCCACCACGCCTGGCTAATTTTTTGTGTTTGTAGTAGAGATAGGATTTCACCCTATTAGCCAGGATGGTCTCAATCTCCTGACCTCATGATCTGCCCGCCTCAGCCTCTTGAAGTGCTGGGATTACAGGTGTGAGCCACCGCACCCGGCCATTTTTTTTTTTTTTTTAATTTTTAATGAAGATGGGGTTTCACCGTGTTAGCCAGGATGGTCTTGATCTCCTGACCTCATAATCTGCCTGCCTTGGCCACCCAAAATGCTGGGATTACAAGTGTGAGCCACTGCGTCTGGCCTATTTTCTTTATTTTTATATAATAGCAAGGTATGACAGATAATATGGTATCCATTGTTTGTAGTTGTCCCTTTTACAAGTAGTATTGAGTCTTGCTATTGGACTTTGATCTTTTTGTACTGGACTTACGGTTCCAGTTAATTTTTTTTGTTGTTGTTGAGATGGAGTCTTGCTCTGTTGTCTAGGCTAGAGTACAGTGGCGCAATCTTGGCTCTCTGCAACATCCACCTCATGAGTTCAAGTGATTCTCCTGCCTCAGCCTCCCAAGTAGCTGTGATTACAGGCACCTGTCACTGTGCCTGGCTAATTTTTTTTGTATTTTTCGTAGAGAAGGGGTTTCACCATCTTAGCCAGGCTGGTCTCAAACTCCTGACCTCATGATCCGCCCACCTTGGCCTCCCAAAGTGCTGGGATCACAGGTGTGAGGCACCGCGCCTGGCCCCCGTTAATATTTTAATGGCTTCATATGAGTGTATTATTGAGCTCTGATCCTGCAGTCAAGCATATCACTGTCTTCTGTGGCCTCTGGGTTGTGAGTTGCATTTAACTATGGCTTTGAATTAGTGCTGTTTGTTCAAGCAGGAGTAAATTCAGGGTGCTGAATGGGACTCCTGTGATAGTTGAGTAAACCAGTGGTGTTAAAGTATATGGCTTTTCGGCCAGGCGTGGTGACTCACGCCTGTAATCCCAGCACTTTAGGAGGCTGAGGTGGGTGGATCACTTGAGGTCAGGAATTCAAGACTAGCCTGGAAAACCTGGTGAAACCCCTTCTTTACTAAAAATACAAAAATTAGCTGGTCATGTTGGCACGCACCTGTAATCCCAGCTACTCGGGTGACTAAGGCATGAGAATTGCTTGTGAGCCGAGATCGTGCCACTGCACTCCATATTTTTGTTTTTGTCCTTGGAAAACCATTGGTGGGAAAGCAGATTACAGTAGCCATGAATTAAGCGAGAATACAGTTCTTATATTTTCCAGTGGGTGCTATGGAAGGAATTGAGGAGTAGTAAGTCAAGATAGCTGAATTTTAGGTCAAGCTCGGCTTCAGAATCACTGTATGACTTAGGGAAGTCTGCACTGGGCCTCAGATCCTATGAGAAAATAGAGGCTCTTTTAGATTTTTAGATATTCATGATGCCACTCATCCTTTCTTCTAGGGTTCTTAGCAGTAGATTAGACACATAGAAATCAATAGCCAAATTGGAAAACAAAACTACTTTAATGGCCAGGCAAGCACCTGATGGAGAGGATGTGGCCTAGACCTGAGTCCTAAATGGTGTCTTTTACCTCTTGCTCTAGATCTAAATCTAAATCTAAATTTAAATCTTGCTCTAGATCTAAATGTTAGAACCTTTATGCTCATGTGGTCTGTAGGAGTTATGATTGAGTCTTCAGAGCCTGATGGACTGATGCAGTAGACCTGCCTTACTAACCTAGTCACACTTGGAAAGACAGCTTAGAGATCTCATGGTAAGCTTTGTCCAGAGTACACTTACCACAATGGGTAAAAAAATGGTAGAGAATTTAGTGAACTAGGACACAGGAAATGAAAGAGGAAACTGCAGGTCTTGTCCCTGCTTTCTGTGAAATCTAACCTGGTATGTATGACCTTGTAAGTAATTCTAATTGGCTCTATTTTTCCACTACGAGAAACAAATCTAGAATGGAGGAAAGGGGAGTGGGAAAGCTACATATTTTCTCATTTAAACTCTACCCTTGTGGGGAGAATCATCATGGGCAGAAATTTTATCTTCCCTGTGAACAGAGGCAGAAGCCTGAGAAAAAGCAAAAGAAACTTTCACCTTCTCCCTGAAGTCATTTCAGACTCTCTGTGTTTGTTATGCTCTCCACTATACCCATTAAGTTTGGTACAATAAGTAAAAAATTCTGAAATACTACTTTATCTCTGCTTCTTATAACCATCCAGCAGCAGTGGTAATAGGTATCTACCTGTGCTCCTAGCCCTTGTCCTAGCAAAGGGGTGCATGCATCCACTGAGCAGGGTATGTGTGTGTATATGTCTGTGTGTATGTTTGTGTGTGTGTATATGTATATATGTATGTTTTTTTTTTTGAAAGGTAGTCTTGCTGTGTCACACAGGCTGCAGCGCGGTGGCATTATCATAGCTCACTGTAACCTTGAACCACCCTGGGCTCAAGCAGTTGTCCTCCTGCCTTAGCCTCCCAAGTAGCTGGGACTAACTACAGGTATGTGCCGTCATGCTTGGCTAATTTTTAAATTTTTGGTAGAGATGGAGTTTTGTGCCAGGTTGGTGACTCACGCCTATAATCCCAGCACTTTGGGAGGCCAAGGCGGGCGGATCACCTGAGGTCAGGAGTTTGAGACCAGTCTGCTGAACATGGTGAAACCTCATCTCTACTAAAAATGCAAAACTTAGCCAGGAGGGGTGGCAGGCGCCTGTAATCCCAGCCACTCAGGAGGCTGAGGCAGGAGAATAGCTGAACCTGGGAGGCAGAGGTTGCACTGTGCTGAGATGATGCCATTGCACTCCAGCTTGGGCAACAAGAGCGAAACTCCATCTTAGAAAAGCGGAAAAAAAAAAAAAAAAAGGAAAAGAGAGATGGGGTTTTGCTGTGTTGCCCAGGCTGGTCTTGAACTTCTGGCCTCAAGTGATCCTCTCATGTCAACCTCCCAAAGTACTGGGATTATAAGTGTGAGCCACTGCACCTGGTCGAATGTGTGTTGATATTCATACAAACAGTGTGGCTTTTTCTTTTGGTAATTTCTCTCTGTCATCCTGTATTGAGGCCATTCTAGCCACTCTGCTCTCCTCTCTCCCCATTATCCCAACCATGAAAGATAACTGAGAAGCGTCATAGAACTGTTGTGAGACAGTTAGTTATTAGAAGGACATGCTGAGGACGCTTTCAAATAATTCTCACCCTACTTCTTTTTTTTTTTTGAGACAGTCTTGCCCTGTTGCACAGGCTGGAGTGCAATGGCGCAGTCTCCGCTCATTGCAACCTCTCTCTCAGCCTCCTAAGTAGCTGAGACTGCAGGCGCATGCCACCATACCTGGCTCATTTTTGTATTTGTAGTAGAGATGGGATTTTGCCATGTTGGCCAGGCTGGTCTCAAACTTCTGAACTGAGGTGATCCACCCACCTTGGCCTCCCAAAGTGCTGGGATTATAAGCATAAGCCCCCACACCTGGCCCTCATTCTGTTTCTGTTTCTCCACCACCTCATAATCTCTGCATGAATATTAATCCTTACATTTTTCTCTGTTGTCTATTTCCTACTATTTCTGTTTTTGGTTTCTTTCCTTAATATGAGATAAGTCACATCCATGAGCACTCTGACTTAGAATTGAGAGGAAAGCTCTAGGATACCATCTTTGGAAGGAGCTAAATCAATCAGCCAATTCAGTCCTAGTTTTGACTAGGAGAGGTACTGAAAGAGGAAGTAAAATGGTCAATTTAGGCCTTAGCTTCTTCACTCAGAATGATCAGGATGATTTCTGCCTTCTAGGATTTTAGAGAGGTCCATATGTGATAAAATAAGATAGCATATATGAGCATCGGGCCTTGCACAGTGCATGTGCTCAGTAACTTCTCTTTGCCAAGTCACAGAGCTAGTTAATGGATGAGCCAGGACTTAGATTTTATAGGGCTCTTAATTCCAAGTTATTCATCATAGTGCCTTTGAGCATTCTAGAGGTGAGTTTTTAACCAACTCACAGGTTGCTCAAAAGGTCAGAATCAATGTGGTCCTCAACATAAAGTCTCATTTCAACCTAGTTCATTTGTGAAGTAAATTAGAAACAGTGCTTGTTGGCCCTTGTAGATGCTCAATAAGTTGTTTAAGTGAACAGATGAAGCGATGATGCTCTTTCAGGAACAGATGAGCAGTTGCCAGTGGGGGACTCCTGTGGCTAAGTATTTTTATTTTCAAAGTAGAAAAAAACAGTAGGTTTTTAACTTTTTAATATCTCCAAATAATTTGCTACAATTTATTTTGAAATGATTTTTCTATGAATATGACTTCTTCATGCTGGCTTTTTAGTGATCAGTATTTGTGAGGTTTTAGCAGTGCAACAGAAAAGGAGACCTGGCCAGGCGCAGTGGCTTCCTCCTGTAATCTCAACGCTTTGGGAGGCTGAGGTGGAAGGGTTGCTCGAACCCAGGTGTCTGAGACCAGGTTGGGCAACATAGTGGAACATCATCTCTACAAAAAAGTAAAAAATCAGCCAGGCATAGTGGCACATGCTTGTAGTCCCTGCTACTTGGGAGGTTGAGATGGAAGGATTGCTTGAGGCCAGGAAGTTGATGTAATGAGCCGAGATTGTACCACTGCACTCCAGCGTGGGTGACAAAGTGAGACCCTGTCTCAAAAACAAAAAATGATTTAATAAAAAGAAAAGGAGACCTTAAAGTGGCCTATAAATAAGTTTTTTGAAAACTTTATGTATGTAAGCAAATGTCTGAATGATTGAGTTGTATTTTTTTTTCTGGCTGGGCACGGTGGCTCACACCTGTAATCCTAGCACTTTGGGAGGCCGAGGCAGGTAGAACCTGAGGTCAAGAGATTGAGACCATCCTGGCCAATATGGTGAAACCCCGTCTCTACTAAAAATGCAAAAATTAGCTGGGTGTGGTGGTGTGTGCCTATAGTCCCAGCTACTCTGGAGGCTGAGGCAGGAGAATTGCTTGAACCGGGGAGGTGGAGGTTGCAGTGAGCGGAGATCGCATCATAGCTCTCCAGCCTGGTGATAGAGCGAGACTCGTCTCAAAAAAAAAAAAAAAATTCCCAAAGTGCTTTACGAAACAACTTTTTTTGTTGTTTTCATGAAGGATATTGTAGGGAAACAATAAATGTCTTCCCTCCACCCTCGGGGGTCTTGGCTGGGCTACAAATTACATTTACATAAAACAGATTAACAAGAGAAAAACATACTTAATTATATATGTACACATAGGAGCCCCACAAAATATGAGACTGAAAGAATGATCAAATGACTGAAACTTATATAGCATCCTGAGCTACAGAAAGGAATGGGAGCTTGGGGCTTCTGATGGACGGTGGTGATACAAGTTATGAGAGGGTGAGGAGAGGAAATGTATGGTGAATAAAGGTTGTCTTATTATACAAATAAAAGGTCCCTCAGGTAATAAAAGTGGTCTCAGAGCAGCCCCCAGAAGAACAGGTGATCATCTCTCTGGGTATGGTTTCAGCCTTCAGTCTCCTCTTCTGTGACATGAGTTAGTTTTTGCTGGTTGATAAGGTTCCTAGGGTGGGGGTTCAGGACAGTTGTGTTCCTTTTGGAGGATCTGTCTTTAGGCAGATAAGGGGAGCTCATAGAAAGCCTGTGTCTGTGTCAGCTGTTCCCCAGGTGCCCTCAGTTCAAAGTAATCAGCATACCAAAGTGTCACATTATGGGGTTGGCATTTCCTGAACTCTGTCAATATTTATCTGTAAAAGTATTTTAAGTTACCAGTATTGTAATTAGAACAATGCATGATTTGATATATTATTCTTAAAGTATTTTCATTTCTCAAGAATAAATTGATATAATCGGTATTTCAAGTACATTGTGATTACTGTTCAACTTAAATTTAATTGTAGTGAGCATTATTGTTAGATTTTGTAAAAGTGAAATTTGAAAGTACTGGGCTGGTAAATGTTTTTTAATAAGTGGCTACTTAAAAGTGGCTCATTTTTTGGGAGGCCAAGGTGGGCGGATCACCTGTCAGGAGTTCGAGATCAGCCAGGTCAACATGGCAAACCCCCGTCTCTACTAAAAATACAAAAATCAGCCAGTGTGGTGGTGCAGGCCTGTAATCCCAGCTACTCAGGAGGCTGAGGCAAGGCAATGGCTTCAACTCAGGAAGTGGAGATTGCAGTGAGCCAAGATTGCACCACCACACTCCAGCCCAAAAAAAAAAAAAAAAAAAAAAAAAAAGGTGGTTAATTTTAAGAAGAGGACATTTCCTAAAAGTTATGCACTCTGGATGAAAGAAGAAACTTGTCCTCAATTAAAGCACTGACGGAGATCACAACACATCTAATTGGAGTGAAGTACCAAATCCATTTATACAGTTTACTGCCTAGTGATCAGTGACTACTGAGATTAGCTTGTTAGCATCATACTTTGAAAAGGAACTGCAGGTATTCTCTATGGTTGATTTAACGGATAGTCAGAAACTTGGTCACTAGGAAGCAAACATTGATATATCTATAAATATTTCTTTGCTTTTTTCATATTTTGTCTAGATGGGTAGAATTCTGTTTTGACAGTTTTGCCATGTACTACTTGATGCATCACAATATATCACTATCATCACTAATTACCACATTTTGATTAATTTTACATACTTTGGTTAATACATTTTGCTGTATCCAATATATCACTATATTGATTAAACAGTAATTATAGACATAAGGCCACGTGAACTTTGAAATCATCATGAAAAATGTTATTATAAATTATGTGAAACCAAATGTTTATTTATCTAGACATGCTTAATTGCCAGCAAAGAAAGCAATTAAAAGTAGCTGTAGAGTAAGAGGCCAGCCTTCGTTAAACATGGTTTTAAGATTGTTACAGAACTTGTGGTGATGATAACATGGTGTCTTGGAGGATGTTAACAACTGTAGCAGAGTGTTAATTAAGAATGATGTCATCTGCAGCTCAGAATTACTAGTATATTTTAGTTTAGCTGGACAGGAGCAAAACCTAATTTCAGTTGTGATGAGAGCTCAAATCATATTTATAGTGGAAAGATTAACATTTTATTTTTATGCTGTTCCTGAGACAATTTAAAAATCCTGAATGAAATAGAATCTAATGTAAACATCAAGGCCCTAGCTCATTTACATATGTGCCAGATTTTCAAACTGATTGCTATTTGAACCTAATCTGTCATTGCTAGCTGCATTAGCTACAACAAACATTACATTTACATATTGATTTCTTATTTTGTTTTAGTGTAAATAATCCATAATTATGGTAAATTTGGTCTTTTGTTGACAAGAGCTCATATGACTCTGTAAGTTTAGAAAGGAAATTTAAATTGCCGTGTGTCACGCTTTTTAATTTAAAATCTTGATGTAGCTAAAGAGATAAAAATAATATTGTAGATCACAAAATATTCCTAAAGAGACAAGAGAGAGAAAAAAATGTTAGGGCGTTTGGATAGATAAATGATAAAGTATTAATGAAAAATTCAATACTACATTTTAAAATTATTACTTACATTTTTATAATTAAATAATCACAGTAATCTGAAGTAAAGTCTTTGTTCTTGCTTCACTATCAGGCCATATTTAAAAAATAAAATCTAGTGAAAATGAACCTTACAAGCCAATTTTAAATTATTTTTGTTTAAAATATACAGTGCAAGAAAAGAACATATGCACATAGCAGGAATGAAATGAGATTTCAATCACTGTATTGATGTTAGTACTTTATTCATCTTAACAGCACACACAGCACTGATTTGAGAAGTATAATTTCACTGCTGACAGCTCATGTGTGTCAGTGGACATATGTTATTTGCTATACTTGATGCAGCAAGTCCATGGTTCCCATTTACACTGACTAAAAGTGGATCGCGACCAGGCACGGTGGCTCACGCCTGTAATCCCAACACTTTGGGAGGCTGAGGCAGGTGGATCACGAGGTCAGGAGTTCGAGACCAGCCTGGTCAACATGGTGAAACTCTGTCTCTACTAAAAATACAAAAATTTACTGAGCGTGTTAATCCCAGCTACTCGGGCTCCTGTAATCCCAGCTGCTCGGGAGGCTGAGGCAGGAGAATTGCTTGAACTCGGGAGGCAGAGGTTGCAGTGAGCTGAGACCATGCCATTGCACTCCAGCCTGGGCGACAGAGCGCGACTATGTCTAAAACAAAAAAAAAAAGATTGTATTTTTGAAGTTAAAAGTATAGGGCCTATGTAACTGCAAAATGGTCACTATTTGATTATTCAGGCATTTTTTTATGGTTAATGTTTTCATGGAGTTATAATTCATATACAGTAAATGTACAATTGTTTTAAAAATTGTTTTACAGATATGAGGTCTTGCTATGTTGTCCAGGCTGGTTTTGAACTCCTGGCCTCAAGTCATCCTCCCACTTCAGCCTCACAAAGTACTGGGATTATAGGCATGAGCCATCACTCCCAGCCAGGTCTTAAGTGTCTCTGAGTTATACGAGTTTTGACAAAAGTGTATTGCTTTCTGTGATATCCTATTAAATGGGATTTTAGTGAGTGAGATTTCAATTTGGATTTGTACATTAGAAGCCTGTGTTGAACTCATGGCAGCTGTTTACTTGAGTACTATGAATACAGAGGCCCTAAAAGCCTTTATATTAGTCACCTTGGGCTGCCATAACAAGATACTGTTTACTGGGTGGCTTAAACAATAGCCCTTTATTTGTGAATGTCAAAAGTCCAAGACCATGGTGCTGACAAAATCAGTCCCTCATCCTGGCTTTGTCACCTTCTCATTGTGTCTTCCCAAGGCAGAAAGAGAGAGAAAACTCTTATCTGTCTTTCTCTTCTTATAAGAACACTAATCCCATCATGAAGGCCCTACTCTTATGACCTCACCTAAACCTGATTACCTCCCAAAGACCCCATATCCAAATATCATCACATTGGGAGTTAGGGCTTCAATGTATGGACTTTGGAAAGTATACAAACATTCAGTTCATAGCAGCCCTGAAGCCCAAGTATTGTGTCCAGAATTGGTTCCTTCCAGTGGGTTCTTGGTCTTACTGACTTCAAGAATGAAGCCGTGGGCCTTCACAGTGAGTGTTACAGCTCTTAAAGATGGTGTGTCTGGAGTTTATTCCTTCAGATGTGTCCAGAGTTTCTGCCTTCCAGTGGGTTTGTGGTCTCGCGACTTCAAGAATGAAGCTGCGGACCTTTGCAGCGAGTGTTACAGCTCTTAATAGTGGTGTGGACCCAAAGAGTGAGCAGCAGCAAGATTTAATGTGGAAGCGAAAGAACAAAGCTTCCACAGCGTGGAAGGGGACCCAAGTGGGTTACCACTGCTGGCTGGGGTGGCCAGCTTTTATTCCTTTATTTGTCCCCGCCCACATCCTGCTGATTGGTTCATTTTACAGAGTGCTGAGTGGTGCATTTACAATCCTTTAGCTAGACATGGAGCACTGATTGGTGCATTTACAATCCTTTAGCTAGACCCAGAGCACTGATTGGTGCATTTACAATCCTTTAGCTAGACCCAGAGCACTGATAGGTGCGTTTTTACAGAGTGGTGCATTTACAATCCTTTAGCTAGACACGGAGCGCTGATTGGTGTGCTTATATTTACAGAGTGCTGATTGGTGCATTTACAATCCTTTAGCTAGACACAGAGCTCTGATTGGTGTGGTTTTACAGAGGACTGATTGCTGCATTTACAATCCTCTAGCTAGACACAGAGCGCTGATTGGTGCATTTTATAATCCTCTAGCTAGACAGAAAAGTTCTCCAACTCCCCACTCAACCCAGGAAGTCCAGCTGGCTTCACCTCTCAGTATGAATTTATCTTTCCTAGTCTAGTTGTTTAATTTTGATGTATACTTTATAATAGTGAGTGCTTCCCCTAGTACTATTAATGTATTAATAGGTGGGCTATGGGTTAGTTTAGCCAATTCTTCTCTCTACTAAAGACTTTAAGAGGGAGTTCTTGATTCAAGGAATTCCTAGAGAGAAAATCCTTAAATTACTATGATTATTGTTGGTTCAAGACAGTTTGCCTACTACTGTTGTACCCTGTGAAATGGGCCTGCTGCTGGTTGGCAGGAGGAAGTCATTCCTCATCTTCATCAGGAATTAATAAAGTGGATTGTTTTACTAACATAATGCAACCTTAAGTTCACCTTGAAAAATTACTATGTGTATTAAAATAACCCTGTACTTTCTCATATATGGGTTGCAGAAGTACTCTCTGAATGAGATATAAACTCAGTCAAGACAGTAAAGAGTGTTATATTTATTTTCTTTGTGTTGTTGCTGATTTCATCAATACTTGACATATGTAAGCTAATAATATATTGGCTTTGTATGTTCATATATAAATAAATACCTGTGCTAGACTTTCAAATTTATTAGGGCCTATGTTTTAAAATTTGCTATACCTGATTTTCCCCCTTTTTAAAAAATGTGGAGGAGTATGTAAAATGTATAAACTAAACTAGTGAATTAAAATTACATTGGTACTCATTAGAAGACTGGTATTTTACAGGTAACCTCTCTGTTCCTGATAAATATTCGTAGTTAAATTGGAATGGGAACTCCCCAGGCATAGCTAGATGGACATTCTGCTAATGAAAGAGCATTGGAAGCATAAGACTTGTGGACAACGAAGAGAGTAGAGAAAAGAAGTTTTACTAAAAAGATTTCTAGAACTGTTAATGGCATAGGTATTAATGCTTAGTAATGGTACTGAGAATTTCAAAGTGGTTATCTGTCTATATTTTTATAGTATCTTCTGTTACATGCTACTTCTCCCTACCCCCCATGCCAGATTTATTTATTTATTTATTTGTTTGTTTGTTTTGAGACAGGGCCTTTCTATGTTGCCCAGGCTGGTCTCAAACTCCTGAGCTCAAGCAGTTCTCCTGTCTCAGCCTCCTAAATAGCTGGGATTACAGGCACACAGCTCTGTGCCTGGCTCCCACCCTGCCACCTTCACTTTTAAAATTAAGAAACAGCCTGGAAAAATTATAAGGTGATGTATGTGAAAATGTCTAGCATTTTGCATACTAAGTGTTTAATAATGTTAACTTTCATTTTATTTTGTTACAAATAGCACTGGAGCCCCCAGGGACGAAGTACATAATTCTGATTATATTTTAAACATTAACTTCAGTCTATATCTGAGGGTAGAGGAAGAACTGTCAGTTTTAATAGTATTTTTCTGTTTGTAGAAACCAAATTGTGTCCTTGTTGATTTTATATATATATATAAAAACTTTGCAACAGGTTATTTTTGTGTTATTTCTGTTACGGTGTTTGAAACCTAAAGAAATACATTTTGTCTTCAAATTTGGATGTGTATATAAATATCATTTGTCTGGACTCAGGACACTCAATGCCATGGTTTCTTGGCCTACGTCCGCTCTGAAATCAAGCTGTGTCTGTCTGCCCAGGGACTCTGAGAACATGGAAAATAGACAGAGTTTAGAGTTATTAGAAAAATAAGAGCAAATGAATTTGCGAAGAAAAACCAGTGAGGAGAAGAATTTGATTCATCTTCCAAGGGTCCATAGCTGTTAACCCAAGCTGTTCTTGGGGGATATCCAGTCTCTTGAGTGGCTGGGACTCCATACCCACTTTCCTTCTTGAATAGGTCAAAGGCAGTTACTACAAAAGCTGGCTAAAAAGCTGATATCCAGCTCCAGTGTCCGAGGGTTCGTGAAGATGTGGAGGTTTTTTTGTTTGTTTTGTTTTGTTTTGTTTTGTTTGTTTGTTTGAGACAGAGTCTCACCTTGCCGCCCAGGCTGGAGTGCAGTGGCACGATATTGGCTTACTGCAACCTCTGCCTTCCAGGTTCAAGAGATTCTCCTGCCTCAGCCTCCCGCGTAGCTGGAATTACAAGCGTCTGCCACCACACCTAGCTAATTTTTTTTTTTTTTTTTTTTTTAAATTTTAGTAGAGACAGGGTTTCACTGTGTTGGCCAGGCTGGTTTTGAACTTCTGACCTCAAGTAATCCACCCACCTCAGTCTCCCAAAGTTGTAGGATTATAGGCATGAGCCATGACACCCAGGCGAAGATAATGCAAATATTTCAATTGAAAAAAAAAATCATAATGGAGAAAAAAAAATTTAAACGAGTGAGGAGAGAATGACTATATGGTCTGTCAAAACCATTTCTTGCATTGAGTTAAAATTCAAACTGCTTTTAAAAAATTTCCACATCTGGCCAGGCGTGGTGGATCACGAGGTCAGGAATTCGAGACCAGCCTGGCCAAGATGGTGAAACCCCATCTCTACGAAAAATACAAAAAAATTAGCTGGGCACGGTGGTAGGTGCCTGTAAACCCAGCTACTAGGGAGACTGAAGCAGGAGAATCGCTTGAACCCAGGAGGCAGAGGTTACAGTGAGCCGAAATCGTGCCACTGCATTCTAGCCTGGGCGACAGAGCAAGACTACATCTCAAAAAAAAAAGTTTCTACATTTGCCAGATGCAGTGGATGCAGTGGCTTATGGTTGTAATCTCAACTACTCAGGAGGCTGCAGCAGGAGGATCACTTGAAGCCAGGAGAAGACTAGCCTGGTCAACATAGCAAGACTTCGTCTTTGTTTTTTTTTTAAAAAGATTCTACGTTTGCTTATATCTTTTCTTCTCCCTCTAATTGAAAAGAAAACATGCAGTTTTTTGGCCAGACGCAATGGTTTATGCCTATAATCCCAGCACTTTGGGAGGCCGAAGTGGGCAGATCACCTGAGGTCAGGAGTTCGAGACCAGCCTGGCCAACATAGTGAAACCCCGTCTTTAGTAAAAATACAAAAATTAGCCAGGCATGGTGGCACATGCCTGTGGTCCCAGCTACTAGGGAGGTTGAGGCAGGAGAATCGCTTGAACCCGGGAAGCGGAGGTTGCAGTGCAACGCCACTGCACTCCAGCCTGGGTGACAGAGTGAGAGACTGTCTCAAAGAAAAAGAAAACATACTGTTTTGTTTTGTTTTTTAAACTGTTTCATTATATCTTACTGTTTCATTATTTCTTTGGTTAATACTCATCCTTTTGACCCTGAAGATCAAAAGTTGAAGCAGCATAAACTTTTTTCTTTTTTTTGAGATAGGGTCTGGCTCTGTCACTCAGGCTGGAGTGATCTCAGCTCACTGCAACCTCCCCCTTCCATCCTCAAGAGGTCCTCCCACCTCAGCCTCCTGTAGCTGGGACTACAGGCGCGTGCCACCATGCCGGGCTAATTTTTGTATTTTTTGTAGAGTCTGGGTTTTACCTTGTTGGCCCAGGCTAATCTAGAACTCCTGGGTTCAAGCGATTCACCCACCTTGGCCTCCCAAGTGTTGAGATTACAGGCGTGTGCCACAGCACCCCCCAACTTGAAGGTAAAAGACTGCTCCAAGGTGGCTTAACTGTGGCTAACTAGCATAACCAACCTAAATTAGGGGGCACTGTGTGAGAGAAAATTGCTCCTGGATGCTGCAGCTAAGGACTCAACTCATAGTTAGCTTTAGAAGCTAGGATCAGTTTGCCTAGATAACATTTTAGCGAAAAAGTCTTTGCAGATTATACAGATTACCATGGCATTATTTTTTCTTTTGCAACAGAGTCTCTGTTGCCCAGGCTGGAGTGCAGTGGTACGATTTCGGCTCACTGCAACCTCTGCCTCCCGGATTCAAGCAATTCTCATGTCTCAGCCTCCTGAGTAGCTGGGATTAGAGGCGTGTGCCACCATGCCTGACTAATTTTTGTGTTTTCAGTAGAGACAGGGTTTCGCCACGTTGGCCAGGCTGGTCTCAAATTCCTGGCCTCAAGGGATCCACCCACCTCTGCGTCCCAAAGTGCTAAGATTACAGGTGTGAGCTAGCAAGCACAGCAACCATGGCATATTTCTTACAGCCTTCCCCACTACCCCCTCTCCTTAGAGTCATCACAAAACAAAACTTAAGCAGTTCACATGCCAGTTTCTGTGGAAAGCATTACTGATCTAATTTAGTTGTTATTCTGTGTTTCCATAGCACCTTAGGAAAATCGGTATTAGAAGCACAGGGGTACTTATGTGAATTGCAAGTTTGCTTATTTGCCCATCTCTGAGTAGACTCAATAAAGGCAGACATGTGATCTTACTGTGTTCACTTCCTTGATACCCGGAGGTCCAATCATAAGAGTGTAATGCCTGAAGTTAGACCTCGGTCATTGGTACTTTTTTGTATGACAGTAATTAAGCAAGTAACTTAACATCAGTTTCCTCATCTGTAAAATGGAAATTATGATAATAACTTCATAATGGTATGAATCTCCTAATGCCTGGTATGTGGTAGCACTTGTTAGGTGTTAGTCATTATTATTAATGGCTAAGTGAATGGATCAGGCTAGAGTCTAAGTTTAAAGATAATACCCTTATCTGACTCCTCCAAACAAACTGTACTCAAAAGGAGCATGAATGTGGTAGAATCAGCCCCAAGCAAGACCTCTGTAAAAAAGAACAGGCCGAGTGTGGTGGTTCATGCCTATAATCCCAGCACTTTGGGAGGCTGAGGCGGGCAGATCACGAGGTCAGGAGTTCAAGACCAGCCTGACCGATATAGTGAAACCTTGTCTCTACTAAAAATACAAAAATTAGCCGGACGTGGTGGTGTGTGCCTGTAGCAGCTACTCAGGAGGCTGAGGCAGGAGAATCGCTTGAACCCAGGGGGTAGAGGTTGCAGTGAGCCAAGATCGTGCCGTTGCACTCCAGCCTGGGTGACAGAGCAAGACTCCATCTCAAAAAAAAAAAAAAAAAAAGAAAGAAAATAAAAAAGTCAGTCTGGATAACTTTAGGTACAATATACAGTTATGTTTGGTGATCAAAACAAGGTTTTACTCTGTATGAACTCCTGCCAGGGGATAGAACTAAAACATGAAAAGTAACTGCTACGAAAGCACTGTAGATCCTTTTGCTGATGTTTCATTATCACTGTAAGATTTTATAGTATGAGTACCCTTCAAAAGTGTTCTATTTTCAGTAAGTTGTAATAGCTCACCTTATAACTTATGTGCAATAAAAATTCCCACTTGGAGACTGGATTAAGAAAATGTGGCACATATACACCATGGAAGACTATGCAGCCATAAAAAAGGATGAGTTTGTGTCCTTCGTAGGGACATGGATGCAGCTGGAAACCATCATTCTTAGCAACCTATCACAAGAACAGAAAACCAAACACCGCATGTTCTCACTCATAGGTGGGAACTGAACAATGAGATAACTTGGACTCGGGAAGGGGAACATCACACACTGGGGCCTATCATGGGGAGGGGGGAGCGGGGAGGGATTGCAATGGGAGTTATACCTGATGTAAATGACGAGTTGATGGGTGCTGACGAGTTGATGGGTGCAGCACACCAATGTGGCACAAGTATACATATGTAACAAACCTGCACGTTATGCACATGTACCCTAGAACTTAAAGTATAATAATAATAATTAAAAAAAAAAATTCCCACTTGGCCGGGTGTGGTGGCTCACGCCTCTAATCCTAGCACTTTGGGAGGCCGAGGCGGGCAGATCACGAGGTCAGGAGTTCAAGATCACCCTGACCACCATGGTGAAACCCTGTCTCTACTAAAAATATAAAAATTAACTGGATGTGGTGGTGCGCACCTGTAATCCCAGCTACTCGGGAGGCTGAGGCAGGAGAACTGCTTGAACCTGGGAGGTGGAGGTTGCAGTGAGCCAAGATCATGCCACCGCACTCCAGCCTGGGCAACAGAGCGAGACGCCGTCTCAAAAAAAAAAACAAAAACAAAACAAAAAAACTCACTTGGCCAGGCGCGGTGGCTCATGCCTCTAATCCCACCACTTTGGGAGGCCGAGACGGTGGATCACGAGGTCAGGAAATTGAGACCATCCTGGCTAACATGGTGAAACCCCTTCTCTACTAAAAATACAAAAAATTAGCCGGGCATGGTGGCACGCACCTGTAATCCCAGCTTCTCAGGAGGCTGGGGCAGGAGAATCACTTGAACCCGGGAGGCAGAGGTTTCAGTGAGCCGAGGTCGTGCCACTGCACTCCAGCCTGGGTGACAGAGCGAGACTCCATCTCAAAAAAAAAAGACTTTTTAAATATAATACTCATAATTCTGTGAATGAAGGATTATCATCCTCTTCTAAGAATTTGCAGAGTAGTTAAATGCCAAAAATAGAGTATTTTATATGGTAGACACTCAATAAATACGGTTGAAAGAATGAATGTTTTGGGGGAAGAAAGAATGAATGACTTGTTGAGGTCAAAGAACTAGCAAGTAGTGAATCAGGGATTCAGATCTGGCTTTATGACTCCAAAGCAGTTTAAAGCCATAAATATTGTCCTTGCCAGCTTACCCTCTTCCACAGCTATCCAGGAATTGTAGAACTAGACAAAATTTGTGTTCTAAAGTAGTCTGGCGGTCAAACTGGTCCTGGCAAACCTGTTTGCAAAGTTATTACACACGTCTGCCAGTCAAGATCAAGGAACATATCTAAGGAATTGCAGAGGCAGGCACTCAAAATATTAAACGTATGCATAGATTCTTATGTAAAGGTAAAAGAAAATCTATATAATAATCCTCCAGACTTCTGGAACTCTGAGCTCCTTAGCCTAGCATTTGAAGCCCTCCATAATGGAGGTCTTTAATATTGTTAAGGTTTTCTCTCTCACAAACCTTTCTTCACATCTCCTTACACTTCTTCCTCATTGCTTTCTACACATTTCTTAATATTCCCCCATCTTCATTTCTGCACTGTTCTATGTCTGAAATCATCCTCTGTATCTACTTATCAAATTATTATCCATTTTTCTTGATAGTACTTTAAAGCATTCTCCCTTCTCCACAATCTTAACATCTTTTTGAACCTCTCTGAGGTCAGTGATTTCTTTTATTCCTGTATTATTACAGATAATAGGAATCAAATAATTATATGAATGAATGGGTGGTAAACTTCTAGCAGACAGGAGTCTTGTTCACCTTGTATCGCCCAAGCAGCCTAGCCTTTTGGGAGATAGGATGCTCAGGTTTGAAGAACATGTAATCAAATATAGGTTAGGGACTGGGGTCCACCTCTTTATAGCTTGATGATCAGGGACAATTAGTTCTACCTCTTTGTAGCTTGATGACCAGGGGCAGTTAACCTTTCAGAAGTATAATTTTGTGAGTAAAATGAAACCTCAGGTAGGCTTAAAAAAATGATAATCAGTAGTTCTTTGTATGCAGTTCAGAATATGCAGAAGTATTTCTTGAATCTTTATACAGTTGAATTGAATCACCTTCTAGTGTGCTACTTTCCAAGGGATATACTGATAAGTAATCAGTTATGATAAAAACATATAGTCTAGGATTCAGGGTAACCACACATGAAACAAAGCAAACTGTACAAGACGATAAAGTATGTGATACAGGAATTCAGAGGAGAAGAGAAGGTCATTAGTAAACCCAAGTAGAGTCCTGAAAGGTGATCTAAAAGCTGTGCAGTATTTGGAAGGGAGCAAAGGAAAGGAGGATAAGAACAATATGAACAAAGATTGTAGTGAGCATGTTTTTGACATGAGGGGATGTCAGACAAGCTCTAGAGAAAAAACCAGTTTTGAAGAATAGTTACGATAGATCTACCTTGGAAAGGCCTTCAGACCTCAAGAAGTCTTTCCATTACTCACCACTTCTGTCTCCAAATTCATTCAACATGTATATATTGATCATTGACACCATCTGTTGTTTGAGCCTCATTTCCCAGTAGACTTCTCTCACACAGCCTTCACATTGAGCTTTTTGCTGCCTCCTGAACGTGGTCATTTTTCTGCCCTTCCCACCTTTAATGTCTCAGCAGCATTTGGCATAATTGATCCCGCCCTCCTATTTGAAACAGTTATTTCTTTTGGCTCCCTTATACTAGACTTTCTTGATTTTTCTTTTCTCTCCTTTGATAAAAAGATTTGTCAATCTCCTTTAAACTGACTCATTCTCCTCTGCTTGATTTCAAATGACTGAAATGCCCTAGGGTTCCATCTAGGCCTCTCTTTTCTCTGTGTCACTTATTTTTCTAGGTAATTTATTTTGGCCACGAAGCCTAAAAACTGACTACATGCTACTGACTCGCCTGCTCTGGGCTCTCTTACTTGATCTTTGAGTCTTATATTCAACTGTACATGACATTTTCTTTTTACTGTGTAATAGACATCTCAAAACATCTCAGTAGACATCTCAAATTTTGAACAAAAACTTCGCTCTCAATTTCTCCACCTCACCTGCCACTATTCCACTTTTTCTTGTTAAATGTAATTCCATTCTCCTATTTACTTAGGCCAGAAACCTTGGGGTTATGTTTTTCTCTCACACTCCCTCAGTAAGTGGTCTGACTTCCACCTCTAAAATATATTCTGAACTTGACAACTTTTCATCTCTGCCTCTACCACCTTAGTCCAAGCTACTATCGCTTCTTTCCTGAACCAGCCTCCTGTCTGCTTTCCCTACCTCCAGTCTTTGCTCTCTGTAGCCAGAGCAGCCAGAATAATCTTATATAAATGTAAATGTAAGTCATATCTTACCAGTTCCCATTATAAAATGTTTCAGGGGCGGGCCAGGCACTGTGGCTCACACCTGTAATCCCAGCACTTTGTGAGTCTGAGGTGGGCGGATCATGAGGTCAGGAGTTCAAGACCAGTCTGATCAACATGGTGAAACCTCATCTCTACTAAAAATGCAAAAATTAGCTGGGCGTGGTGGTGCATGCAGCTCCTTAGCACCTGGAACAATGCAAGTCATCAAGTTTTAACTCCCATGGTAGTTTTCCAGAAGGCAACATTTCCATGTGAGATACAAAGATGAATAAGACTCTTGCCTTCTAGAAATTCACAATTCATTCATTATTCAGTAAATATTTATCTGCAGTGTGTCACACATTATGCTTAATTTCTTTCTTTTCTTTCTTTTTTTTTTTTTTTAAGACGGAGTCTCCCTCTGTTACCCAGGCTGGAGTGCAGTGGTGCCATCTCAGCTCACTACAACCTCCGCCTTCTGGGTTCAAGTGATTCTCCTGCCTCAGCCTCCCAAGTAGCTGGGACTACAGGAGCCCAGCATGACGCCCAGCTAAATTTTTTTTGTATTTTAGTAGAGACGAGGTTTCACCATGTTGCCCAGGGTGGTCTCGAACTCCTGAGTCCAGGCAATCCACCCGCCTCAGCTTCCCAAAGTGCTGGGATTACAGGCGTGCGCCAGTGCGCCCAGCCCATTATGCTTAATTTCTAAGGATATAATGACAAAGGTCCTTGCTTCAAGAAATTCTATTTTAGTTGGGTATGATTTCCTTTTATTTTGATTAGTAATATTTCATGATATGTATGTTGGTGCTTGCTAGGTATTGTCTATAAGCTGTGAACGCTATGGAAGACAATAGGGCAGACAGAGTATCTGCCTAATTCTTCTTCTTTTTTTTTTTTTTTGTTTGAGATAGAGTCTTGCTCTGTCACCCAGGCTGGAGTGCAGTGGCACAATCTCAGCTCACTGCAAGCTCCGCCTCCCGGGTTCACGCCATTCTCCTGCCTCAGCTGGGACTACAGGCGCCTGCCACCATGCCCGGCTAATTTTTTGCAGTTGTAGTAGAGATGGGGTTTCACCTTGTTAGCCAGGATGGTCTCCATCTCCTGACCTCATGATCCGCCGGCCTCGGCCTCCCAAAGTGCTGGGATAATAGGCGTGAGCCACCGCACCCGGCCTATCTGTCTAATTCTAATCTTTATGTTGTCTGTGTATTCATCACATAGTTACAGATGAGCAAAGGAGGAAAGTTGAAGGCTAAAACCATGGAGCACACCCAAAATATTTTCCTGGTACCATAGGCATGGCAAAATTACACTTGAGGCAGGCAGTAGAAATTATTCAGGCATACTAGTGATAGGTCTTTATTTTCAATAGTGATGAAAATAATGTTTCTAATATTTAATACTCATTTAATATTACTTTAATACTTCTATTATTCCATAACAGCTATTTCACTTGTAATTAAACCAGAATCTTTGTGTATACATTTTAGTAGCATATTTGGAATTTGATATAATTGACAGTTTCAGGAGGAGAAAAAAATAGAACCATGACTTATGTTTCTTATTTTTTGTCACTAATTTCATATACTCTTCATGGTTCTGATACGTTTCTAAATTTTGGAACTTTGTTATGGACTTTACAAAATGTTGCTATGATTTCTCCAGTTTCTAAGTTCTGTGTATTACTGAGTCCTAAGTGAAAGCACAATTATTTTGAATGAATTTTTACATAGCAAGTAAAGTTCTGTAGATTTCAATATTTTCTGAATTTTGACTGAAATCATATTATATTATACAACATTCATGAATATAAACAATAGCTTCATACTTCTGTTATTCTAGAACAGCTATTTCACTTGGAATTGAAGCAGAGTCTTTGAATATACATTTTAGTAGCATATTTGGAGTTGATATAATTGACAGTTTTGTTGGAGGAGATACATATGCAGATATTATGAATTAGCATATATGACTTGTAGAAAATTCTTAAGTATACAAGGCATTTAGACTTGAAATTTAAAAACACCTTGGTAGAGAAAGAGTTAACAGGTTAGCTCCCCTTGGTTGTTCTCAGTGTCTTCTCTTGCCTTTAGGAGCTGAAAATATGATAACATTGGGCCCGGACATGCCTGTGTGGAGGTTAGGGTACTCCTGGGGTTTTTGCAGCTAGCTGTAAAGCAAGCTAGAACTTGTTCATCTCTAAGTTCCTTGTTTTTCTTTCAACCCTTTCAGTGCCCTGCAGGAGTCATTAAATCAAAACTTCATGCTGATCATCACCCACCGAGAAGTCCAGCGGGAGTACAACCTGAACTTCTCAGGAAGCAGTACTATTCAAGAGGTGAGTTATGTCTCACAGCTAAGAAATAAAGGTAGCTCATTATAGCTAATGTTGACCCTGTTAAAGAGGGCTTATCTGTTCTGGTTGGAAATTCTCTTTATGTTTCATTATTGGGTTCTTAAATTTTAATTAACTGGAGCATCAATGATTACTGTAGATACACTAAATGACTTGACCTAGAAAGAAAGATGTAAATGGGAACTCTTGATAATTTTTAAACTAGTCAACTTGAAACGCTTCTTAAAAATAACTGATTATTACGTAATATATTTCATGGTTTTATAGTCATTATTAGAAATATTACTTAGGAAATTGTTGACAACATTCATTTTGGAGGATGCTTATATTTTATTTGAAAGGTTGCTCTCAAATAATTATTTATACTGTGTACTCTGCCTGTTTCTAAAAGGAATTTGAGGGAACTTTTCTTAAGCAGCTCAATCCTGCCCTTGGGCAGTATTCCTAAGACGCTGTTGGAGACTATCTTTTAGCTTAGAATATGAGAAGGGTCTATTTATAGTGTCAATATTTTCTTCAGCACGACCAACCAGGGCCACTGTTTCAAAAGAGAACCTCCCCCAAGAGAGAAGAGGTACCTTCTTGGTATGCCTTGGGCCCCACCCACCTAAAAGCTAATAATTTATCTCCATGGAGGGTGGGGGGAATATTTAAGGCTATGACAGGACTTATGTTTAGAAACATTGAAATGATGACTATGTTGTATTACACCTTATAAATTATGAAAGCAACAGTCATTTGTCTACTAATTTTTTCTGAAGAGAATTAATCATGCTTAATCTTGGATTATTTTATAATTTTTTTCTTAGACTACATTGCTTAAAATAATCACTTAATGTCATTGTGAAAGAATAAGTTTTCACCCTAGTGTTTTCTTTCAGAAATATATGAACTGTTTCTGTAGACTATTAATGGTTTCCTTTTTTATATTGTGTTAATGAATTTCAGCTTCTGAATTTGACATGAATAACTCATTGCTTTTGGTTTATTTTCTTTATTGATTACTTGAATAGTTTATTGACTAGAAACTAAAGTCTTTAAAATTTTTTTCTGATCTGATTCCTAAACTGAATCATAGGTTTGCGTTATTTGATTTTTTTCAGGATTTTAAATATGTATAAATTGTAATTTCATTTTCAACCTCCATAATGAGTATTTTATTCTCTAAATTAAGAAACTTAATTCCTTAAAGAATCATTTGTGTTTTTCTGGTAGAAATAATGTTTTGCTGTGGCTCCACCTCCGAGTTATTATAGCATCTGAAATTTTACAGGATAGTAAAATCTAAATTGTGTATGTGAATATAATGAAACAAGGAAATTTAGATTTAAAATAACTTCAGTTTAACCAACAAAAGATCAGAGGTAAATTCATTTTATTGCTGACTTGAAAATTGAAGAATAGTATAATGCGTGATGAATAAATATAGTTTGCTTTTTTTTCCTTTGGGGTTGAATTTTCTAGCCATAATTTTGCTGCCACCCTCTCAACCCCCCACCCCCAGTTTCTGTTATTTGAGTGTGTTTCAGCTTTCTCCCACAAGAGGGCAGAAAGGACTATTCAGCAGATAGCCTAAAAATGCCATTCAGTGTTTTCAAATTAGCTTCTCTTATATTAACAAAAAGGAGCATAATGGCCAAGTTATTGTTTGATTTACAGATAATTGGCATATTGCAGGGAGGAGACTTAATTTCACCCTTTTAAATTAAACAGGGAGATTTAAAAAGACATAAAATATTCATTAATGTTTGGTGATTATAAAGTAGTGGCATATATTTATTTTGCCTTTATTACTGTTTCGATGGGAAAATACTGCAAATATTTCCGAAATCGAGTTGGCCATACTGACAAGTTGAAATGTTTAAGCAGCGTTAATGCAATCTGCTCACACCTGATATCCTATGCAGAATGATTCAAAATGACTACATCAATTATTAAAAGAAATATTTAAAATTCTGTAAATGTGCCATTGTGTGCCACAGTTGGCTGAAACTGTTCTCCGTGGCCTGCTATTTAGATTATCAAATATATCTTAAGCTTCAAGGACTTAAAAACAGTAAATCATTTTTATACCATTTTTATGTCATTTTTAAAATTTTCCAGAAATATTTTTGCCAAGACAGATATTCTTATGTATTTCTTGTCAAGAATTTGGTTTCTTCTCCTTTTTCCTTTTTTTCCCTTTAAGTAAATTTAAAATAATATTTTTAAATGCTAGTTTGCCCAGAACAAATAAATGCAGTTGCTACTTATGTCACTTGCTTCTCTGTGAGTAGACAGGTACACATAGGCTGTTTTATTCTGTACAACTTAGATAAAGGATGTGGGACTTCTCTGGGCCTAGTTCTGTGACTTTTCTGCTTCAACTTGTGGAACACCTGTGATGGAGGGGGTAGTTTCAGGTGAAGGACAAGGTGTTCTTATCTACAGCTATTCAATCCACAGTGACACTTAAGTATGTACATTTTTTCTTGTTGCATGATTGGAAATTTAGTTTGATTTTATCAAGATAAAAATATAATTATGAAACAATTTTGTAGTTTTATTTTATAATGCTAGTATTTGTTTTTTATTAATGTGAAAGCTTAATGATACCATATGTGCTAAATTGTAAATTAATCTATCTCAGCAGTTTCAGGAATTTCTTTTCAGTATTAATAGGTCCAAGAATAAATCCTGACTAATATAATTGAAGGAAAGGAAAAAATGTTCAATACACAAAAGTTCCTGGTCATTTTTTTAGTGTATTTTATATATATATATATATTTTTTTTAATTTTTGAAAACCTTGCATTTTTAAAAGAAAACTTTGCACTATTTTTCACCCAGAGGGAAATTTCTATTAAATGAAATAGGATTCAAAAAGGCACTATGATTTCAACTTTTAATTAGAACAAAGTACATTTTTTAAAAATACTGAGTTAGAAAATAGCACTAAAATGCAGTTTGAATTTCAAATAAACCATTCAATGACCATATGGTCATTGCAAGTTAATGGTGATAAACCAAGAGGTGTTCAAGTGTTTGTTCATTCTGGCTTTGTGGTCTGCTGCCTCACAATGCGTGACTTGTGTCCTTTAGGTGCTCTAGATTTTAATTTAAGCCAGTTGGTTATTGAGGGTTTTCATTTTGATTTTGTTTTTTAAAAACTCTGTACAAATCCTTCCACTTACGTTATCCTCCTAGTTGAGGAGAAAGCAGTGACAGTATAAAAAGGTCAGAATGGAGAGAGTTGTAAGTAGTCTTAAGAAGAAAAATCTTTTCTCTTTTCCGTTATGACCAAACAGCTTGTAAAAAATATCAAAGAATGCAACAGTAATTCTGTGATAGTCTGTCTTTTCAACCTTTTTGAGTCCTAAATTAGCTATTTGTCACACTTTAAAATTGTGAGTTTCCTTATATTTAAACAGGCTTACTTTATTTTAATGAATTTTTTTTACACTGAGAATTCAGATTTTTCAACAGTTTATTGAGCAGATTCTAGCAATTCTCACTAATACTATTAAAGATCTGTGGTTATAAATGCGCTTGGGGTGGGTTAAATTAAAGGGAAAAAAAGATTGATTTGCTTTCAGCAAATCCAAAACCCAGGTGTGGAAAAGGATATGAAGTCCCTGAAATCAAGCCAACTTTTCTTGGAAACTGATTCTTTGTTATCGGCCTTACTACTGCAAAAGCTTCTGTTAGGCAAAATATTGTTTTCTTTGTAGATGTCATATAAATTTAAGGAATATACACATGACCCAGAATAACAATAAGAAACCTAAGTATTTTTAGTGCAGAATCATGGAGTATTACTTACCTATTACAGCAAGAAGCATGATGAATAGCTTATTGGAATTATTTAAATCCTCTTCCAAGTTTCACTTTACCCCAGAATTCTCACTGTTCTTATTAATGTTGATTTAGTTCTTAATGGCATGAAAGGGGAAAATTGACAACCTATAAAGATGTATCTTGCAGGGAGTAGTAAAACGTTTCAGTACTATTACGGCGTTGTACAAACTAGTGATTAAGTGAGAAGCCAATAGAGTTGAATTAGTCTTAGGAACTGAATGAACTAAATACATAGATTATACCAATCCTTAAAAATAATCTTGGCTAAGTAATCATGAGGCTAACTCTGATTCTGAACATTTGAACCTAATGTCGGATTTTGTGTGTTGTGTCTATTTTTCTACTTGCTACTTTCTTAACTTGGTTGACTAGCGTATATTTTGGACTATTCTCCTTTAATGCTGGTGGCCAGTAACAGTAATTAAAATATGTAGTCTTTTACAGATTATTACTAATTATTGATGTTCTAGTAGTGGGTTGACTATAACTCCTTAACTAACATGGCCTTTCTGTAAATGTTTTAAGTATTGGGTGTTTTTTTTTTGGTTTGTTTGTTTTGTTTTCCAGTATGGGGAGGGTTGGGGTTGCTGGCACAGAACTGAAGTAAGAGTAGAGTAACTGAGAATGTGCATATGCAAGAGGGTAAATTAAGTTGTGTGCTTATTTAATTAAAAGTGTAAGTGGTTTGTTTTTACTGCAAGATAAATGGCATATATTGGATCAATTAGAATGAACCAATTTAATTAACATATATTATAGTTTGATTTTTTAAAATTTGAAATCACGAATGACATTTTAGCAAGAATGAAAGAGATAATTTCTTCTGCAACTGGGCAGTGAATTCAAGCCTTTATTCAGCTTTCAGAAAAGAAGATTACGCATCTTTTAAATATGCATATATATTATTAGTTTCAAGTTGCATTTGAAAACTGAGATCTGTTGAAATCATACCACTTCAAATAAATAAATCAGTAGGGATCATTTTATAAATATTGAGGTTTCCTGTGATTCTTAATAAATTATCCCCTGAGGTAATAAATTTAATATTTATAACGCAGCTCTTTGGAACTGACAAGTCTTTTCCCCTCTCTGGAAGTGTTTTAGAATAATCTGGATTGGATCTCTTTTTCGGCCCATATAAGTATTTGTCTACCTGCGTTTCAAGATGATAGAAGCAATGACATTTTAAGAATTAAGAGCAATCTTTAGCCTTCTGTTACTTAAGATATGTGTATCAAACATCATAGCTGACCACATTTCATAATCTGTGATTTGTGTGTTGGTAGTTTTGAAATGCCTGGGTTAAGAGAAATTACGTTCAGTTATCAGAAACTAATAAACATAAGATTTTTTTATATGCAAGAAAAGGCAGAGAGTAAATAATTGCACTGGTGACCAATACTGTAATAATCCTGTTTTACAATATGCACTTGACAGGTTGTAATAGTGCTAATTGAAGAGACTAATTCACACTTGCTTCATTCTATTCAAAGGCAAAATCAGCAGCTTGTTTTGCTTTTGACCAGATGGTCCTCATGAACACCTACTGTGCACTTTAAGTGCTTTACTAGAATTACAAAGGCCGGGGGCTGCGTTCGACTCCAAATGATTTGAGAAGAGAGAGAGGGGGGAAAAGAACCTCTGTGCTCAATGGATTTGGTGCAAGTAAATTAATTCTAGTGGACCCATTACACACTGAGCCCCCTTTTCAAAGCTCTGAGCCTCCTCGCTTGCTCTGTAGCAATGAGAAAGAGAAAGGCAGATTACTGCAAACAGAAATAAAAAAAAAAGGGGGTATGAAAGGGAGAAAAGAGGCCTTGAAGCCTTTCATATCATTTGAGTTTTTCAAGTGCGTTATTTTTGGGGAGGGTGGATGTATGAAAAGCCAATTGGAGTTTTTTTTGTTTTAAAGTGCGCTATTTAAGCACCATGAATATAGGCGCAAGAGCAACAGTTGACTGAGTTTACTGTGATGAAGCTTTGTGTCCGAGGATGAATCAAATTCATTATATTCAACTCTTTGTGTTTTAACATGAATGTAGGGTTAGTTTCACAAGACTGTGTCTGTTTAGGATAATTATAATTTAATATTTTCCTTTCATAAAGTTATCACTGTAGATGTCTAAAATTTTAATCAAAGCAGATTTTGTACATTGACTTTGAAGCACCCTGACAGTTTAAAATTCAAAGGAAAGCTTTTTTAGTTTTCAAAAGAAAAGAAAGGCTCATTCTAATGGCATTGAAGGAGAGATTATTATAACTAATTAGAAGTCACACATCTGTTAGCTTTTGGTTTGTGACTTATTTATGTATTTTTTGAGTAAAATATATACTTTAAAAATATATTGCTGTTATTGTGTGAACCTAAAGGGATAAAATGCACTTAAAAGAGAACCATTCGTTTCAGCCAACCATTTTTGGCAAATCTCTAGATGGTCCTATAAAAATATGTAATGCAGTAAAGCACATTAAGTGTGAATTGCAGTTGTATAATTAATAATCTTAATTTGGAATATGCTTTCAAACAGTATTTTCACACAGTTCTGTTATCATAATTCTGATTATTAACTAAAGTTATGAGATAAAAAAACTTGTCCAGGTTGTACAAATTTGTAGTTGTTCCTTATCCTTAAAGCTGTTCACGTATAGTACTGTAATTTGGAATACTAACACTGTAAAATAATTAGTTCTTATTGTAAACTATGTAGGTTAGGACACAAGGAATCAAATATAGGAATATATATCACCCGCTTTTTATGTTTTTGTAGTTCTAAATTTAATTATTGTGATATATTTTAGTGGCATTGTTTACTTTTGTTTGATGGCATATATTACTGCCACCATGTTCCAGTTCATTTTAATTATAGCTATTATCAAAGAATACAACAAAATTACACCAATAGTGCGTAATGATAATTGTAAAAGTTTCATAGTCTTTTTAAAGTTTGGATTATCTCTTCAAATGAATGCCTAGAATTTATATTTTAAAAGGCATATTGCATCAATATGTTTTTTATGTCAATAAGTTTTAATTACAGTTTTAGAAAATAAAACACAGAAATGCACAAGCAACCACAAAAATCTTTTTTATTTCTCAAATACTTCATTTAAGAGGGTAGCATGCCTTTTATATATTTAAAATAAAATTTGATTCATATTAATGTACTCATACTTTGGGAGTGCTCATTCAAATGTGAGTTTTAGAGTGAGGAGGGATATAAGGAGAGTTCCCAAACCTTCCACCAGCAAAATATCCAATGAAATTTATAAGTAATGAGGCATTAATGAATTGATATCCTTGGGGAGAAAAACATTTCAAGAAAAAATATGAAAGATTAAGCAATACTCACTGCAGAAATTTTTTTGCAGCAGACCATTTAAAATAAAGGTAAAGGTACTAGATTTCTTTCTTGTAGGTACAATAAAAAGCTATCTTTAAAGCCAGAACCTTAGTTAGCAGAAGTGGATTGATCACGACCATGTATGTAGTCACTTATTTCACTTGTTTAGATGGGGCTGATTCTTTGGTTTCACAGAAACAGTGCTCCTCATGCATGAAGAAGAGGTTTTTCTTTTTCAGTATTAAAATATTAACTCCTAGATTCCTGAATGCCAGAGATAAGGTTCTTTTCCTAGGGTCTGTGTTGGGAAAGGCTATAATTTCTTCATAGATGTAGTAAGTACCACATTACTTAAGCTGAGAAGTATTTTAACATTTAACTATCTTCCAGTCCTAAGATAAGAAATAGTAACCTCTTCATTCCTCCCCAACCCTCTGTAAAACAAACACACACACACACACACATACACACACAAGGAATTAAACCACAGGATGGGTAAGTGAATATAAAGTGCTCATAAATATAAGCTGGACCAAGACTTGGCATATTAAGATAAGGCCTGCATGTAGAAAATTATTTACATGTTTATCTTTATATGCCAAAGGTTATTTGGTTACAACCTCTTAAAACATCTGGTTATGGTAATTTTTCTTTTGTCTAATGTGTCTCATGTATGACTCAGTGTTAAACAGTTAAGCAGTTTTTCTTTTTCAAACATACTTTTTGTGATTAATGTTCTTTTAAAAAATCCTACGGCTCAATATAGGGCTATAGTGTAGTATCTTATTACCCTCAATGTATTTCTATTATTATTTTGAAAAACTTTTTTTTTTTTTGGGAGAAAAAATATTTTAAAAGCTTGTAGTAAACATTTTATATAAATGACAAAATGTATTCCTTGCTTTGTGGTCATTGCGTGACCAGACAGTAGAGTACTGGATTGTTCTAGGGTTTTACAGCTGCAAGGCAAAAGCATCTGCTCATTGCAAAGCCGGCATTGTTTAATTTTGACACTGACTTTTCCATGAGTCTTGTACCAAGCACTGGATTAGATGCCACTAAGATGAAATTTGTTTTAAGTTGCTCCCAAAGTGCAGCTGTTCCTATATACAGCCTTGTAGCTTAACCAAAACAGACAGACATAGGATCAATCAGAATCTTTGTACAGGGTCACCTCAGTAGGCTAGGGGGCCCCAGAGAATGTTAATGATATTATTTATCATGAATAATTGCAAACTTAGTTTCTGGGCTTATTTAATATCTATAGCACAGCCCCCCACCTTTTAAAAGCAATAGAACTGTTATTAAATATTTAGCTTTTTAAACTGGATTATCATGGCTAAGTATTAGAGTACCCCTGTATGCATTAGGCACTATTCTTCCACAATCAATTGCAAGAAAAATGATTAGTTTATTGGTCAGTAAAGTAGTGATTGACTGAAAATAAGACCTATTCTAAAATTGTTTGCTAAAATCTTGAAAAGTGGACATTTTTATAGAATGATAATTTTTCTTTAATGTTTCAAGTGAATGAAAAATGAAAGAGCACCTCACTTCCCAGGTTTCCTGGGATTGTGTGAATTTCTACCCAGCTGGTCCAAATTGATTGATACAGGGCCAAATATTTGTCTGCCTACATTTCAAAGTCTATAATTTGCTAATGAATTGTGGTAATAATCTTTCATCATACATGAAAGATTTAGCCAAACAATTTGCTAAGTATATATTTTGATCATAAAATTTTTGGACTTACACCAAGCTTTACATCTACTTTACAGCTAATGCATGGGGGTGGAGGGAGGGCAGTAGGAAAAATAATACTGAACATGGACACTTGATGGAAAAGAATGAAGGAAGCGTGAGGAAAGAAGGTACTTTGGAAAAGAATAATACTGGGAAAGTCCCTGAGTGACAGATTCTATTTGTACTTAGAGTTCAAAATAGAATTTTTTAAAATGCCAGTACAGTTTTAGTCCACAGTATCCGGAGATATATGGTATCCATTTAGATGAAGGCAAGGAAGGAATCTTTTTCTGTTTTGGCTACAGCTATTCCACACATTGATTATGATTATAATTTCCTAAAAACTTGATGCTGCAAAGTCTAATGCCCACAAAGTTTAAGTAATTGAGGCATAACAAAGACAAATGTTTGTTGGGGTTGATTAAAAAGAATCTAATGAAGAAATAAATGTGATTTGACTAATTCTAGAAGAAGCTGAGACAGTAACCTAGTAAAGCTTTTGAAATGACTGTAGGCACCCAAGAGAACATTTTCTCCCTCCAAAACAAGGAAAGACTGTATAAAGGAAAATTTGGCTTGTGTCTGGGAGGCTATGTAGCATTAAGTTACCTTTGCTTGGGAAAGTGTAAACCTTAATTTTTATGTATTTTGGGAGAGGAGCATAAGATATACTCCACAGGAAATCCAGGATTACACTATGGAATGAGAGAGCTAGGCAATGTTCAAAATACAACTGTATCTTACACATGTAATACCTCTTCCATTGTTAGAAATCAAGGTGCCGTGATTTCCTATTTGACTTATATAATTTGAATTGTTTTCAAGTTGTCCATGTGGAGAATCTGAAATAATATTGATAGAATTTCCCTTGCCTAGCCATTTAATACCAAGTAGTTTAAAAAAAAAAAAAAAGACCGAGCACAGTGACTCACACCTGTAGTCCCAGCACTTTGGGAGGATGAGCTGAATGGGTGAATGGATCACCTGAGGTCAGGAGTTCGAGACCAGCCTGGCCAACATGGCAAAACCCCGTTTCTACTAAAAGTACAAAAATCAACCAGGTGTGGTGGCGGCTGCCTGTAATCCCAGCTACTCAGGAGGCTGAGACAGGAGAATCACTTGAACCCGGAAGCTGGAGGTTACAAGTGAGCCAAGATCTCGCCACTGCACTCCAGCCTGGGTGACAAGAGCGAGACTCCGTCTCAAAAAACAGAAAGGAACTTTGTCTTATACGGAGAAATCAGATATATTATAAAGGAGATGGACCCTCCATTGTATAGATTTTAAAGATAAGCAACTCTATAATTTTTATATACCTATGGGACCTCTTAAATGTATAGTTAAATGGCACATTTCCAGAGGATTAATTTGTATTCATTTATATAATTCCCCTTTTGTTCTCTACTAGAAGTAAGCCTCCTTTAAATGTTAGTACAGTGGATGTCTAATCAAGGTGGCACCATTGAACTATTTTTTTTTTTTTTTTTTGAGTGCAATGGCGCAATCTCAGCTCACTGCAACCTCCACCTCCCAGGTTCAAGCGATTGTCCTGCCTCAGCCTCTTGAGTAGCTGGGGTTACAGGTGCATGTAACCACGCCTGGCTAATTTTTGTATTTTTGGTAGAGATGGGGTTTCACCATGTTGGTCAGGTTGGTCTCGAACTCCTGACCTCAGATGATCCGCCTGCCTTGGCCTCCCAAAGTGCTGGGATTACAGGCTTGAGCCACTGCACCCGGCCAACAATCTTTAAAGTATTTAGGAAAGTTAAGAATTTATGTTTAACTAGAGCTTTATTCAGATGAATAGAAAATTTTGTTTTACACATTGACTTTCTCAGCCTCTTTCCTTCTGTTTTGCTGACAGTTAAAAATCTGTCAATTTAATACATGCTATAATTTTTTTTTTGAAACAGTCTCGCTCTTTCGCCAAAGCTGGAGTCCAGTAGCACTGTCTCAGCTCCCTGCAGCCTCAGCCTCTTGGTTCAAGCAGTTGTCCACTTCAGCCTCCCGAGTAGCTGGGACTACAGGTGCCCACCACTACGCCCAGTTAATTTTTTTTTTTTTTTGTATTTTTTAGTAGAGATGGGGTTTCACCATGTTGGCCAGGCTAGTCTTGAGCTCCAGACCTCAGGTGATCCGCCCGCCTCGGCCTCCCAAAGTGCTGGGATTACAGGCCTGAGCTAGCAAGCCTGACCTACTTGCCATAATTTTTTGTAGGTATATTGTTATCACATTATGGTAGTTACTATAGCAAATACTTAATGAAGTTTTGGTTTGCAAACCTTTGTGGGTTTTTTTTTTCCTGGCTATAGTATTATAGAAGAGATCCGTAATCATTACTATGAAGGAAAACTTATAATGAAAATCACATTTAAATAAAATTAATTATAAGTGAGATAATTAGTAAGATTCCTGATTTTTTTAATGAAAACTCAATTTCAAAAGCAAATATTAGAGTTATAGGTTATGTATACGAAATTCAAAATATGCTGTTAGCATTTGTTTCTAGTCCTTTTGGTGTTCTCTTATCAAAGGCACATTATATTTACATGCCTGCCTTTGCCTAATGAAAATGAGAAATAAATTCCTTCTAAGCAGTGTGTTTATAATGTCCTATAATAATCATCATCATAAGAAAAGCATATGATTTAAATATCAGTTCAGTTGCTGTTGAATTGGGAGATGTTTCCCTTATTCTTCATATCGTAAACAAGGAAATCTCAAGACATTTTTAAAGACTGCTATTTTTTTGCTGGTCAGTTTTTTTATAATGACATATATACGTATAGATCACTTTGCTTGAAATTTGAAGTATCAGAAATATAGTAAATATCTTAAGAGTCTTGATTTCTGTTGATAATTATTTCAAATAATTGATTCTAAAATTTGGTGATTATGTGGGAATTTAGAAATCTCATGTGCTTCAAGTGAACCATTTATGTGGGTGTGTGAGAGAGAGGGTGTGTGCTGTTCTATAGGCAGTGACTGTATAATTAAATGTGTAAATATGTTGCTATGAAGTGTAAGTAATCTTTTAATCCTTAGGGTATTACTTAAAAGGCTCAGGGTTGAAATAGAGTTTTCTGTTACCATGGTGTTTGAATTTCTATAAATCAGTGTTGTTTTAATGAATGATAAGGAATTTTATTTTTTATCTTAAAGTAGACTTTTACCTTATATGCATACGCTACAAAAGATTGTAAAAGTAAATTATATATCCATAACAAGGCTTTCTAATATATAAGATTTTATAATATTGAGAGATAATAAATGTAAATGGTACAATTTGATGTCATTAGCTTTACTTGTAGTAAGTGAATTAAAATTCCATATGGATGTTAAGACTGTGGAACCAGCATAAGGACATACAGATAGATCAGTGCACTAGAATTGAGAACCTAGAAAGAAACCCTTACATTTATGGTCAATTAATTTTCAGCAAGATTACCAAGAAAATTCAACATATGGTGCTGGGACAACTGGATATCTATATGTAAAAGAATGAAATTAGACTCTTCCCTCACACCAGACAGAAAGAAAAATTAACTCAAATCACAGATCCAAATCTAAGACTTAAAACTATAAACCTCATAGAAGAAAACAGGAAAAAATTTTCATGGTTTTTGAGTTAGGTAATGGTTTCTCAGACAGGACACTAAAACCAGAACAAGGACAAATAGGTTATTTGAACTTTTATCAAAATTAAAAACTTTAGTGCCTCAGAGGGCATCATCAGTAAAATGACAGTTTACAGAATGGAAGAAAATATTTTCAAACCGTATATTGATAAGAGACTTGTATCTAGGATATATAAAGAACTCTTACAACTCAATAATAAAAAGACAAATAATCTAATTGAAAATTGGCAAAGATCTGAATAGACATTTCTCATGAGAAGATATGCAAATAGCCAATAAGCAAATGAAAAGTTGCCCAACATCTTTAGTCATTAGGGAAATGCAAATAAAAAATCCAAAGAAATTGAAATCAGTGTGTTAAAGAGATATCTGCATTCCAGTATTCATTGAAGTATTGTTCACAATAAGCAAGACATGGAAGCAATCTAAGTGTTCATCAATGAATAAATGGATAGAGATTATGTGGTATATATTAATATATATAACAGAATACTATTCAGCCTTTAAAAAGAAGAAAATTCTGTCATTTAGAACAACATGGGAAGACCTGGAGGACAGTATACTAAGTGAATAAACATGATCTCACTTATATATAGATTCTAGGAAAGTTGAATTCATAGCAGCAGAGAGGAGAATGGTGATTACCAGAGGCTGGTGGTGGGGTGTGGACAAGTAGGAATGAGGAAAGCAGAGATGTTGGTTGAAGGGTGCAGAGTTTCAGTTTGACAGGAGGAATAAATTTTAATCATCTTTTGTACAGCAAAGTGACTGTATGTAGTAATGTGTTATATATTTCAAAATTGCTAAAAGATTAGAATTTAAATGTTCCCACACACACACACACACACACACACACACGCGCGCAAAAAAAAAAAAAAAAAAAAGCACGGTAAATAATGTGGGGGTTGTTGTTGTTTTCTTACCCAGGCCGCAGTGCAGTGGCAAAAACAAGGCTCACTACAGGCTCAGACTCCTGGGTTCCATTGATCCTCCCATCTCAGCCACCTGAGTAGATGGGACTACAGGTACGTGCCATGATGCCCAGCTAATTTTTGTATTTTTTGTAGAGATGAGGTTTCACCATGTTGCCCAGGCTGGTCTGATACACCTGGGCTCAAGTGGTCTGCCTGCCTGGAGTGCTGGGATTACAGGTGTCAGCCACCATACTGGCCTGCTGGATATGCTAATTAGCTTGATTTAATCATTCCACAATGTATACATATATCAAAACATCACTTTGTACCCTATAAATGTATATAATTATTATTTGTCAATTAAAGAAAAATGGCCAGATGCGGTGGCTTACGCCTGTAATCCCAGCACTTCGGGAGGCCGGGGCAGGCAGATCACCTGAGGTCGGGAGTTTGAGACCAGCCTGACCAACATGGAGAAACCCCGTCTCTACTAAAAATACAAAATTAGCCGGGCATGGTGGTGCATGCCTGTAATCCCAGCTACTTGGGAGGCTGAGGCAAGAGAATCGCTTGAACCTGGGAGGTGGAGGTTGCGGTGAGCCGAGATCGCACCATTGCACTCCACCCTGGGCAACAAGAGAGAAACTCCGTCTCAAAAAAAGAAAAAAGCAAATTGAACTACCCTTCACACCACTAGGATGGCTAGAATTTTAAAAGGTGGGCTCTATGCGGTGGTTCATGCTGGTAATCCCAGCACTTTGGGAGGCCAAGGCCAGCAGCAGATCACTTGAGGTCAGGAGTTTGAGACCAGCCTGGGCAATATGGTGAAACCCCATTTCTACTAATGACACAAAAATGAACTGGATGTTGTGGTGCATGCCTGTAGTCTCAGCTACTGGGGAGGCTGAGGCATGAGAATCACTTGAACCCGAGAGGTGGAGGCTGCAGTAAGATCACACCACTGCACTCCAGCCTGGGCGACAGAGTCAAACTGTTTGGAAAAAAAAAAAAAAAAAAAAAGGTGATAGTGACAAGTGTTGTATTGGCAAGGATGTTGAGAAATGAGAACTATTACACATTGTTGGTGGGATTATGACATAATCTAGTAGCTGTGGAAAAAGTTTGATAGTTCCTCAACATGTTAAACATAGTTACCATCTGTCTGACCCAGCAATTCTACTCCTAGCTATATAACAAGAGAATTAAAAACATACGTCCACCCAAAAATGTGTATGTGAATATTTATAGTAGATGGTTCATAATAGCCAAAATGTAGAAGTCCATTAATGAATGAATGGATAAACAAAGTGTGGTATATCCATGCAATGGAATATTTTCAGTCATAAAAATATGGAATGAAATACAGATATATATGACAACGTTAATGAACCTTAAAAACATGCTAAATGAAAGAAACTAGACACAAAAAGCCACATATTGTATAATTACGTTTATATCAAACGCCCAGAGTAGGCAAGTCTCTGGGGCATCTGGCTGGAGGGAAGGGAAAATAGGTAATGATTGCTATTGGGTTTGAATTTTTGTTGTTTTTGTTTTTACGTTTCATTAATAATAAGTTATGTAGCACAATGCATTTTAAATATTAAACTTCTTCAAATAATTATTTTCTTTGTATACAACAGTTTTTTTGTTGTTGTTGTTGCTTGCTTGTTTGTTTTTGAGACAGAATCTTGCTCTGTCACCCAGGCTGGAGTGCATTGGCGCGATCTCAGCTCACTGCAACTTCCACCTCCCAGGTTCAAGCGATTCTCCTGCATCAGCCTTCCGAGTAGCTGGGATTACAGACGCGCACCACCACACCCAGCTAATGTTTTATTTTTAGTAGAGAGGGTTTCACCATGTTGGCCAGGCCGGTCTTGAACTCCTGACCTCATGATTGCCCACCTTGGCCTCCCAAAGTGCTGGAATAACAGGTGCGAGCCACCACGCCCAGCCATTATGCAACAATTTTATATAAGAAATGTAATTTAAACACTGCACAATGATCTTCCTGTGTATACTGTAGAGTGTTTAATAAACTTGGAGAGTCTGTTTAAATCTTAATGTTTAATGGGTACAAATTTGTTTTTGTTGTATTATCTCTACCTACATAGGCTAATTTTCAGAATTCTGAAATAAAGTAACAGAAAATAGAACAGCATGTTTTTAAGGTTCATCTGTGTTGCACATGTAATCCGTATTTTATTCCTTTTTTAAGACTGAACGATATTCCATTGTATGGATATACCACATTTTTGTTCGTTAATTCCATTTGGCTATTATGAATAATGCTGTGAATATTCATATACATGTTTTTGTTTAGACATACTTTTTTTTTTTTGTTTTTTGTTTTTTTTTTGAGACAGAGTCTTGCTCTGTCACCCAGGCTGGAGCGCAGTGGCGCAATCTCGGCTCACTGCAAGCTCCGCCTCCCAGGTCCATGCCATTCTCTTGCCTCAGCCTCCCGAGCAGCTGGGACCACAGGTGCCCGCCACACCCGGCCAATTTTTTGTATGTTTAGTAGAGACGGGGTTTCACTGTGTTAGCCAGGATGATCTTGATCTCCTGACCTCGTGATCCACCTGCCTCAGCCTCCCAAAGTGCTGAGATTACAGGAGTGAGCCACTGTGCCCGGCCTGGACATATGTTTTCAATTCTCTTGTTATATCTGGGAGTAGAATTGCTGTGTCAGATGGTAACTTTATGATATATATGATTTTTTTCTGTGTTTTACCAATTGTAGTAAAATATACATAACAAAATTTAGCATTTTAACCATTTTTACATATATAGTTCAGTTACATCAAGTAACATTTACATTCTCTTGCAACCATCACTGTAACCCATTTTCAAAACCTTTTTTGTCTTTACAAACTAAAACTCTGTACCCATTAAACAGTAACTCTCTGTTCCCCTTTGCCTCTAGCTCCTAGCCAGCCACAACTCTACTTTCTGTCAAATTCTTAATCTGACCACCCTAGGTACTTCATAAAGTAGAATCATACAGTATGTGGCCTTTTGTGTCTGGCTTATTTCACTTAACTTACTGTTTTCAAGGTTCATTCATGTTGTAGCACATGATATAATTTTATTTTATTTATTTTATTTTAGTTATGTTATGTTATGTTATGTTATTTTGAGATAGAGTTTCGCTCTTGTTGCCCAGGCTGGAGTGCAATGGCATGATCTTGGCTCACCGCAACCTCCGCCTCCCGGGTTCAAGTGATTCTCCTGCCTCGGCCTCTCAAGTAGCTGGGATTACAGGCAGGCGCCACCACGCCCGGCTAATTTTGTATTTTTAGTAGTGACGGGGTTTCTCCATGTTGGTCAGGCTGGTCTCAAACTCCCGACCTCAGGTGATCCACCCACCTCGGCCTCCCAAAGTGCTGAGATTACAGGCATGAGCCACCACGCCTGGCTAGACTTTTATTTTTTTTAAGGCTGAATAATATGCTATCATATGTAAGTACCACATTTTCTTTATTCATTCATGCACTGATAGACCGTTGGGTTGTTTCCACCTTTTGAGTATTGTAAATAATGCTGCTATAAACATGGGTGTGCAAATACATCTTCAAGGTCCTGCTTTCATTTCTATTATGTATATACCCAAGAATTGGGATTGCTGAATCATACGGTAATTCTGTGTTTAAGTTTTTGAGGAACACATTTCCACAGTGAATATACCATTTTACATTTTCTCCAGCAACACAGAATGGTTTCCATTTCTCCACGTACTAACCAATACTTGTTATTTTCTGTTTTACTTTCTTTTATTTATTTTGTTTTGAGACAGAGTCTCGCTCTGTTGCCCAGGCTGGAGTGCAGTGGCGCCATCTCGGCTCACTGCAAGCTCCGCCTCCCGGGTTCACACTGTTCTCCTGCCTCAGCCTCCTGAGTAGCTGGGACTACAGGCGCCCGCCACCACACCCAGCTAATTTTTTGTATTTTTAGTAGAGATGGGGTTTCACCGTGTTAGCCAGGATGGTCTCAATCTCCTGACCTCGTGATCTGCCTGCCTTGGCCTCCCAAAGTGCTGGGATTACAGGAATGAGCCACTGCGTGTTTTATTTTTTTAGAATAGCCATTCTAATGGAGATAAAGTGGTATCTCATGGATCTGGTTTGCATTTTCATAATCGCTAGTGATTTTGAGCATCACTTCTTTTTTTTTTTTTTTTTTTCCTTTCCTTTGAGATGGAGCCTTGCTCTGTTGCCCAGGCTGGAGTGGGATCTTGGCTCACTGCAACCTCTGCCTCCCAGGTTCAAGCAGTTCTCCCACCTCAGCCTCTCAAGTAGCTGGGATTACAGGTGCATGCCCCATGCCTAGCTAATTTTTGTATTTTTAGTAGAGGCAGGGTTTTACCATGTTGGCCAGGCTGGTCTCAAACTCTTGATCTCAGGTGATCCACCTGCCTCAGCCTCCCAAAGTGCTGGGATTACAGGTCTGAGCCACCGCGCCCGGCCAATTTTGAGCATCATTTCATGTGTTTATGGACCATTTATATTTTATATATCTTCTTTGGAGGAATGTCTATGCAAATCCTTTGCCCGTTTTTCAGGTTGGGTCTTTTTTTTTTGTTTGTTTTTTGAGTGCTGAAACATTCTGGAATTGGTTAAGGTGGTTGTATGATTTTGTGAATATATTGGAAACCACTGAGTTGTACATTGGAACATAAAAAGGAAACTAAATATGAAATGGAGAACTGAGTGCTTATAAGACAGCTACACATACAAAATTAAAAATTACTCCGAAAATGAAAACTAAAGAATTGGGAATTATGTCACTTGAATAAAATATAAAAATATCAAGTTTCAGGTTGGGCACGATGGCTCATGCCTGTAATCCCAGCCCTTTGGGAGGCCGAGGTGGACGGATCACCTGAGGTCAGGAATTCGAGTCCACCCTGGTCAACATGACAAACCCCCGTCTCTGCATAAATGCAAAAATTAGCTGGGCATGGTGGCACTTGTCTGTAATCGTGGCTACTCAGGAAGCTGAGGCATAAGAATCGCTTGAACCCGGGAGACAGAGGTTGCAGTGAGCCAAGATTGAACCACTGCACTCCAGCGTGGGCGACAGAATGAGGTGCTGTGTAAAAAAAACCCAAAAAACAAAAACAAGTTTCAGTATACCAATGTTTGCCAAGAGTTTAAAGAACTCTTTTTGAGGTATTGCCTGGGGGTTTTTCCTTTCTATTGAAGTTAAACCAAGAAAAAATAGACTTTGTAATGTTGGAGACAGTTTTCTTGAGTTTGATATTAAGCACTGGATAGTTTTATGGAACCATAGTTTATACGTGTTCCTCCCCTTCCCTCCCCTCCGCTCCCTTCCCCTCCTCTTCCCCTTTTTGAGATGGAGTTTCGCTCTTGTTGCCCAGCCTGGAGTGCAATGGTGTGATCTTAACTCACTGCCACTTCCGCCTCCCAGGTTCAAGTGACTCTCCTGCCTCAGCCTCCCGAGTAGCTGGGATTACAGGCATTCGCCACCAAGCCCAGCTAATTTTGTATTTTTAGTAGGGATGGGGTTTATCCATGTTGGTCAGGCTGGTCTCGATCTCCTGGCCTCAGATGATCTGCCTGCCTCGGCCTCCCAAAGTGCTGGGATTACAGGTGTGAGCCACCGGGCCGAGCCTCTGTTACATTTTTTAAAGGGGACATATTTCTACTCTGTTTCCAACTATTAGATGGCAGTTATGTTGCACTAGTAGATAACATTTCAAGTGGGTTAATACCAACTTTTCTAGATTATAACATGGACAGTGGTACTATTATTGGATACTGTTTACATTATCATACAGAGTTTCTGTGACTAACCTTGAATAGTGCTTCCATCAGTACTTTTCTGTTACTATAATGTAGCAGAAGTGTATTTGAGCAGGGGATGAATACTTTAGGGAATAAAGATATTAATTAGCCTGTTAGGAAAACATATTCTCAATGGGGAAATTATCATATATCATTTATATTTCTAGTTGAGATCCATTAGAAAGGAGAATGGTTTTTACTTCATAGTAATTTGAGTGTATTTCTGGACAAAATTTGCTAGTCGGTGGTATTCTAGTTGCTGACCTTGAAAGTTCATGCCAACTTCATTGAGGGGAAAGAGAAGGAAGCTTCATGTTGAGTTAACGTTTTATACTTTTCAACTCCTTTCCCCAACTTTAGTTCATTTGATTCTTAAAGTATCTACTAGTGTCAGTAGCTGTACACTTGTACACATATAGCTGAACAAGATGAAAATGGCATCTCGTGGCTGTGCAACACAATGGTCCTGGTCATGGTGTTAATATAGGACTTGATAGTCAACTCTTCTTGCTATATAAACAGAGGGACTGATACAGAGGATAGGTTAAGTAGTACTCAAGAGTTCACAATAAGGTCATTGCTTTTCCCTATTTTATGATTTGTAGTGCTTTCTGTGATTCCATTTCCTAAATCTTCCATTAACTATACTATACTATACTATACTATACTATACTATACTATACTATACTATACTATACTATACTATACTATACACTATAACAGTAGTTTACCTCACCCTCCTTCCATCTCACTACTTGAACTCTTTCTTTGTCAGTAAAGTTAGCATAACAGTAGGAACACTTCCCTGACAGATGTTGTTTGTGAGAATGAAAGTGAGACAGTGTAGGTGAATACAACTTTATTAACTCTAGAATACTTTTTTTAGAAGTTATTTGTCTTTCCATGTACCTCAGATTTTACCAACTGATATTTACTTACCTGCCTCTGAACACATAAATTTTTTAAAAGGATGTGATTTCTTGCTCATATAGTTCCCTCAGCCTTACCCCTTCTCCTCATGCCATTCACAGATCCGTATGTGTTTCAAGAAGACTACACTCAGCTGACACATCCTTCAGGAAACCTTCTATAATCCTGTGTTCTATATGAACATAACCTCTCCTTATCTCCTGAGTTAGTCTTGAAATACCGCACAGTGATATTGTGCCTCATACAACATTCCTTTGTATAATTGGCTTAGTCCATCTTATAGCCTATATACTTTTCGAGGAGGGGTGACTATAGCTTACTGATGTTTATATTCTCTATAGAACAGAATGTTTTAAGAAGAGTTAAAGAACAAATAGTGTTTGTGGAAATTAATTGAATTTCATTAAACCAATCTATAACACTTTCTATTATATCTATATTGTAGTACTTATTGGTGTTAGCTTGCAAACATTCCATTGAAGTTGAATGCTGGAGCTGACTCCTATTAGTGCAAGAAAGCTGATTAGTAAACATTCAGGAATTTTGTGAATCTGACAAAGTGTTGGTACCTTGAAATTAGCTTCAGTGGTATTGTTTATCTCATGGAGATTGGCAGACTCTTAAAAGCACTGCTTTTTGTTTTGGGAGAGCCATTTACCAGTACATCATTGGTTGTATGTTTCTAACCCCCACTAGAGTATGAGCTCCTTCAAGTTCATATCTGCCTGAATGCCTTGACTGTGATAGGAACATTCTTTGCTGAATTAATGAATAAATAAGTGATTGAGTATATCAGCTGCTTTATTCCTCTACTGCCTGACCCCTGCCGGCAGAGACCGAATTTCAGAATCTAGTGAATATTTTGAGACTGAGTTTTAAAATGGCCCATTGTCATAGGCTGTAGTTTCTTCTTCAGAATTTGAACCAAAAAAACACAGTCTGTTGGAAATCAAGGCTATTAAACACACAGGTTTCAATAGCACAGTAAGGATGGCATTTCTGTCTATTATCACCTTGTTAAGCTACTCCTGCTATGACTTTGCTACCTAATAAGTTTTTGGCATCTATTGCTTAACTAACTCACCTTTCAATTTCCAAGTTGGAAACCAATAGTGTGAACCATCTCATATTAGCTGAAAGATGTCCTTTCACATTATAAGAGGTAACTAACTGATTAATTTCTCCTAGTCATAGATGCTATAATACCAACAAATAAAAAATACAATGTCTTGAGGCCTTAAAATATTTTTTTTTTTTTTTTTTTGAGGGAGTTTTGCTCTTGTCGCCCAGGCTGAAGTGCAGTGGCACAATCTTGGCTTACCACAACCTCCGCCTCCTAGGTTCAAGGGATTTTCCTGCCTCAGCCTCCTGAGTAGCTGGAATTACAGGCATGTGCCACCATGCCCAGCTAATTTTGTATTTTTAGTAAAGTTTCTCCATGTTGGTCAGGGTGGTCTCGAAGTCCCGACCTCAGGTGATCTGCCTGCCTCGGGCTCCCAAAGTGCTGGGATTATAGGTATGAGCCACTATACCCAGTCAAAAATATTTTTTAAATTACTGTGTTAAAATAATTTATATTTTCCGTTAGGTTCCTATCAGTTTTATCAAAAGTAACATTTATATACTATTGAAATTGGGGTATAATTTTTTTTTTTTTTAATGAGACAGGGTCTCACTCTGTCACCCAGGCTGGAGTGCAGTGATATGATCTCAGCTCACTGCAACCTCTGCCTCCCGGGTTCAAGGGATTCTCCCACCTCAACCTCCCGAGTAGCTGAAAGTACAGGCACATGCCACCACGCCCAGCTAAGTTTTGTATTTTTAGTAGAGATAGGGCTTCACCGTGTTGACCAGTCTGGTCTCAAACTCCTGGCCTCAAGTGATCCACCTTCCTCGACCTGCCAAAGTGCTGGGATTACAGGCGTGAGCCACCACACCCGGCCAAGGTATAATGTTAAGAGTCATTTGGATTTTGTATTTTCTCTGAAACATCCTCCATAACCATGATGTATCTATGTTTTCTTTAAAAAAAAAATACCATTTTTCTAACCATCCTGTGTAACATCTACTGTCATCTAAACCTGAAACTATTTTTAATTTCTTGTTAAATTTTGGATAAGCAAAGCATACTATATTCAGAATATTCAGAGCCTTTTTTTTTTTGAGACGGAGTCTTGCTCTGTCACCAGGCTGGAGTGTAGTGACGTGATCTTGGCTCACTGCAGCCTCCACCTCCCAGATTCAAGCAACTAATTTTTTGTATTTTAGTGGAGACAGGGTTTCAGCATTTGGCCAGGATGGTCTTGATCCCCTGACCTTGTGATCCACACTCCTCAGCCTCCCAAAGTGCTGGCATTACGGGCTTGAGCCACCACGCCTGGCCATATTCAGATCTTAACACTAAATATTAAAAGACTAAAAATAGCAGCTTCTCCCTGAAGTTCTCAGTTTTATGTTCTGTATACCATTTTTACTGTTGGTTATAGTACTTGAAGTTCCTTTCAAAATGACTGAGATATACCAGTATATATAATACTAAATATATAGCAGATTTACTTTTGTAACCAAGGAGGTAAGTAGGCTAATCAGTTACCAACGTAATTTTTGTTTTGGAGTTCTGCCATCATTTTAAACAATAGGTTTAATATTTTGTTGGTAAAATCGAAACAGAAAGTGACATAAGATGACATGCGTATTTCTTGGTTTTATTAAAGATGCAAAAACCTTCACAGTTCCACGACTCTCTGCAACCTCAACCTCCTTGCTCAATCAATTGATTCTCCCACCTCAGCCTCCCAAGTAGCTGTGACTACAGGTGCGTGCCACCACAACCAGCTGATTTTTTTTTTTTTTTTTTTTTTTTAATAGAGACAGGGTCTCCCTGTGTTGCCCATGCTTGTCTGGAACTCCTGGGCTCAAGCAATAGGCCCACCTTGGCCTCCCAAAGTGCAGAGATTACTGATGTGAGGACTGTGCCCAGCCTCACAGTTTTAATTAGGTACCAGTACCTTCTGTCTCTAGAGGTACATCCTTTGGCATCAGTTACTCAGTTACATGTTGAAATACTGTTCTGGAGACCAGGTGTGGTGGCTCACACCTGTAATCCCTTCACTGGGAGGCCAAAGTGGGTGAATTGCTTGAGCCTAGGAGTTCATGACCAGCCTTAGCAACATAGTGAGACCCTGATTCTACAAAAAAATACAAAAATTAGCCAGGCATGGTGGTGCATGCCTGTGGTCCCAGCTACCCAGGAGGCTGAGGTGGGAGGACCACTTGGGCCTAGGAGATAGAAGTTACAGTGAGCCCAGATTGCACTACTGCACTCCAGCCTAGGGACAGAGCAAGACCCTGTCTCAAAAAGAGAGAGAGAGAGAGAGAGAGAGAGAGAGAGAGAGAGAGAGAGGGGAGAGAAAAGAAGAAGAAGAAGAAGAAGAAGAAGGAGGAGGAGGAGGAGGAGGAGGAGGAGGAGGAGGAAGGAGGAGGAGGAGGAGGAGGAGGAGGAGGAGGGGAAGAGGAAGAGGAATAGGAAGAAGAGAGGGGAGGGGAGGAGAGGAGAGAAAGATTGTGTTGTATGGAATTTGTATACCACAGCTATTGAAGATATTTAAAAATAATAACAGCTCCAATATGTATTCTAGATGTAAAAATAAAGAATAATGGAGTGATGAAATTTTAATAAAACCATGCCTGTTCTGTGGAAAAGTTAAGTGATAGAAGCTAATTAGGCCAGGCACAGTGACTCATGCCTATAATCCCAGCACTTTGGGAGGCTGTGGGAGGTGTATCACTTGAGGTCAGGAGTTCAAGACCAGCTTGGCCAACATGGTGAAACCCTGTCTCTACTGAAAATACAAAAATTAGCTGGGCATGGTGGCAGGCACCTGTAATCCTAGCTACTTGGGAGACTGAGGCAGGAGAGTCACTTGAACATAGGAGACAGAGGTTTCAGTGAACCGAGATCACACCACTGCGCTCCAGCCTGCGTAACAGGGCAAGACTCCATCTCAAGTAATAATAATAATAATGATAATAATAATTTTGAATGTAATGTTTGTAATCTATAATATATGGCTAGTTTGTGTATGTAGACAGATCTGTTCAGGTAACCATATAGGTTTCTGTTGACTCTACTTTTAATTGGTTTGCTTAAATTCTACGCTTCAGTTTTCTAACTCCACAAACAAGAAAACCAGGGGTGTTTAAGTTGATCTGAGCATTGTGGAAACAGATGAAAACTCCAAATTCTGACCATTTGTCAGAAGGTTATGTTATGGAGGCTACCACATTGAGTGTTTTGACTAGATGATCCCTTAGGTCACTTTTGGCTCAGAAGTTCTTAGAATCTGTGATGGATTTTCTTTCTTTTTTTTGAGACAATTTTCACTCGTCGCCCAGGCTGGAGTGCAGTGGCGCAATCTCAGCTCACTGCAACCTCCACCTCCTAGGTTCAAGTGATTCTCCTGCCTCAGCCTCCTGAGTAGCTGGGATTACAGGCATCCACCACCACACCCGCCTAATTTTTGTATTTTTAGTAGAGATGGGGTTTCCCCAGTTTGGCCAGGCTGGTCTCAAACTCCTGACCTCAGGCGATCTGCCTGCCTTGGCCTCCCAAAGTGTTGGGATTACAGGTGCGAACCACTGGCCCTGTGATGGGTTTTCTAAGTGTTTTCTTAATAATATGGGAGAATAGTGTATTTCTAAGTGTTTTCTTAATAATATGAGAGAATATTATAACTTCTGTTTGAAGGCATTCTTTCTATAAAATGTACCTTATTTAAATAAAGTATAGCAGGGAACAAACCGAAAAACAAGTTGTAATATTTAGTGATAAAACTAATTGTCAGTAACACTGAAACCCTAGTTTCACAAAACATTAATTCAATATTTCTGTTATCAATCTGTTATACACTATCAGAGATTAATGTTTCTTCAACTTGGAAAACATCATTTTAATATTGTAAGGTTCCCTAATTCTGAATTATAATTAATTCAACATGAAACAAAAGTAATTTCTTAAGCATTTACTGTATTACTAGATCTATCATAGTGAAAGTGATTTTTCTATTTTAGCTAGATTTTAACTCACGACAAACTATTACCAGGCTCTAGAACTTATTCCTGTTTAAGTAATTTATCAGAAATTGAATATATTATGAATTTATGTAGTATTGTTATTAGATGTCTTAGTTGCCGAGATGTGTGGTTCAGACTCTAGGTAAAGTAAATGCATGTACAGAAGTGATTTATGTTTTAGTATTTGCATTTAGAATGTCTGTGACATACAAATACCTGTGGAAGTAAATAGCAGTTACCAACATATTCATTTTATGTTTACTACTGTGTGCTTTACATTTTAACTATATAATGTTATACTTTTATTCTTCAGTAGAAATGTGGATGGTGATATTCAGGGGAATGAAAAATGATTTCTAAATATTTGACTCGAGTAACTAAGTTCATGGTAGTGCCGTTTATTGGTATGGAGAGGACCAGGTAGGAGGATAGTTTAGTTTTGGCTATATTACCTTTTTATTGTCTGTTGAATGTCTGAGTAGAGAGGCAGGATCATCTGTTGGGCAAATCCTTAGGTGTCTTTTTTTTTTCATCTGTGAAGTGGAAATAATGTCATCTATTTAATAGGGTTACTGAGGGGTGTGTTAATGTATAAAGCACATGGCATGTAATGCTTGAATGAATGAAATTGCTATTCCTTTTTTTTTTTTTTTTTGTAGTTTTTCTTTTTCTTTTTCTTTTTTTTTTTTTTTTTTTTTTTTTGAGACGGAGTCTCGCTCTGTCACCCCGGCTGGAGTGCAGTGGCCGGATCTCAGCTCACTGCAAGCTCCGCCTCCCGGGTTCCCGCCATTCTCCTGCCTCAGCCTCCCAAGTAGCTGGGACTACAGGCGCCCACCACCTCGCCCGGCTAGTTTTTTGTATTTTTTAGTAGAGACGGGGTTTCACTGTATTAGCCAGGATGGTCTCGATTTCCTGACCTCGTGATCCACCCGTCTCGGCCTCCCAAAGTGCTGGGATTACAGGCTTGAGCCACCGCGCCCGGCCTCTTTTTCTTTTTTTAAAGAAAGTAAAAGAATAAAGAATGGTTACTCCATAGACAGAGCAGCTGAAATTGATATTCAGAGCCTGTAACTACAGCTTTAAAAAATTGGAACTGGCTTGCTTCCCATCAGTAATTTTGTTGCCACATGTAGCAGTTACAAAACAATGTACTGTGTGTTGTCATGTTTGGTAGATAAAAGATCTGGCATAGAAAAAAAATTTTTTTTTTGAGATGTAGTCTCATTCTGTTACCCAGGCTGGAGTACAGTGGCGCGATCTCGGCTCACTGCAGCCTCCACCTCCTGAGTTCACGCCATTCTCCTGTCTCAGCCTCCTGAGTACCTGGGACTACAGGCGCCCACCACCATGCCTGGCTAATTTTTTGTATTTTTAGTAGAGACGGGGTTTCACTGTGTTAGCCAGGATGGTCTCGATCTCCTGACCTCGTGATCTGCCTGCCTCAGCCTCCAAAAGTGCTGGGATTACAGGCGTGAGCCGCCATGCCCGGCTTTTTTTTTTTTTTTTTGAGACAGAGTCTGTCTCTCTCGCCAGTCTGGAGTGCAGTGGCACGGTCTCGGCACACTGCGACCTCTGCCTCCCGGGTTCAAGCGATTCTCCTGCCTCAGCCTCCCAGGTAGCTGGGATTCCAGGCATGCACTGCCACGCCCAGCTAATTTTTGTATTTTTAGTAGAGACGGAGTTTCACCACATTAACCAGGATGGTCTGTATCTCCTGACCTCGTGATCCACCACCTTGGCCTCCCAAAGTGCTGGGATTATAGGTGTGAGCCACCACGGCAGACTGAAAAAATGTATTTTTTTAAAAGCAACTAGTGACCAGGCGCAGAAGAAAGATCTGGAGAAGAAAATCTGGCCAAATGTGTAAATTACAAAGGGAAAGTACTAATTTGTATGTTTTGGATAACTTAAGACTGTCTAATACAACCACTTTTCATTCAAAACTAACACTAGTTTTTAGGCCCTTACCTGCTCCACCCAGCTTTAACTACTCCCACCCTCCTTGAACTATCCCATAATATAAAATCTAAAAACTGCATAGGAATTTCTCCAATCTTTCATAAGTTCAAACAGCATCAGCCTCATAGGCCAAGTGTATAGGGACTGGGTAACCAGGCAACTGTACTCTATTGAAACCACAATGTCAGTTTTATTAACTCATGGGTCAGGCAATGTCAAGCTTATATCAAGGGGGCAAGTTCATTAATGTCAATGTCAAGCATATATGGAAGGGTAAGTTCATTGACTAGGGTCCTATAGAGAATCTGTTTTGCCTCTAGCCTACATATCTCACAAAACTCACCATTTTTATAAATGGAATACAAGGAAGATGGCAAGAGCTGCACAATTCGATAAAAACTAGTTGCCTTTTTTTTTTTTTTTTGAGGCGGAGTTTTGTTCTTATTGCCCAGACTGGAGTGCAATGGCGTAATCTCAGCTCACTGCAACCTCTGCTTCCCGGGTTCAAGTGATTCTCCTGCCTCAGCCTCCTGAGTACCTGAGATTACAGGCATGCGCCACCATGCCCTACTAATTTTGTATTTTTAGTAGAGACAAGGTTTCTCCATGTTGGTCAGGCTGGTCTCGAACTCCTGACCTCAGCAACCCTCCCACCTGGGCCTCCCAAAGTCCTGGGATTACAGGCGTCAGCCACCGTGTCCAGCCCCAATTCGTATTTTTAAAACTTAGTAATAAGAACTAAAATGAAATTATCTCATTTATTCAGATTGACACTCAGAAGTATAACAATTTTTCCATCACAGTGTTTACTTTTTTAATTACTAAAGAAATACATGAGTCATTTTTATTATAAATGACTCAGGAATTCAGAAATCTAAAACATAAGAGCTCATCTTTATGAATTGCATGAATTTCTATAGGATCAGTTCTTAGAAATGAAATGGCAGGGTTGAAGGGTACATTAATTTTATTTTGATATTGCCAAATTGCTCCTCAGTAAAGCTTTACTTACTTCTTCACCTAGCTAGAGTATGGAAGCAGGCATATTAGAATATACACAAGTATATTCTTACCAACAACAGATATGACAGTGTTTTTAGTTTTTGCCCAATTGAAAGGTGAGAATGATGCCTTGTTTTAATTTGCATTTCGTTAATTACTAAGTGAAGTTACCCATTTTTCTTTGTGTATGGGTTTATCTTAATAATATTATTTTTTCTGAACCAAGTTACTTTAGTATTTATTCAATTATAAAGTGACTAATGTGCATATGGCAATGGTTTATAACAATACTGAAGCACCCAATTCACATTGTTAATTTTACTACTAAGTATTTGTTGCTATGTGTATTTTATTGTCCTTTTTTTGTATATCACAGTTGGAATAGAATGGAGAGAGGCAGCCTAGCATATTGGTTAAAAGTATGTACTCCTATATCTCAAGTGTTAATGTCTTAAAATTACATCTTGGGAAAAAAAAAATATATATATATATATGTATGTATATTTTTAGATGGAATCTTGCTCTTTTGCCCAGGCTAGAGTGCAGTGGTGCGATCTTGGCTCATTGCAACCTCCACCTCCAAGGTTCAAGCAATTCTTCTGCCTCAGCCTCCCGAGTAGCTGGGATTACACGCCCCTGCCACAATGCCCAGCTAATTTTCCTATTTTTAGTAGAGACAGGTTTCACCACGTTGGCCAGGCTGGTCTTGAACTCCTGACCTTAGGTGATCTGCCGACCTCGATCTCCCAAAGTGCTGGGATTACAAGCATGAGCCATTGTGCCCAACCTTGAATGTATTTTTATGTTATATCCTAGGGTGATTGTTACATTGAAAATAATATCTAAATTTTTCTTTTTTTACTGAAATAAGTGACAAACAAATTAATTTCATTTTCTTTCTTTTTTTTTTTTTTAGACAGAGTTTCACTCTTGTTGCCCAGGCTGGAGGGCAATGGCGTGATCTTGGCTCACTGCAGCCTCCACCTCCTGGGTTCAAGTGATTCTTCTGCCTCAGCCTCCTGAGTAGGTGGGATTACGGGTACCTGCCACCACACCTGGCTATTTTTGTATCTTTAGCAGAGACGGGGTTTCACCAGGTTGGCCAGGCTGGACTTGAACTCCTGACCTGAGGTGATCTGCTGGTCTCGGCCTCCCAAAGTGCTGGGATTACAGGCATGAGCCACCGCGCCTGGCCCTAGTTTCATTTTCAAATGTTCATATGATTGATTTTCAAACACTGAGACTTGGTTGGAGGAATGGCTGGCAGTGTGATATGTTAGGAAAAAAACCCGCTGATTTTTGAAGTCACAAAGAGTAGGGGTTCAAATTCACATTCGGCTCTACCACATAATAAAGCAATTTCTGTACCCATAGAATTGATGTGAGCATGAAATAGAGTAATATGCATAGTACCTGGACCAGTGCCTCTGGTACTCAATAAATGGTAGTTTCAGCTACTATAATGGCCTCTTATACCTTATTGATATCTTTATCGTTATAACTATCACATTGTATCATAAACATTTGTTTCTTCATATGACCTGTAGAGGACTGTGTGTTCCTTTAAGGAAGAATATTGTGTCTTTATCTATCTTTGTATTTCTCCTGCAGAGGTTGCAAACTGGCAACCACAAGATTATTTTATTTGCAACCAGTTTGGGTCCCAGCATGTTTTAAATGTGCACTGGTTGCCAACATTTAAAAGTTAGGAGGTTTCACATTTAAAATAAAATGAAACAGGATTCCTGACTTCTGGCTTCTTGCAAAGAATCAGAAAATCCTGGTGATGCTGAACCCTACATTTTCTATAACAGCAATCAGCTAGTCTGGAGCAGCATCTGCCTCTTTGGATAGGACACGCTCTCTAATTTGCCATCGTCCCTAACATTCCAATATTGTATCCTTGAAACAAAGGCTGAATGCCATTTGCCCATCACATTTCATTCATTTGTGTTACTTACTGGGCTGCTCTAGAAATTTGCATTTTTGACTGCTGCTCTAGTGACTGTCAGAGAGTCTGGAACTCAGGGAAGCACTCAATAAATGTTTGTTGAACGGAAGAAAGAAGAACCATTAATATATACACATAGAGAAAATTTACCATATTTACTTGAAAATGTACAAGGTCTGGCTGGGCACTGTGGCTCACACCTGTAATCCCAGCACTTTGGGAGGCTGAGCAGGCAGATCACCTGAGATCAGGGGTTCGAGACCAGCCTGGCCAACATGGCAAAACTCTGTCTCTACTAAAAATACAAAAATTAGCCAGGCATGGTGGTGGACACTTGTAATCCCAGCTACTTGGGAGGCTGAGACAGGAGAATTGGTTGAACCTGGGAGGCGGAGGTTGCAGTGAGCCGACATCGTGCTACTGTATTCCAGCCTGGGCAACGAAGAGTGAAACTGTGTGTCAAATAAAATAAAATAAATTAAAATAAAATAAAATAGTACAAGGTGACAGGGGTTTTGCATTGCTCTAGCGATAGCTATTCCCATCTTTTCTTTTTCAATGTAGGACATGAAGCATGAATGATAATATTGGGGAGTTGAGAGAATGATGCTCTGAAATAAGTGACTTTCATTGGCCATGATTGCCAGGCTGTGACAATTTTCAAGGATAGACAACCTCAAATTTACTTATTACTGGCATAATGCAGTAAAACATGCCAAAAAATAGAATATGATCAAATGCAGTTGCCATTTATTTTGGAATGCATGACAATATCTATTCACTTGCACAGAAACATAAACAACACCCACCTGTGTTTGAAGGCAAGGTATCTTTGATCAGAATCTCTGAAATATCCCTTTGAGTTAGCTATCACTATAGCAAACTTTATTAATTTGTACCTGACAGTAATTTGGGATTTATGATTATTTAGTTGAACTAAAGCATCTCCCAAATATGTGAAGGAAGAGTTAGCCAAGTAAGTGAATAGTGTGAGTAACAATTTCTTTGGCAAGAAGTGAGGGAAGAGAGGATGATTTACAGAAAAAGAACAAAGTTTTCCAGTTTTAGTTTTTAGGGACGGGTCATGGTACAATTAAAAAAAAAAATTGCCTTGGGGCTGGGCACAGTGACTCACATCTGTAATCCCAGCACTTTGGGAGGCCAAGGCAGGCGGATCAGGAGGTCAGGAGTTCGAGACCAACCTGACCAACATGGTGAAACCCCGTCTCTACTAAAAATACAAAAAAAAATTAAAAAATTAGCTGGGTGTGGTGGCAGGTGCCTGTAATCCCAGCTACTTGGGAGGCTAAGGCAGAGAATTCCTTGAACTAGGGAGGCAGAGGTTGCAGTGAGCCGAGATTGCGCCACTGTACTTCAGCTTGGGTGACAGAGTGAGACTCCATCTCAACCAAAACAAGACAAAATTCCACCCTGGACAACATAGTGAGACCTTTTCTCTACAAAAAAAATATATAAAAATTAGATGGCATGTACCTGTCCTAGCTACTCAGGAGGCTGAGGCAGGAGGATCAGATGAATCCCGGAGTTCAAGGTTACAGTGACCTTGATCTTGCCACTGCACTCCAGTCTGGGTGACAGAGCCAGACCCTGTCTCTAAAAGTAAATAATAAAAATTTAATATGTTCATGGCGCCACTGCACTCCAGCCTGGGTGACAGAGCAAGATTCTGTCTCAAAAAAAAAAAAAAAAAAAATTAAAATGTTCAATAGGTACTTAATGAATAAATAAGGTATTGAATCTGAGACTGGTAGTGATTGTAATATCCATTATACCTGCTGCTAACCTAGTACGTGAATACATTAAGGATCTTGACCCAAAAAAATGGATTAAGTTTGAATCCTCACCCTCTTAAATAAAAAACTGCCAGGTATATTGTTAACATTATCTATTACAGTAACATCTAATTCACTGTAATCATGCTCAAGTAATCGTTTTGTGAATGTATGGATTGATGAATAATTAGATCGTAGGTTACATCATGTGGCAGCTATGGAAGTCAAACTTATCTTTTTTTTTTTTTTTTGAGATGGAGTCTCGCTCTGTTGCCCAGGCTGGAGTGCAGTGGCATGATCTCGGTTCACTGCAACCTCCACCTCCTGGTTTCAAGAGATTCTCCTGCGTCAGACTCCCAAGTAACTGGGATTATAGGTTTGTACCACCATGCCTGGCTAAGTTTTGTATTTTTAGTAGAGACAGGGTTTCACCATGTTGGCCAGGCTGGTCTTGGACGCCCGACCTCCAGTGATTTGCCTGCCTCGGCCTCCCAAAGTGCTGGGATTATTTATTTATGTTTTTGAGGCAGAGTCTCACTCTGTCACCCAGGCTGGAATGCAGTGGTGGGATCTCAGCTCACTGCATCTTCCACCTCCTGGGCTCAAGTAATTTCCTCGCCTCAGCCTCCCAAGTTGCTGGGACTACAGGCATGCACCATCACACCTGGCTAATCTTTGTATTTTATAGAGATGGGGTTTCGCCATGTTGCCCAGGCTGGCCCGGAACTGCTAAACTCAAGTGATCCACCCACCGCAGCCACCGGAGTGCTGAGATTACAGGCATGAACCACTGTGCCCCGCCTTAGACTACTTTAAAGTAACATTATTAAAAACAGTAAAAGTATAATTTTGAAGAATTAATTTAACTGCAGTATTTCTACCTTTATAGTTCAAGCACTATAATGAAATAAGAATGAAGTTTATCAATAGTATGTTTTTATGTTGCTCTATATTTTCTACTTTCTTAAGTAATATCAATATATTGTCCAATAGGGCCACTATTAGCTGTGAATGGCAATTTAAACTTAAATTGCTGGCCAGGCGCCATGGCTCATGCCTATAATCCCAGCACTTTGGGAGGTCGAGGTAGGCAGATTGTTTGAATCCAGGAGTTCGAGACCAGCCTGGGCAACATGGCGAAATCCCATCACTACAAAAAAAAAAAATACAAATATTAGCTGGGTGATACCCTGTCCCTCCCCTGCCCCACCTCTGGCGGCTCCAAATGTAAATAAATAAAACATTTTTTTAAGTTTAATTTGTTTGTTTGTTTTTGAGATGGAGTTTTGCTCTTGTTGCCCAGGCTGGAGTGCAATGGCACAGTCTTGGCTCACCACAACCTCTACCTCCCAGGTTCAAGCGATTCTCCTCCCTCAGCCTCCCAAGTAGCTGGGATTACAGGCATGCACCACCATGCCTGGCTTATTTTGTGTTTTTAGTAGAGATGAGGTGTCTCCATGTTGGTTGGGCTGGTCTCGAACTCCCAACCTCAGGTGATCCGCCCGCCTCAGCCTCCCAAAGTGCTGGGATTGCAGGCATGAGCCACTGCACCCAGCCTAAAGTTTAAAATTGTATCCCTCAGTCGGACTAGCTACATTTCAAGTGCTCAGTAGCCATATGTGGTTAGTGGTCACTGTATAGGACAGCACAAAGAACATTTCTATCTTCATAGAAAATTCTGTTTGCTCTTGTAGATTATTACATACACAATTACTTATCCTTTATTTTGCTACAGTGTCATTAGAGTTTTTGTTTGTAATTTGATAATTCAGTTTCATATGTCCTAGAAATACTTTTGCTTTCTTGAAATTTTATTTCCTCCCAGTTTTTTTTTAATCAACTATATGTTTAAATCAACATTTTTTTCCCTTTGTTGTTCCATTAAGATAGTCAACATCTGACAATTTTACCTTAAAACTTTTAAGTTCTGTGATGAATACAGTCGAAGTAATGCCTTTAGGTATTATTCATTTTTAAGACAACACAATCTATGACACTGTCTCTCCATGTGCCTCTTTTACCATGTACAGTGAAAAACTACTTATTAAATGGTGATTTTCCCCCCTTTATCTTATTAAGTAAATTATATGGTCTTTTTTTTATGGAAGCCTCCATAGTTAGAGATGTAAAACGGCAATTTCTTGGTTCTATAGCATGACATAGTTCAGAGCTGAGATTAGAGAAACCCCGTAGAGTTGTTAATACTTGAGGGCATCCCCAACTAGAAAAGTATGTGAATTTAGGCATGGGAGGAAGGAAGGATCTGCTTTAAATTTAGTGTAGGGTCACTGAATCTTAATGATAGATTAAACAAGGGAGGTAGAATAATGAATAGGGGTATACTGTGTGTAGCACTAATACCAGAAGTCCATGGTTTGTGGCGGTTTTTTAATGTCCTTTCCCATATGGTTTTGAATAGAGCAGGTTATGGCAGGGATGAGCTAAGGAATAGCTTTGTTAATGAATAAATAGGAGTAATTTTTTAACAGGAGACTTCAGGCAGTTTATTCAGAATGCCTGCTTATTTAATGAATCATGTGGTTAAATTTTTTTTCCTGATCTTAATAATACATTAAGTGGGATTGCTAAGGTATTCCGCGTATTTTCTTTCTAAAATAGCTATATCTACATTTCAGAGCCAGCCCTAACAGTGAATCCTTGGGTTGGGTTTTACTTTCTTAATTAAAGGCCAGTCGTATGGAGCTTTTGAGCATTGGCAGCATCAGTCCTTAGGGTTTGGTGTGCAGTATTAGACTTTGTTTCATAGTGTCAATTCATTTGGTACGAGTTAATTAAATTGTCATTTGGAGCCATTTTCCAACTCTACTATATTCACCTAAACTTAACTAGGTGTGTAATTTTGGTGACTTTACTCTTATAACGTTGCTCATGGGCAAGGCAGCCACTTTTCTTAAGACAGGCTTTCTGCCCTCCCACTTACAAATCTCTGAGAGTAATGCTGAAAGCTGATCTTGCAGAGTAGCAAGTTAGAATCAGATAACCTGACCAGACACACTTTTAAGTATCTCAGGGCAGTTCTTTGGAGGAGCTTACTTAATATTTCCTAAAGGAGAGGTTAAGTGGGTTGTCTTTGGTGCATTAGTTATGCAGAGAGACGGGAAATGTAACTCTCCTGACTCCAGGGCCCCAAATGCAAACACTAGCCTAGTTGTTCCCAAACTTTCTTCTTGATGTGGATGACTTGAATGGTTTATTTTCACTTGATGAGCCACACCCCCAGGCCACTTTAGTATTCATGGCAGACCCCAACACTAAGTCCCTTTGTTGTCTTTGTTTTTTGCATTTTTTTGTTAACTAGAAAAGATAAAATTATGAGAGACCTGATTATAGACTGAGGTTCTGTTGCTGATGGTTCCCACCACTTTTTTCACATCTCAGAGAAAGGCAAAGACCTGGATGGGCAACAGAAAACAGCAAAGCAAACATAAACATCACATCATGTCTGAGCATCAATGTGGTGCTACCAGAGTGGGAAAGGATATAGTCATTATCAAAATATAAAGATGGTTCTTTGCCAAAAGCATTAACATTGTCAGCATTTTAAAGTTTGAAACTTGCTGTAGAAGCAATGGTCTTTTCTTTAAGGAAAAAAAAAATGTTTTCTTGAAGAAAAGGAAAATGGACTAAGAATTTTAAAAATCTGCATTATTGTTCTGAATATTAACTAAGTGAATGACATTTAGGCAAACAGCTTAATTTGTCTGTGTTTGTGCATGTGTGCACTTGTGTTTTTTAACTCACATGAAATAAAATTAAAAAGGAAGTACAATTCTTTAAAAAACAAGTGGGCAAAGTAGATTAATGGCACTGGTAAATTGTCTTCCTTGTAGATGCAGTTTTTTAGTTTAGAACTTACAGAGGTTACAAATAAGACACAGCTAACTGTTTCTGATAAGAGTTTCACTTGTCCAGATCAAAAGCATAGAAGAGGAGTTGGCAAGAGTGCCCAACTGTTGAGAGAGGGAAAACTGGAATAACAGGATAGGGCATAATTGATTTACTGTCCATTAGCCAAGTAGAAGTAGCAGGCCCATAGTGTGAATATCTTCATATTCTTTTATTCCAGCCAAAATCCTTACTAATGTCAGGGGTGAAGGAGACTCAGAACGCATTGGCCAAAAGTGTAAGAGGAAGAGCCTTGGTAACTCTCATGATAAAATTTAACTATTTTAGGCCGGGCGCGGTGGCTCACGCCTGTAATCCCAGCACTTTGGGAGGCCGAGGCGGGCAGATCACGAGGTCAGGAGATCGAGACCATCCTGGCTAACAGGGTGAAACCCTGTCTCTACTAAAAAATAGAAAAAATTAGCTGGGTGTGGTAGTGGGTGCCTGTGGTCCCAGCTACTTGGGAGGCTGAGGCAGGAGAATGGCGTGAACCCGGGAGGCGGAGCTTGCAGTGAGTCAAGATCCCACCACTGCACTCCAGCCTGGGCAACAGAGTGAGACTCTGTCTCAAAAAAAAAAAAAAAAAAAAAAATTAACTATTTTAATATGCTCTTCTTTTTCCTTGATTCATTTTCCTTGGAGATTTTTTATCTTGCCATCTTTCCCTGATGTGTGTGATACCAGGAACTCTGCTACCTTTCTGTGAAGCATTCAATTGTTGAAACAGTAACAAGTTGCTATTGTTATTGTTACTGGCTTTGTTGTTCTTCCTCTTCATCACTTAAAAGTACAAAGTGGACAGACTATAACTGCATTATCCATTGCAGCACAGCAGCTGTGAAAAGGCTCATTTGCTTTCATAACAGGGGCTTTGCCCATAGTTGGTCACTCTCACTTGTTACTAGTTTTTGTTGTTCTTGTTGCTGTTGTTGTTTTTGAGATGGAGTCTCACTCTGTCGCCCAGACTGGAGTGCAGTGGTGTGGCCTCGGCTCACTGCAACCTCTGCCTTCTGGGTTCAAGCAATTCTCCTGTCTCAGCCTCCCGAGTAGCTGGGATTACAGATGTGTGCCACCATGCCTGGCTAATTTTTGTATTTTTAGTAGAGATGGAGTTTCACCATGTTGGCCAGGCTAGTCTCGAACTTTTGACCTCAGGTGATCCGCCCACCTCAGCCTCCCAGAGTGTTGGGATTATAGGCGTGAGCTACTGCGCCCCACTCACTTGTTACTACTTAATGACCACTGTTTAGAATTAAGTGCAAATGGTTTCATAGAAGATTCATACACATTACAGTTATAAAAGTGTCCGGTAGCTGGGCACAGTGGCTTACAACCTGTAATCCCAGCACTTTGAGGGTGCTGAGGTGGGAGGATTGCTTGAGTCCAGGGGTTTGAGACCAGCCTGGGCAAAATAATGATATCTCCTCTCTACAAAAAGTTTAAAAATTTACCCAGGTGTGGTGATATGCATCTGTAGTCACTCAGAAGGCTGAGTTGGGAGGATCTCATCAGCCCAGGAGATCCAGGCTGCAGTGAGCTGTGATGGCCCCACTTCACTCCAGCCTGGGTGACAGAGTAAGACACTGTCTCAAAAAAACACAAAAAAGTGTCCAGTGGACGGCTGGGCGCGGTTGCTCACGCCTGTAATCCCAGCAGTTTGGGAGGCCAAGGCAGGCAGATCACCTGGTCTTTTTTTTTTTTTTTTTTGAGATGGAGTCTCGCTGTGTTACCCAGGCTGGAATGCAGTGGTACGATCTGGGCTCACTGCAACTTCTGCCTCCCAGGTTCAAGCAATTCTTGTGCCTCAGCTTCCTGAGTAGCTGGGATTACAGGATGCACCACCATACCTAGCTAATTTTTGTATTTTTAGTAGAGACAGGGTTTCATCATGTTGGCCAGACTGGTGTCGAACTCCTGACGTCAAGTGATCTGCCCACCTTGGCCTCCCAAAATGTTGGGATTATGGGCGTGAACCTCTGCACCTGGCCTGATCTTTTTTCTAAGTGTACATATGGTATGCATACATATGTACCTATACTTATACACACATAACTTAAACAGAGATTCATATTATTTCGTAACCTGGTTTTTAAAAAGATCGTGTAACAACTTTTTATATTACCAAATATTCTTCCGCATTAGGGGTCAGCAGATTTTTTTCCTGGAAAGAGACAGATAATTCCTATTTTAGGGTTTTTAGGCCATGCAGTCTCTGTTGCATCTACTCAACTCTGCTAACTTAGTAGTGCAAAAACAGCCAGAGAAAATATGTAAACAAATGGATGTGGCTGTGTTCCAGTGGAACTTTATGGACAGAAACAGACAGTAGACTGGATTTGACCTCTGGGCTCTGCTTTGTTGATGTTGGTTCATCACTTGAATAACTGCACGGTATCTTATTTATTCTATTATTGGATATTATGCCAATTTTGTGTTTTGATATGATTTTGTGTGGTGATAAACAAGGCTGCAATGAATATCCTTATAGCGAAATATTTGGTTGCAGTTATGATCATGTCTTTAAGATTAGTACATTGCTTCTGACATTGTATCAGATTATCTACTAAAACTCAAATTTAAAAATCAAAGCATTTCTGGTCTGCAGTATTTCTTGATTTATGTGTCCAATCTTTAAAGTATTATATAAAATTGAATTTCACAAAATGGTGTTAGGTTAACGTAAAATTCCTAAAAATGTTCCTATAATTGCTTCAGTTATTTCTAAAATTGTCTTTGGGCTTAATTGGTGTTTTCCTTCCTGAAAAGAATTATAAATTGATTAATTTACTTGATTTTTAAATGAGATTTTAAGAGCCTTTATTGAGTGATTGTTATTTTATTTATTGCAGGCTGTAAGAAACGTTTTTTTCATATTATTTACTAGGCCATTAAATAATTGGAAAAGTTTTGTTCCCTGTACAGAAGAAATATTGCCCTTTGTGACAAGGTCTTGTCTGACTGTTAGGAAACTAACCTTTTTCTTTTGGGCCTTGTTTCAGCTATCCTACAAAAGGAAAACATAACCTGTTTGTTTGTTTGTTTGTTTATTGAGATGGAGTCTCACTCTGTCCCCCAGTCTGGAGTGCAGTGGCACGATCCCGGTTCACTGCATGCTCCGCCTCCTGGGTTCACGCCATTCTCCCGCCTAAGCCTCCGGAGTAGCTGGGACGACAGGCGCCCGCCACCACGCCCGGCTAATTTTGGTTTTGTATTTTTAGTAGAGACGGAGTTTCACCTTGTTAGCCAGGATGGTCTCGATTTCCTGACCTGGTGATCCGCCTGTCTCGGCCTCCCAAGGTGCTGGGATTACAAGCGTGAGCCACTGCGCCCGGACTTCTGTTTAGTTTTTTATATGGCTCAAACATAGTTTTCTGGTGGTTAGGGACATTTCTTCAGTTTATCTGACATAGATAGATGTCTTCCAAGTTTGTTTAGTGAGACCAAAGGTCATTTATTGTGAGTTTGCAGGTTTACTGCAAGTTCCAAATATGTATTATGACCAGGAAGCAGTCACACTTAAGCTTGAGACAGAAAAACTAAAGATTGGCCCGGCACAATGGCTCACACCTGTAATCCCACCACTTTGGGAAGCCGAGGCGGGCGGATCACAAGGTCAAGAGATCGAGACCATCCTGGCCAAAATGGTGAAACTCTGTCTCTACTAAAAACACAAAAATTAGCTGGGCATGGTGGCACACGCCTGTAATCCCAGCTACTTGGGAGGCTGAGGCAGGAGAATTGCTTGAACTCTGGAGGCAGAGGTTGCAGTGAGCCGAGATTGCACGACTGTGCTCCAGCCTGGTGACAGAGGAAAAAAAAAAAAAAAATTAACGGGTTTTCAATTAACAGATATTTAGATTAAACTAAGAATGCAACGAAGTCTGTAGTAAAGAGGTAGTATCTTCTCTCATTAATTTCTTAGGCTAATGAAATCACATCATCCAAATGAAATTGCAACATTTTTAGAATTTCTGCAACAAATCGTTATTAATTATATTTATTCTCAAAAGTGACTGGCCAGCTTAGGCAGAGTTCAAAGAATTTTAGTATCAGTAAACTCGAGAGGCATGGCTATCTGGAAGAGCCTACATATTATTTGCACATTCTAAAGCAGTGCTTCTTGCCGGGCGCGGTGGCTCACACCTGTAATCCTAGCACTTTGGGAGGTCAGGGTGGGTGGATCACAAGGTTGGGAGTTCGAGACCAGGCTGGCCAATATGGCGAAACCCTGTCTCTACTAAAAAAATACAAAAATTAGCCAGGTGTGGTGGCATGTGCCTGTAGTCCCAGGTACTCGGGAGGCTGAGGCAGAAGAATCGCTTGAACCTGGGAGGCGGAAGTTTCAGTGAGCTGAGATTGTGCCTCTGCACTCCAGTCTGGGTGACAGCAACTCCATCGCAAAAAAAAAAAATTAAAATTGAAAAAAAAAAAAAAAAAAAAAAAAGCAATGCTTCTTAAAATTTAGCTTGGTAAGAGTTACCTAAAGAGCTTGTTAAAAGACAGATTGCTGGGCACCAGGGTGTTCCATACACTAGGTCTGTAGTGGGGCCCATGAATTTGCATTTCTAATAGTTTCCAGGTGATACTAGTACCTGGTCCAGCCACCACCCTTTAAGAACCACTGTTGTAGAAAAATAATTAACCTAGGGGAACATCACACACCAGGGCCTATCACGGGGAGGGGGGAGGGGGGAGAGGGGAGGGATTGCATTGGGAGTTATACCTGATGTAAATGATGAGTTGATGGGTGCTGACGAGTTGATGGGTGCAGCACACCAACATGGCACAAGTATACATATGTAACAAACCTGCACGTTATGTACATGTACCCTAGAACTTAAAGTATAATAATAAAAAAAAAAGAAAAATAATTAACCTTTTTTTCCAGTTATAATTTTAATTCCTGCAACTTCACAGTTTCTATAAACTTTTGTTTTTCAGAAAGCTCCTAAAATTTAGCTTCTTTTTAATTTGTGAATTATGTTTAGCTTTTCTCATCTATGAACATTTTCTTAGCACTTTAGGAATTGTCTTTTATCAGAAGACATGCATACAGCCAACAGACACATGAAAAAATGCTCGTCATCACTGGCCATCAGAGAAATGCAAATCAAAACCACAATGAGATACCATCTCACACCAGTTAGAATGGCAATCATTAAAAAGTCAGGAAACAACAGGTGCTGGAGAGGTTGTGGAGAAACAGGAATACTTTTACACTGTTGGTGGGATTGTAAACTAGTTCAACCATTATGGAAAACAGTATGGCGATTCCTCAAGGATCTAGAACTAGAAGTACCATATGACCCAGCCATCCCATTACTGGGTGTATACCCAAAGGATTATAAATCATGCTGCTATAAAGACACATGCACACGTATGTTTATTGTGGCACTATTCACAATAGCAAAGACTTGGAATCAACCAAAATGTCCATCAGTGACAGACTGGATTAAGAAAATGTGGCACATATACACCGTGGAATACTATGCAGCCATAAAAAAGGATGAGTTTGTGTCTGTCCTTTGTAGGGACATGAAAGCAGCTGGAAACCATCATTCTCAGCAAACTATTGCAAGAAGAGAAAACCAAACACCGCATGTTCTCACTCATAGGTGGGAACTGAACAATGAGATCACTTGGACTCTGGAAGAGGAACATCACACACCGGGGCCTATTATGGGGAGGGATTGCATTGGGAGTTATACCTGATGTAAATGACAAGCCGATGGGTGCTGACGAGTTGATGGGTGCAGCACACCAACGTGGCACAAGTATACGTATGTAACAAACCTGCACGTTATGCACATGTACCCTAGAACTTAAAGTATTTAAAAAAAAAAAAAGAATACATTTCTTAAAACTCTAAAGAATAGAAAAATAAGAATAAAAATTATACAGCTTGGAAAAAAAAAAAAAAAAGGAATTGTCTTTTATCTTAAAATCCAGGTTTGACCTTTTACTAAGGATACAAATTCACGGCCGGGCCCGGTGGCTCATGCCTGTAATCCCAGCACTTTGGGAGGCTGAGGCAGGCGGATCACGAGGTCAGGAGTTCGAGATCATCCTGTGAATGGTGAAACCCCATCTCTACTAAAAATACAAAAAATTAGCCGGGCATGGTGGCGGGCACCTGTAGTCCCAGCTACTCTGGAGGCTGAGGCTGGAGAATGGCGTGAACCTGGGAGGCGGAGCTTGCTGCTGAGATCGCGCCACTGCCCTCCAGCCTGGGCGACAGAGCGAGACTCCGTCTCAAAAAAAAAAAAAAAAGATACAAATTCATTTTAATAAATGTGTGATTATTAGTTGTTATTTAAGTAATATCTAACTTTGCAATTGTCAAGTTGCTTTCACTCACACCAGACTTTTAGTATTGGAAATTATGAACATAACGATGTTACCCATGGAAGTGTTAAATCTTATTCTGGGTAGTGTTTCAGGATGGCCAAAATCCATCTCCAATTAAATACATTTAAATTAGTTTCCATATTTGATTAACTTTACTGTCATCATCCTAGTAATCTCTTAGAAAGGCAATTGTCAAATTTCTTTATAGCCAAGTAAGAGTTGAAATAAGTTTTTAAAGTATGGTACAAAGCAAAACTAAGTTACAGTTATTAAAATGAAGAATTCATTTAGAGCCAAAAGATTTTTTAAAACTGCAGAATACAGTCAGTTCAAAGCCTGATTGAAAGCAACTTCATTTTTATAGATTTCTTGAAACAGATCTTCATTGTTTTCTGGAAAGATAGTATTTGAGAAAAAGAAATGTCTCCAGTTACTGTTTTTATGAGGAGAGAATAGCTTGGTCTTTTTAATGGTTAATGAGAAGAAGTAATAGTTAAACACTTAGAGCATTGATTTCTGATTTGAATTCTCCAACACAGGCCAGCCCTGGGGGGTTGGGGGGGAAGCTTGCTAATTAACATTTGATTACTGATGCCACCTTCTCATTCCCCTTGCACCATCCGGTTTCAAACGTTTTTTGTTCAGAAAGGATTTTAAGGAGGTTTTTAACTTGCATCTTAGTAAAACAAATCCATGTGCAACTGCAACGTGTATACAATAATTTTTAAAAGAGGAGAAAAAAAGGCCTTAGATATGAAGTATGTGTTCAGAACGCACTCTGAATCACTTCTGATTCAGAAGTGATTGCTTTCTTAACTATAAGCCTTTCAGAGCACCAGTGATTGCTAGGATACTGGAATTAAGCCTAGTTTGTATGCGTTATTTTGATTTAGCACACACACATACAAATAACTTATTTGCTCAATGCGGTTATTTAACAAACTCTTAACCAGAACATCTGATAATGTGATGCACTGGGAGCTTAAGTTTGATATATTTAAAATTTGGTCTAAGCTCAGGTTTTAATATGACTGGAGTCCTTTTTCTTCTAAGAATGATAAAAGAATGAGATGGATGGCTGTAGTTTCAGAGTACTTTTTTGTAAGGGCTGTACTATAAAGTGCCATAGTATCTTAATTCAAAAATCCAGAAACTAAAATGCTGATTACTGAACATTTTGTTTTTATATTTTGCAATAACAAAATGTTTGATATGTGAAGAATTGTGGGCCAGATTTCAAAAAATGTTAAATGTTGAGATAAATTAATAAAACTTGAAAACTGTATCACTTAGTAGCATTCTGGCAAAATCATATAACCACTCTGATGACATTAGGTTGATAGAATAGTTTTCTGGGAAACCAGTATGACAGGCCTTATTTTTAAATGAGATCTCATAAGGGGAAAATATTAATTAGTGTTTTTTAAAAAGTGTAATAAAAGTAAATACTAAGACTCATCATGCAAAAAAACCACGAAAATGCTTATTTATTTCTCATGTGAAATAACTTGCCATTTTTCTTTTTGATGTCTCTGTTATATTTATCCGATTGTTTCTCCATTTTCTAGCATTAATGATTTTAAATTTTCTCTCATTACTTCCTCGTCTTGTATATATTTAGCACCTCTTTTCTTCTACCTAGGATTAAGTCTAGTATTTTCATGAAATAATAACATTTTGGATCTTTGAAAATCAGAAATGATCATGTTTTATTCTCTTCTAAGATGGAGTACGTGAGATCTCAGAAAGGCTCCACCAATTTTTCCACAGTAACAGTTGAGCAGAATGAGGATTAGAAATCTAGTTCTCTGGCTTGGTAAGGTAGCTCGCCTGTAATTCCAGCACTTTGGTAGGCTAAGGTGGGCAGATCATGAGGTCAGGAGTTCGAGACTAGCCTGGCCAACATGGTGAAACCCTGTCTCTACTAAAAATACAAAAATTAGCCAGGTGTGGTGGCACACGCCTGTAATCCCAGCTACTCAGGAGGCTGAGGCAGGAGAATCACTTGAACCCAGGAGGCAGAGTTGGCAGTGAGCCGAGAACCCACTGCACTCTGGCCTGGGCGACAGAGCAAGACTCTGTCTCAGCAAAAAAATAAAAATAAAAAATAAATAAATCTAGTTCTCTGCCTCAAGGTATGCTGCCACACCTCAAACTTTGTGACTTTCTTATTAGTTTGCTTTCACAAGAATAATATCTGAATGACATTTAAAATTCCCTAAAAGTTTTTCAATAGTTTGATATTTAGCTCACAAGGAATGGTGTTTTATAACTGAGAATGTTATCTACTAAATTTTATATTTTTCAATGTAAATAGTTAAGAACAACTTATTTGAGACTAATCTGAGCTTCACGGTTTAACCTTTAGCAGAGCAACTTTTCCTAAGAATTACTTTCCTAAGAAATTCTGATGAAATTTAACTAAAAAATAAAACTGAAAATTTAAATGAATTAAAAAAAAAGTTAGTGGGAGATGAATATCTTATGAAGGTACTTTTATAATTTTATACTGAGTAGGTTATAATGAAATGATCTTTTCACCAGTGCTGTGTTTAACATTGAAATTTCCACAGACATTGAGGAACTATGAAGTTTGAAGTAGAGATTATTACTTAGTTTTTCATATTAATTATACTATATAAACAGGTGTTTATTAGCAATGACAAATAATAAGGAAACAAATCAGTAATTAATTCTATACTATTAAAAGTTAATCTGATTTATATATTTCCTCAGTTGCAAACGACTGTCTTATCTGAAACAATATGGAAGAAATTAAACCATACCTTTAGAAAAACTTGAATGCAAATTAGAAAATCTGTTGTCAATCCAGAACTCTAGATCTAAATACAATATAGTTTGTAACGTAATTTTAATGTTCAGCTGGTAATCAAAGAATTTATTAAATTCCTTCTGAACTAATTGAAACATTTGCATAGTTTAGGAGTCTGAAATCTCATAGATTTAGAGCTTAATGTAAAACAAGAATTAAAGAGATTATGAAGGTTCAGCATGATCTTGAGCCAATGCTGATCAAAAACAAAAAATGTGTAAGATAAAAAAGCCCTTAGGAAATGTTACCCTGTGAAGTGCCACTTGTCCTTAACTGGAATTTAACACACTCTAAAGATGAAACTCCATCAGAAGCAGCACAATATTGGCAGCTGGTCATGCCAGCCACTGCAACCCAGCCTGTGTGTGTATGTTCTTTCTACTTCTTTAAAGTGCTCTCAAATCCCAAGTCAATCAATTAGTGTCCTTCCTCCTCTCTTTCTCACTTCTCTCTCCTCTTTCTTTCCCTATCATCTCTTTCTCTCTGTCTCTTTACCCTCCATCTTCTCTCTCTCTTTCCTCCTTTTCCCTTTCCCCTTCTTCCTCCTTTTCTCCCTCTCCATTCCCCCTCCCTCTTTCTTCCTCTTATTTCTTCATCTTCCCTCCTCTGAAAGAACTGTGTCCTTCATCTGATCCATGATGACTTTAAATTCGTCTGTATCATTTTATACAAAGCTGTATTTTATCATTTAGGTTTCCTAGAATACTAACTTTTTTCAGAATTGTTTTTATGTTTGTTTTGTGTACATTTTGGATTTCTTTCTTCTCTGCAGGATTATGATTTCAATTTTTTATTAAACATAATCATCAATAAAGAAACTGGAATTGTAATCTATTAGTAAAATCCCCACTGTTTTGATGCTTTTGCTATCTTATCACTTGTGCTTCATCCATATACTGATAACATCTACATATGTACAGCATTGGTATGCATGGAATTATTTTTGAACAACAAATTTGTTTTCAGTTAAATTGTTGTTTAGTGATTGTGGTTTAACATAAGATTCTTTTAGTTTAAACTCAGAATACTCTGTGAATTTAGCCTTTGCATTGGAACAATCAAACAGCCTAATATGCTTTACATGGGACTCTCTCAGCCAAGTTCTGTCTGCATTAGCCAGTTTATTCTATGACAAGTTGCTTAACAGATGTCATTCTGGGGAGAACAATGAAGCCAAATACTTGTGCAATGGCTAACATTACTCTAACTTTGATCACTTTTGTTCAGCACATCAGTCTGGCGTTGTGCTTTATACCAACATAACACTATAGCCAGGACGTGCTTTTCAGGCTTAGAATAGCAAAGGAATGTTATTCAATTTAGTGCAGTTACAGATGAGTTAATGAAAGAAGAAAATACTGTTTATTTCATAATACCTTATTGTTGTATTTTGGAATTAAGATGGAATTTAAAGAATCCCACTCCAAAGTTATTTGTTTGTATACTCATAGTATTTGTGTATACTTTACAATGCTAAAGTAGCTTTGCCGCCTTTCCAAAAGGATGTAAATATTTGTCCTGCTTTTTTTCAAAAATAACTGATAAAGTTTGTTATATCTAGATAACATAATCAAAAATAATTTCAAGAAATTATTTTAAAGTAATAATTTCTTAATTATTTTACGAAATAGTTTTAAGAAATTCTTTTGCCTTGAAGCCTAAAGACTCCTCATACTCCCTCTTCTAGCCTTCATCTTTTATTAATGTAACACTCTAGGTTTGTGGAACACTTTTCTTGTTAAGAACACTAATGTTTAAAAATAACAAAATAATAACAGCTAGTGAAAGTGGTTAGATGTTAACCCAATTACATTTGGTTAAATTGTTGGGTTGATAATGACTGATAAAAATTTCCAAACAATGTGACCAACTATAAACAAAATATTGCATGGTAGACTAGCCATTTGCTAAGAAACTCTAAAGAAAACCTGTTTGTTTGAATTGAGTACAGATCAAGCCATTCCCAAGCTCCTCAGATCTCATTTACTAAGTCATTTTTCCACAGGTGTGAATTAGAGGTAAAAATAGAATGAGTTCTGTGTTTTTGTTTTATTTTTTGTTTCTCCTTTCCGTAGTGAACTTGTATCTCTATTTCACTGGAATGGTAACTTAGATGTGATTATGTATAAGAAAGGGTAATGTGAAAACAAAATGCTGTAATTGGACAACATGATACTTTAAGCTTCTGCATTTTTAAAACATAAATGCATGATGCTTGTTGAAGTATGAGAATCTATTGAAGTCTTTGGGTTTTGTTTTGTTTTTTGAGACAGGGTCTCACTGTGTCATCTAGAGTCAGTGGCACAGTCATGGCTCACTGCTGCCTCGATCTGCTGGGCTCAAGGGATCTTCGCAGCTTGGCCTCCCAAAGGGTTGGGATTACAGGCATGAGACACCATGCCTGGCCTCAAGTCTTAACATAGAACATATGATAGGGAGCATTTCAATCCTAACTTCATTTGATACAGTAGGATAATAGTGCCATAATTACCTTGAAGAATTAGTTAAAATGGATAATCTCTCCATTGTTATGATTCATTAATTTATTTGTGAATAAAAACTAAAATAGAAAAGAAAACCTGAAGGGAGACATATTGCTTTTTTCTTTTTTTTTTTTTTTGAAACAAGGTCTTGCTCTGTCTGCCAGGTGGGAGTCCAGTGGCGTGATCATGGCTCACTGTATCCTCAACCTCTTGGACTCAAACAGTCGCCCCACCTCAGCTTCCTGTGTAGTGGGGACTACAGGCATGAGCCACCATGCCTAGCTAATGTTATTTTTTGGTAGAAATGGGATCTCACTATGTTGCCCAGGCTCATCTTGAACTCCTGAGCTCATGTGATCCTCCTACCTTGACCTCCTAAAGTGCTGGGATTACAGGTGTGAACCACCACACCCAGTAACACTTATTTTATTTTTATTTGTATTATTTTCTTTTGAGACAGAGTCTCACACTGTTGCCCAGGCTGGAGTGCGGTGGCACAATCTCAGCTCACTGCAACCTCTGCCTCCTGGGTTCAAGCCATTCTCCTGCCTCAGCTTTTTGAGTAGCTGGGATTACAAGCACGTGCCACCACACCTGGCTAATTTTTGTATTTTTTGTAAAGACAAGGTTTTGCTGTGTTGGCCAGGTTGGTCTTGAACTCCTGACCTCAAGTGATCCGCCCACCTCAGCCTCCCAAAGTGCTAGGATTACAGGTGTGAGCCACCACGCCCAGCCAACACTTCTTAATTACTGGCTGATGTAGAGTTTAACCTTCCAACACTTTATTCTGATAAGTTTACCTCCTTCCCTTTCAAAGTAGAAGGTATAATGTTGCATGTTGGGAAAAATAGTTTCTCAGCTTTAATGCATTTTTTGTATTTAATTTTCAGGAAGGGCCTATAGCTCTGATGTTAGTAAATATTACATGAAATAGTTTTTAGTTTGGATTGATTTCAAAAAAATAACCTGTGCTACTTTTTTTTTTTTTGTCGGTGGTGGGGAGATAGAGTCTCCCTCTGTTGCTCAGGCTGGAGTGCGGTGGCGCGATCTCAGCTCACTGCCACCTCTGCCTCCTGGATGCAAATGATTCTCCTGCCTCAGTCTCCCAAGTAGCTGGGATTATAGGAGCCACCACCACGCCTGGCTAATTTTTTGTATTTTTAGTTAAAGATGGGGTTTCACCATGTTGGCCAGACTGGTCTCGAACTCTTGACCTCAGGTGATCCACCTGCCTTGGCCTCCCAAAGTCCTAAGATTACAGGTGTGAGCCACTGTGCCTGGCCCTGTGCTCCTTTAATAAGAAGTTTCTATATCTTTGAAACTTACTTAAAAAATGTAAAGACAATTTTAGGTTTTTCCGCCCCTGCCCCACTTCCCTGTAATAAAACTACCCTTCACTATTCCACATAAAAACGAAATATGTTTTTGGTTTTGAATCATTGTACATTTTAACGATTAAATAAATTATAAAAATTCATAATTGTACTTTGCCCTTAGGGAACTGGGTGCCTGAAGTTTCCTGACTGAAAAGAAATGAAGCCAGCCAGGGGCTGAAAACAAGAAAGGAGGGATGTTTCTTAACTCTTACTTCATCTAGTCTTCATTGAGAATCTGCTTTTAAGTTTGGTTTTGTTCTTTTTTACAAAATTTTTTGACTTGGGTTTTTATAGTTTCAAATTCTTGTTTTGAATCTAGAAGAAAACAGGAAATACATTGTGTGTCTCATAAATTGATTGGAAACTATAAGTCATGTGAAAAGTCTATTTTAATTGTCCTGTCTCTTTCTTTTCATAGGTAAAGAGAAATGTGTATGACCTTACAAGTATACCCGTTCGCCACCAATTGTGGGAGGGCTGGCCAACTTCTGCTACAGACGACTCAGTGAGTGACAGTCATATTTTCAGCTTTATATCCTCCTTTCTCTTTTGCCACTTTCAGTCTATTTGGCTTTGATAATAAGCACAATCAAATGCATTGAGTCTTCCATTGAAAGAATTATCTAGCCAGGCACGGTGGCTCACGCCTCCCAGCACTTTGGGAGGCTGAGGTGGGTGGATCACCTGAGGTCAGGAGTTTGAGACCAACCTGGCCACCATGGTGAAACCCTATCTCTACTAAAAACACAAAAATTAGCTGGGCATGGTGGCAGGCACCTCTAATCCCACTACTCAGGAGGTCGAGGTAAGAGAATCACTTGAACCTGGGAGGTGAAGGTTGCAGTGGGCTGAGATTGCACCATTGCACTCCAGCTTGGGTGACAAAAGTGAAACTCCATCTCAAAAAAAAAGGAAATAATTATCTAAACCAAACAATGTGAAAGTAAGAGAAGTTGTAATAATTTGAGTTCACTTTTGGAACAGATATCACAAGCCAAGCAGGTCAACGTTCTGTTGGTAATGTTACAGTTATCAATGCAAGAATTTGATGCTGCTGGGTTTGACTTAATTTTTTTCTTGATGAGAAGAATATATTCAGATACTACTAATGAAATGTTCAAGGCAAAAACATTTTCTTTCCTAAATTACAGATATTTCAAAATCAAGCCAATCATTGTATTTAATTTTAAAACTACCTTTTTCATAGTAGACTGACACTTAAAAGTTAATTTTTATAGTTAATATTAATAGCACTTTAATCTCAAACATACCCATAAATTTCGCTACTGTAAGAAGCTGGAAGAAAATAGCCTGTCATTTTTACCCTTATTATATTTTTTATAATGATTTTCCTATTGTAAATTTTTGAAGCCTTTCCTATCTCTTTTCATTTCCACTTATTGCTCTTTTCTGTGAGAGTAAATTTCACTATATAAGGAGGCCATCTGAAATTCAGTTTTGGCCACTTTTCCCCACAAACTTGCTTGTCTAACCAGATATCTAATTTTTTTAAAAAAGTAAAAGTAAAAATGAGAATGTTTCTGGAAATCTCAAGTTACTTCTAATTTTTAAAATAAATAGGGCTAAAAAGAAATTGGGACTTTATAAACATCTTGTAATGATCAATACTGAAATAATGATTATGCCTAAGAATTGAATTACCTTTCAATATTTTCTAGTAAATATTATATTTCTGCCTGGATAATAACTACAGTTCACTCCTCTTCCAGCACCACCACTATATATTTTAATATAAAATAATTCTTTGTGGAAGACAGAAAAGTTTTAAGACAATTTATGTAGATGCTACTTGAATCTAATTACAATGTAAACACTATGCCTTTAGAAAATGCTTTGTGGATTATGAAATTTTAAAAATCAGAAACTTTAATAATCAGAAAATAGCAAAACCTTTATTTTTGGTCAGGCACGGTGGCTCACACCTGTAATCCCAGCACTTTGGGAAGCCGAGGCCGGTGGATCACCTGAGGTCGGGAGTTTGTTTGTTTGTTTGTTTGTTTGTTTTTGAGATGGAATCTTGCTCTGTTGCCCAGGCTGGAGTACAATGACACAATCTTGACTCACTGCAACCTCTACCTTCTGTGTTCAAGCAGTTCTCCTGCCTCAGCCTCCCAAGTATCTGGGAGGTGCCCTCCACCATGCCCGGGTAATTTTTGTAGTTTTAATAGAGATGAAGTTTCACCATGTAGGCCAGGCTGGTTTTGAACTCCTGACCTCAGGTGACCTGCCCGCCTTGGCCTCCCAAAGTGCTGAGATTACAGGCATGAGCCACTGTGCCTGGCCAAGGTCAGGAGTTTGAAACCAGCCTGGCCAACATGGTGAAACCCTGTCTCTAATAAAAATACAAAATTAGCTGGGCATGGTGGTTTATGCCTGTAATCCCAGCTAGCTGCAGGGCTGAAGCAGGAGAATCACTTGAACCTGGAAAAGGAGGTTGCAGTGAGCCAAGATTGTGCCATTGCACTCCACTGGGCAACAAGAGCAAAACTCCATCTGAAAAACAAAAACAAAAGCCCCTTTATTTTTAATAAACATTTCCAGAAAAAAAAATCTTTAGGTTTAGGTACTAAATTTGTTTCTAAAAAACTGATTTCAGCATTGATATTATAGTATATAATTAGAATTATTGGCTGGTCATCTACGGTTAAGGATAGGGATGTGTTTGTGGTTTTCTTCTGGTTTTTCTTTGTTGTTGTTTTTCTTGATTGAGTGAGAAATTTGATAGAGAATATGCTACATTTATTTTTACAAAAATAAAAGAGTAATGTTCATACATGATGGTCTACTGTTTACCTGAGGAGGCATGAAAAAAACAGAAATGTTCTTAGTATTGTCTAATAACTTATTCCAAGAAATAGTAATATTATAGAAGAAATAATTATATATATATAAGAAATAGAAGAAAATAATTAAGACCTGAGCATATCATTAAATTCTCTGAGCTTTAATTTTCTCACTAATTTGCGGAACTATTATGAAGATAAGTGATAATATAAATACAGTACCTGGCTCATAGTAGACACTCGATAAATGAGTCAACATTATAATTAAGATAACTCCAAAAAAAGTGATCATAATTGCAGATTACAATTACAGGCAAGAATTGACTGATTTAAAGAAATGAAGTGGTGTCTGAGACTTGCTTCAGAATAACCCATGCGTGGCACAGTGAGTGAGGATAGAGCTAATTTAGATTAGGCATCTATCACTCATTGTTGAATCTGGATGATATGTATATTGGGTTTATTATACTGTTTTCTCAACCTTTGTATATGTTTGAAAATTTTCATAATACAAAGTTTAAAGCAAAAATAATTGTCTTGTTTAAGAGCAGGGACATAAGATAATAGAGAAACTCTGGAAATGTGAGGCTTCACAGGGTTGAAAAAGCCAACTGCTTTTGCACCCCACCCTTTTAGAAACCAGAAATTGGCTTATCAGGTACAAGTTCCAAGAGTGGTAGGCAAAGTCGATGAAATATGATCAATTCTTCTGCCTGTAAAATAGTGCCTTATACATTTTAGGTGCTAATTCATTGAATTGAGTTGGCATGGTCTTTTATGAGACCCATGTTTTAATGGTTTTTATAACATTTAATTTTTTGCCAAAGAGTTGTCATGCAGTCTAATTACTATAGGAAAATATGGAAAGCAGCTAAAACTGTTTGTTTCCAAGACTGTAATACTACTTGGTGCTCTTAAGTCACAGCAAACACAAGAGGGAATCCCTATTAAGAGGCTTGATTCTTTTAGCCTCATTATTCCCATTTGCACCTTGTCCCAGAACCTGTGAAGTGGTGCCTGCCCACACCTCCCCAGAGCAAATGTTGCCGCATTGGCAGGATGTTGCCTTGAGCTTGCATGATTTGATACAACAAAGATGTTTAGGGCCAAGCTGCTTTTAACTGATGCCACAGCAGATTCACTAGCTCCAGTGCTTGAATTTAGCCAAAAATGGCTTATAACCAGTATTCTGAGGATATCATGGCCAAATAATATGTCATAAAACCTGTTTCATTAGGAGTATAAAAACTCATAATGCTGGTACTTGTAGTCTATATTTGTTGCAGGCAGTGGTGTTTTTATACTTATTGAAATCATTCAAGTGGAGGCATCTGCTACAAAACAAAATAGTCCTCAGCTTAGGGCATGAATTGGGTACAGCTGAGAAATGTCAGCTGTGTAAACAGCCTGAAATGTGTTACCAACAAAAATATAATTAATTTCTTTCCAAGACAGTGTGCCATAACTTAATACTTAGAATGGTTTAACTTTCAGAGAAAGCACCTGAACATTTGCTTCCTAGTGCCAGAGTAGAGGATTGATTATAAAGGTCATTAAAAGTGAGGTCATTTTGTACTTTTATTGCTCAGTTGAAGAAATTTGTGTAACTTTGAATATAGGTAGCCTTAGATATCATTGGCTTCTATGAATTTATGAAAATACCGTAGATCAAGAAATTAATGGATTTGGGGTGATGAAAATATTCTAAAACTTAGATTATAGTAAAGGTCACACCTCTCTAAAGTTTTAAACAATCATTGAATATTTAAAATGAGTGAATTTTATGGCATATAAATGATGCCTCAGTGAAGCTATTTTTTTAAAAAAGTTAATTAACTAGATTAAAATACTTTTTCACTTACATTTTTATCCTGCATGAGAAATACTTTGCAAAAACATAAGAGATGTTTTGTTCAGTATACTTCTCATTAACCTTTGACTCACCCAATAGGACAAAGAAATAGACCTCTTATAATCAATTCTTTTATAATCTTGAGTCTCTTATGAACCTAATAGACTTCAGTCTTGGGCATTTTCAGGCTACTCAGTGAAGTCAACAATCATTTACAACATTGTTGCCCACCTCCCTTCAGAGTTAACATATTTTCTTTGCTTGTGGTCGTACTCTAATAGGGTGTGGAATACTGTATGAATTGTCAGTAACTCCATTCCTTTTGTACTCTTTCATCAGAAAAATAGGTATCTAAAGCTTTACCAGTGGGAAAATGTTTTCATGTTGTGACAGTTCAGCTGTGAGAACAAGGAGTTACAAGTAGGCAAAATCTCATTTTACACTTTAACAAGGAAACTCTTGGTTTCTAGAGAGGAGAAATAATTTTAACACCGTGAATTATGTTTAGACAGCTTATTACAGTGCAGTCAATATGAATACGTGTAGTTCTTTTTAAATTCCTGGATTTAATAATGCTTACACAAAGAAAACTCTTTCAGTTTTTTTTTTTTTGTTTTTATTTTTATTTTTATATTTTTTTTCGACAGAGTCTCTCGCTCTGTCACCTAGGGTGGAGTGCAGTGGTGAGATCTCAGCTGACTGCAACCTCTGCCTCCCAGGTTCAAGTGATTCTTATGCCTCATCCTACCAAGTAGCTGGGATTACAGGTGTGTACCACCATGCCCAGCTAATTTTTGTATTTTTAATAGAGACATGGTTTCGCCATGTTGGCCAGGCTGGTCTCAAACTCTTGGCCTCAAGTGATCCACCCGCCTCGGCTTCCCAAACTGCTGGGATTACAAGCGTAAGCCACTGTGCCCAGCCAACTCTTTCAGTTTTAATACTTTTTTTTTTGAGACGGAGTTTTGCTCTTGTTGCCCAGGCTGGAGTGCAATGGCGTGATCTCGGCTCACCGCAACCTCGGCCTTCCGGATACAAATGATTCTCCTGCCTCAGCCTCCCAAGTTGCTGGGTTTACAGACATGCGCCACAACGCCCGGCTAATTTTGTATTTTTAGTAGATACGGGGTTTCTCCATGTTGGTCAGGCTGGTCTTGAACTCCCGACCTCAGGTGATCCACCTGCCACGGCCTCCCAAAGTGCTGGAATTACAGGCATGAGCCACTGTGCCCAGCTTGATACTTGATTATTGTGCTTTTTTTTTTTTTCTGTCTCTCTCTTTCCCTCTTTCTCAATCTCTCTTTTTTTTTTTTTTTTGGACGGAGTCTCACTCTCTTACCCCCATTCTATGGCATGGTCTTGGCTCACTGCAACCTCCACCTCCTGGATTCAAGCAATTGTCCCTCCTCAGCCTCTCGAGTAACTAGGACTACAGGTGCATGCCATCATACCCAGCTAATTTTTTGTTGTTGTTGTATTTTTAGTAGAAACAGGGTTTCATAAGTTGGCCAGGCTGTTCTTGAACTCCTGACCTTGTGATCCACCTGCCTCGGCCTGCCAAAGTGCTGGGATTACAGATGTGAGGCACCACGCCTGGCCTTTTCTTTCATGATTACTAATGGTCTTCTGTATTTCTGTCATTGGCCACAAAATATTCACTCAGAATTTTAGAAACTAGGAATTTTAGAATCAAAGCTCTTTGGGCATGTGTTAGGATTCAGAAAGCTAGTTATTAAATATTTTCACATTGAGAATGTGAGATAACTTACAAGTAAAACCATTACACAGTGCTTTTGTATAAAATAAAAAGAACTGGGCACAATGGCTCACGCCTGTAATCCAGCACTTTGGTAGGCCAAGATGGGTGGATCACCTGAGATTTGGAGTTCAAGACCATCCTGACCAACATGGAGAAACCCCATCTCTGCTAAAAATACAGAATTAGCTGGGTGTGTAGCGCATGCCTGTAATCCCAGCTACTTGTGAGGCTGAGGCAAGAGAATCATTTGAACCCAGAAGGCGGAGGTTGCAGTGAGTCGAGATTGCGCCATTGCACTCCAGCCTGGGCAACAAGAGCAAAACTCTGTCTAAAAATAAAAAAATAAAATAAAATAATTAAAAATTAAAATAAATAAATACATAAAATAAAATAAAAACTACACACAGCCCTCTCCCCGCCCCACTCTTAAATAGAAATGAATCTGAAGGCTGGGCACAGTGGCTCACACTGTAATCCCAGCACTTTGGGAGGCCGAAGCAGGCGGATCACCAGGTCAGGAGTTCGAGACCAGTCTGGCCAACGTGTTGAAACCCTGTCTCTACTAAAGATACAAACAATTAGGGCCAAGTCCCCTAACTTTTGAGATGGAGTTTCGCTCTTGTTACCCAGGCTGCAGTGCAGTGACACGATCTCAGCTCACCGCAACCTCTGCCTCCCGGGTTCAAGCGATTCTTCTGCCTCAGCTTCCCAGGTAGCTGGGATTACAGGCATGTGCCACCACACCCAGCTGATTTTATATTTTTAGTTGAGCCGGGGTTTCTCCATGTTGGTCAGGCTGGTCTTGAACCCCCGACCTCAGGTGATCCGCCTGCCTCAACTTCCCAAAGTGTTGGGATTACAGGCATGAGCCACCTCACCCAGCCAAAATTAATATTTCTAAAGTACAACATGAATCACATTCAGCCTTGCTTACTTATTTTCAATGGTTCGTTTATAATGGCATTCAAAACCCTTCATTCTTTAGCCTGAAACTTCCCTTCCAGGTTTGTTTTCCCATACAGGCTCTGAGTAAATACTTGATAAATATTTGTTGAATGAATGATTGAATATTACACCATATGTGTCTCAGCTTTAGCTAAATACTTATCTTACTATTTTTCAAATATAGTTGGTACTCTCCCACTCTGTCATTTAATCATACTCTTCCTTCCACCTAGAATACTTACAATTATCTCCTTCCTTGAAGACCTTTTTTTTTTTTTTTTTTTGAGATGAAGTTTCACTCTTGTCACCCAGGCTGGAGTGCAATAGCGCGATCTCCGCTCACTGCAACCTCCATCTCTTGGGTTCGAGCGATTCTTCTACCTCAGACTCCTGACAGCTGGGATTACAGGTGTGTGCCACCATGCCTAGCTAATTTTTGTATTATTAGTAGAGACGGGGTTTCACTATGTGGGCCAGGCAGGTCTCTAACTCCTGACCTCAGGTTATCCACCCACCTCGGCCTCCCAGAGTGCCAGGATTAGAGGCATGAGCCACCGCGCCCAGCCAAGACCTTTCTTTAAGAAACCCTGCCTATGTCCTTCTTCCCATGCTACCTTCTCCAACCCTCTTAGAAATTCATTTATAGTTCTCTTCTGCTTAAGCTTTTTTCACTTTTTTCTTTCTTCGTTCTTTGTTTCCTTCATTTCTCCCTTCCTTCCTCCTCTCTGGCTTTACCTGAGTCACCACAAGCAACTTAATGTCTGTGGATCGCAGTCTCTGTAACTGTCGAACAATAACTTGTAGAGTTATTGTGAAGATTAAAGAGTCAGTAGTTACAAGAATAGTTACTGCTAGGTTTATTTTAAAGATTGAAGTAGTATGTACTAGAAAGAATGCCTTAACATGGTTAACTTTTGGCTATTATAGTTTTTTATTTATTGTTTTAATCTATCCATTCACTTGACATTTGTGGAACAACTCTGTTAAAAGAAAACTTAAGACAAATTAAATTTAACAGTTTAATTGAACAAGAAAAAAAAATGATTTGCAAATTGGGCAGCCCCCAGATTCATAGCAGATTCAGAGAGACTCCAGGAATGCCTCGTGGTTAGAACAAATTTATAGACAAAAAAGGAAAGTGACGTACAGAAAGAAGCGAGGTACAGAAACAGCTGTATTGGTTACAGGTTGGCGTTTGCCTTATTTGGACACAGTTTGAACATTCAGCAGTGTATCAGTGGTTGAAGTATAGCTGCTGAGATTGGCCAAGCTCAACTATTATTATAGGCATTTATTCATAAGTTAGGTTTTCAGTCTTGTCTACCTATTAAGTTAGGTTAGGCTTCCTCCACTAGGACTCAAATGTAGAAGTACAGAGCCCTAAGCTGGGCATGGTGGCTCATGCCTGTACTCCCAGCAGTTTGGGAGGCCGAGGCAGGTGGATTGCTTGAGACCAGGAGTTTGAGACCAGACTGGCCAAATTGGCGAAACCCTGTCTCTACTGAAAATACAAAAAAAATTAGCCGGGCGTGGTGGCTCACACATGTGATCCCAGCTACTCAGGAGGCCGAGACACAAGAATTGCTTGAACCCGGGAAGCGGAGGTTGCATTGAGCCAAGAGCGTGCCACTGTACTCCAGCCTGGGTGGCAGAGTGAGATTATGTCTCAAAAGAAAGAAGAAGAAGAAGTACAGAGTCCTTCTCAGATCATATATTTAGTTCGCTTTAACAACTCGTATAGGCCAGTAACTCTGCTGGCCCTTAAAGTTGGAATGATAAGATCTTGCTTCTCAGAGATTGATGAGTTTAGTGGGAAACATATGTATGTAAACAGTGACAACTGAAGTATGCAAATGCAATGGGATCATAGAAGAGGGAACAACCAATTTTGCTTACAGTTAGTGGTAGTGAAAAAATGACTTCTCAGAGAAAGGGACATTTGATTATGTGTTAATTTGTATACTTATATTCCTCCTTTTGCAAATTATAAGCATTAGAAGTAAGAACTGTCTTCACATTTATATCAAACATAGTGTTTTACGCATTTATTTAAATTGCATTCATTTATTTAAATTGTTCAGTGCTCCACAAAGTTGACATCTATTGCAATAAACAACTAAAGAATCGATTTGTGAATATAGTAACTGGATAAACATTTTGAGAATCATTTATTTCTAATAAAAATTAAATTATCAAAACTAAGCATTTTATAGCAGCAAGTAGAATAACAGATTTAAGAGTGTGCAGAGCTACATTGTGAGCCGATTTTTACCAGTGTGTGTGTGTGTGTATATGTGTATTGGTGGGAGGTAGAGGAAATGGAGGTGGGGGAGAATGCAAGTGAGCAGACCAGTCCAAGTTTATTGAATCCTAGCATTACTATTATTATATGTTACTTAATGTTTGAGCTTCTGTTTCTTTATCTATAAAATGGAGATGATATTAACACACTTGAAAGCCTATTGTGAAGATTACATGGGTTAACATATTATTAAGTTGGACCATATGAAGTTGCCATTTTTTAGGGACAAAAATGGTTACAGATTAGAAGTTTCATATTATTATATCTAATATGTAAAGCACATAATATAATGCAGGGGTTGACAGTAATGACTGTGAGCCCAAATCTCACTTAGCATCTGTTTTTGTCAATAATGTTTTCTTGGGACACATTCACACCGATTTCTTTTTTTTTCCCTTTTTTTTTTTTTCTTTTTTTAGACGGACTCTCGCTCTGTTGCCTAGGCTGGAGTGCAGTGGCGTGATCTCGGCTTACTGCAACCTCCACCTCCTGGGTTCAAGAGATTCTCCTGCCTCAGCCTCCCGAGTAGCTGGGACTACAGGCAGGTGCCACCATGCCTGGCTAATTTTTGTATTTTTAGTAGAGACGGGATTTTGCCATGTTGGCGAGGCTAGTCTCAAACTCCTGACCTCAGGTTCTCCCCACCTTTGGCCTCCCAAAGTGCTGGGATTATAGGCATGAGCCATAGTGCCTGGCCACACTGATTTCTTAAAGTACTGTGCCACAGCTGCTGTCACACTATAAGCAGGGATGTATAGTTGCAAACAAAGACCATATGGCCCACAGAACCTGAAATATCTACTGTCTGGCTCTTTACGGAGAAAGTTTGCCAACCCCTGGTGTAATGTCTGGCATTTAGTAGGCATTCAACAAACATTAACTCTCTTTCCCTTGAGTAAGCACCTTCTTTATATTGCATACACATGCAGAATCAGAAGCATTCTTTGAATAGCTTCAGGGTCATCTTATGCTATTTAAATTACTTTGTTAGCCTGTCCTAGGGCAGAGAGATTCAGGCAATCTTTGGACATTTTCACTGACTTTTTCTTTATTTGGGAAGGTCATGGATAATGTTGCTTCTGATGGTGGTGAGACTCAGTAGCTTCAGAGGGTTCATTGCCCTTGTCAACATATAGAGTCTTTTGCAAATAACACAGGCAAAGACTAAACAGATGGAAAGAACAGCTTTGAAAGCAGTAGAAGAAAGTTTGGGTTTAAAAGGAAAGAAAAGTTGTGAAATGAATTCTATTCTGAACAAGAGTGAGAAGTTTGGGAGTGTGAATGAAGCACTCAAGGGAAATGTTTACTCAGTAAATATGAGGAAGAACACATGGAAGCAAGACAGCCCCCAGTTGGAAACCTACAAGCACTGAGACCTAAATGTGGGTCGTGATTTCAGTTTATTAAGATCCCAAACCTGTAGACTGCTGCTTCTGCCCATGAAGGGATAAATGCTTTGGGATTTTCCTCCACTCTGTAAACAACTACAAGACAGGATAAAATACATGAAACAACTGTTTTCAGATATTAGCCAACAGGACTCTGAAGAAGGAAACAAGAGTCCTATGAGAGTCTTAAATTCTGCCTGGAGGCAACTTCTGGATCCCATAGCAGGGAAGGGAAAGTAGAACAGAACTTGATGATTTCGCTGAGTTGAAGGGACAGAGATTGGAGTTTGGGGAGGCTCCAACAGCTAAATTTTGCAAAGCAGACTACCAGTAGAGAAAAATCTCCAGAAATCTGCATGTTCCCCAAGTCTTTAGTTGAATACCAGTCTCTGTGCATGCATAGGGTAAAATTTCAGGAGGCTAGGCAAAGAGAAATTGTTTGGAAAAAGAACAGTTAACTGGGATCTATAAGGTAAACAATCCCCAGACTTTACACAAAACCAAAACTACTTGAAGTTTCTTCCAACTATACATTGTAGAGACACCTCAGTGAATACACAGGGCATTCAGTAGCTATCTTCAGAAGAGTTATCCACTCCACTCCATTAAGTGGAGTGGATAAATTGGCCCTAGAGTGAAGGCTACTCTAGGACTTTTTAAAAGCTTAAAAACAAGGCTCAATAAGGAATAAGCTGATTAATAGGTAACTGCCTCTAAAAACAAAGTACAGCATCCAATTAAAAGTTACTGCACATACAAACAAGCCAGAAAATCTGACCCATAACCAGAAAAGAAGTCAGTAAAAAGAAACAGACATGGAAGTTACTTAGATAATGAAATTGGCAGACATGAACTTTAAAGTAGCTTTTATAAATGCTATGAATGCGCTCAAGGACTTAAGTGAAAACATAAGAGGAATTAATAAAATATATAAAAGAGAACAAAGTATCACGGCAAGGTGGGAGTTGGGGCGGCGATGGCTCATGCCTGTAATCCTAGCACTTTGGGAAGCTGAGGCAGGAGGATGACTTGAGCTCAGGAGTTTTGAGACCAGCCTGGCCAACATGGTGAAACCCCAGCTGTACTAAAAGTACAAAAATTAGCCAGGCATCGTGGTGCATGCTTGTAGTCCCAACTACTCAGGGCACTGAGGCAGGAGAATCGCTTGAATCTGGGAGGCGGAGGTTGCTGTGAGCTGAGATCATGCCACTGCACTCCAGCCTGGGCGACAGAGTGAGACTGTGTCTCAAATAAAAAAAAATTTTTTTTTTTAAGGACAAAGTAACACTTCTAGAGATAAATAATATAGTATCTGAAGTACAAATTTTACTGGATGGGATAAATAACAGCTTAGACAATGCCCAAGAAAAGATCAGTGAATTTAAAGATACAGCAATAGAAACTGTCCAAACTGAAGCACAGAGAGGAAAAAGAGTGAATGAACAAAGTATCAGTGACCTCTGGGACAAAAATCAGGCTTCAAACATACCTACAAGTGGAGTTGTAGAAGGCGAAGAAAGATGGAGGGAAGAGGTCAAAAAAAAAAAAATTGAAGACATAGGCTGAGCATGGTGGCTCATGCCTGTAATCCCAGCACTTCGGCGGGCCAAGGCGGGCAGATCACAAGGTCAGGAGTTCGAGATCAGCCTGGCCAACATGGTGAAACCCCATCTCTACTAAAAATACAAAAATTAGCCTGGCATGGTGGCACACACTTGTAATCCTAGCTACTCAGGGGGCTGAGGCAGGAGAATTTGCTTGAACCAGGAGGCAGAGGTTGCAGTAAGCTGAGATCATGCCACTGCACTCCAGCCTGGGCAACAAAGCGAGACTCCATCTCAGAAAAAAGAATAAAAAAGAAAAAAAATTGAAGAAATAGTGGCTGAATTTTTTTGGTCATATTTATGAAAACTATAAACCCATCAATCCAAAAAGTACAATGAACTCAAAGAAGGATATACAAAGAATTTCACACCTAAAGTGTGTCCTAATTAAATTGCTGAAAAGCAGTGAAAAAGAGAAATATATCGAAACAGAATTTTAAAAAATTCATCACACACAGGGGAACAAATATAGAATCTTTAGATTTCTCTTTAGAAAAAATGCAAGCCAAACTAGGTGCAATGCTTCCTGCCTGTAATCCCAGCTACCCAGGAAGCTCTGGTGAGAAGCTGGGAGTTCATCACCAGCTTGGGCAACATAGCAATACCCTGGCTCTATTAAGGAAAACAAAGAAGCAATGCAAGCCAGAAGACAATGGAATGACATTTTTAAGGGGGCTGAAAGATTTTTAAAAATTTCAAATCAGAATTTTATATTCAGTGAAAATAATCTTGCAAAACCGAAAGTAAGGCTGGGCTTGGTGGCTATGTCCTGTAATCCTCAGGACTTTGGAAGGCTGAGATGGGAGGAGCACTGCTTCCGGGAGTTTGAGACCAGACTGGGAAACAAAGTGAGACCCCCATCACTACAAAAATTTTTTAAAAATAGCTAGACATTGGTGATACATGCCTGTAGTCCCAGCTACACAGGAGACTGAGGCAGGAGGATAGCCTGAGTCCAGAGATTCAAAGCTGCAGTGAACCATGACCTTGCACTCCAGCCTGGGTGACAGAGTGACACCCTGTCTCAAAAATAAGAAATAAAAAGAAAAAATAAAAAACTGAAAGTAAAATAGAATTTTTCAGGTAAACAAAAACTAAGTGAATTTAGTGCCAACAAACCTGCGCTACAAGAAATATTAAAGGAAGTTCTTTAGACAAAAGGAAAACTGCCTTTTCCAGATACCAGATGGAAACTTGAATCTACAAAAAAAATGAAGATTGCCAAATAATGGTAAATATATGGTTAAATATAAAAGAGATATTTTTCCTTGTGCTTTTAATTTTTTTAAGATAATTTTTATTTTTTAATTTTTTCAAATTTAGTGCGAATTAGGAGGGTACATGTGCAGGTTTGGTACAAGGGTACATTGTGTGATGCTGAGGTTTGAGGTTGAATTGAACTCATCACCCAAGTAGTGAGCATAGTACCCTGTAGGTGGTTTTTCAACCTTTGTCTCCCTCCCTCTACTTGTAGTCCCCAGTGTCTATTGCTCCCATTAAAAGATAAATTTTAGGAAAAAAATTAATAAGCAATATGGAATTTTTAACATATGCAGAAGTAAAATGTTTTAACAACAGTAGGACAAAAAAACAGAATGGAAGTGTACTGTTGGTGATCCTACATTATATGAAGTTGAATACTGTTAATCAAAGGTAATCTGTTAGGTTAATAATGCATATTGTAAACCTTAGAGCAGCCACTAAAGAAAGAAATAAAAAGAAATATAGCTAAAAATCCATTAAAAGAAATAAAACGCAATGCTGAAAAAAGTACAAATAAAACAGTACAAAGACCGGGCGCGGTGGCTCACGCCTCCCAGCACTTTGGGAGGCTGAGGTGGGCGGATCACCTGAGGTCAGGAGTTCAAGACCAGCCTGGCCAACATGGTGAAACCCTGTCTCTACAAAAATTAGCCAGGCATGATGGCAGGTGCCTGTAATCCCAGCTACTTGGGAGGCTGAGGCGGGAGAATCGCTCGAACCTGGGAGGTGGAGGTTGCAAGAAGTCGAGATCGCACCATCACACTCTAACCTGGGTAACAGTAAGACTCTGTCTCAAACAACAACAACAAAAAAGAAAACAGAAAAAAAGGGAACAGAGAACAGATGGGATAAATACAAACAGCAATATGGTTTAAATCCAACCATATTGATAATTACAGTAAGTATAAATTACTTACATTAAAAGGAAAATATTATTAAAAATGAACTTTAAAAAACAAGATTCAACTATCTGACTGCAAGAATTTTGTTTTATTTTATGTTATTTTATTATTAGTCTTTTTTAGATGGAGTCTCACTCTGTTGCCCAGGCTGGAGTGCAGTGGCATGATCTCGGCTCACTGAAACCTCTGCCTCCCGGGTTCAAGCGACTCTTCTGCCTCAGCCCCCTGAGTAGCTGGGATTGCAGGCACATGCCCCTACACCTGGCTAATTTTTGTATTTTTAGTAGAGACGGGGTTTCACCATATTGGCAAGGCTGGTCTCGAACTCCTGACTTTGTGATTCCCCCTGCCTCGGCCTCCCCAAGTGTTGGGATTATGGGCTTGAGACACCACGCCTGGCCCCAAAATTATATTTTAAATGATAACAATAGATTGATCTACTTTTAACACTCTTCCACTAAATGAGCAGAAAAATATTTGCCATCCAAACAGTGAACATAAGAAATTTGGGATGACTATGTAACATCAGAAAAGATACAGAACAAGGAATTTTTCTTCTTTTTTCTTTTTTTTTTTAAGACAAAATGTCACTTTGTTGCCCAGGCTGGAGTGCAGTGGCACAATCTTGGCTCACTGCAGCCTCCGCCTCTGGGGTTCAAACAATTCTCGTGCCTCAGCCTTGTGAGTGGCTGGGATTACAGGCGCCTGCCACCACGCCTGGTTGATTTTTTGTATTTCAGTAGATCTGGGGTTTCACCATGTTGCCCAGGCTGGTGTTGAACTCCTGATCTCAGGCAATCCATCTGTCTCAGCCTCCAAAAATGCTAGGATTACAGGCATGAGCCCCCGCGCCTGGCCAGAACAAGGAATATTATCAAGACTAAAAAGAGAGATTTTGTAGTAATTAAAAGGTCATTTCATCAAGAAGACAGAATGATCCTAAATGTGTATGTGCCCAGTAACAGTTTCAAAATACGCAAAGCCAAAGCTGATACACAGGTAGAGATTTCATTTTCCTTTTTCAGTGATTTATGATAGGTAAGAATATAGATTTGGTCAACATGATTAATCAACTTTGCCTAATTTAAATTTGTAGACACTTCACCCAATAATAGCAGGATACGTATTCCTTTCAAGTATGCATGATGCATTTGCCAAAATACACTATAACCTGGACCATAAATATTTATTTATTGTCTCAATACATATTAGATGATTGTAATTAAAATTATCACTAACCAAACATAATTAAATTACATATTAATAACACAGTGGTATCTGAAGCTCTTCAAATATTTGAAATAAAAAACATACTATTTTTTTAAATTCATGAGTCAAGGAAATCAGAAAAGATTGGTAACATTTTAAACTAAATGAAAAAGAAAACATAGCATATTAAATTTGTGGGATTCAGTTAAACAGTGCTTAGAGGAGAATTTATAGCTTAAATGCTTATATTAAAAAAGGAGGTCCACTATCAATGGAATAATCATCTACCTGAAGAAGACAGAAAAAGAAGAGCAAATTAAATCCAAATTAAATAGTAAAGATAAGAAAAATATCAATGAAATAAAAGATTAGGAAAAATTATTGAAACCCAGTGCTGACTCTTTGAAAAGATCAATTAGGCTGGGCACGATGGCTCACACATGTAATCCCAGCACTTTAGGAGGCTAAGGCGGGTGGATCACGAGGTCAAGAGATCGAGACCATCCTGGCCAGGATGGTGAAACCCCATCTCTACTAAAAATATAAAAATTAGCTGGGCATGATGGTGTGCTCCTGTAGTCCCAGCTACTTGGGAGGCTGAGGCAGGAGAATTGCTTAAACCCCAGAGGCAGAGGTTGCAGTGAGCCAAAATGGTGCCACTGCACTCCAGTCTGGTGACAGAGTGAGATCCAGTCTCAAAATAAATAAATAAATAAAACTTAAGCTGATAAACTCCTAGCTAGACTGATCAAGAGAAAAAGAGACTAGATACAAATTAACAATGCCAGTAATTAATGAGAGGACATCAGTACAAATCATACAGACAGTTAAAAGATAAAAAGGAAATGTGAATGACTTCAGGCCAATAAATTCTGCAACACTAGGCTGAAATGGACAAGTTGCTTGAAAGGTTAAAAATTACCAAATTGATCCAAGAGAAATAGAAAACTAGAATAACCCAAATACGATTTTAAAACTTGAACTTGCAATTAAAAATCTTGCCACAACAAAAACTTCAGGACCAGCTTATTACATTGCCAAACACTACCAGATATTTAAGGTAAACTAATTCTAATCCTCTTCATATTCTTTTCCAACTCATTTTATGAGGCTGCTGTTACATTTATACCAACATTGGTCAGACATAGGGAAAAAAAAACCTAAAAAGCTACAGACCAATATCCTTCATGAAATACATGTTAAAAATGTTAACACATTTTACCAAATTGAATTTCACAATAAATAGAAAGAATAGTACATGAATACATTTTAAAAGCGTGAATTTTATGTTATATGGTATGGTACCATATAACAACAAATAACAACAAAGTTGTTACTTTTTTTTGAGACCAAGTCTTGCTCTGTCACCCAGGCTGGAGTCCAGTGGCATGATCTCAGCTCACTGCAACCTCCTTCTCACGGGTTCAAGCTATTCTGACTCAGTCTCCCGAATAGGTGGGACTACAGGTGCACGCCACCATGCCCAGCTAGTTTTTGTATTTTTAGTAGAGACAGGGTTTCACCATATTGGTCAGGCTGGTCTTGAACTCCTGACTTTGTGATACACCTGCCTCGGCCTCCCAAAGTGCTGGGATTACAGGCATTAGCCACCATGCGCAGCCAAAGCTGTTACTTAAAAAATAAAGAAGAGGGAAGAATGGGAAAAAGAAGACAAAAAAAAAAAAAAAAAAAAAAAAAGAACAAAAAGGGTCATGCATCATCATTGGGATTTATCTCAGGAGTACATGGATGGTACAACACTGGAACATCAACCAGTGTAACTAATTTCATTAACAAAACTAAGAAAACATACACAATCAGATGAATAGGTCCTGGAAAAGCATTTAATAAAATTTAGCATACATTCCTGATAAAAATCTATCAGCAAGGTAGGAAGGCAAAATAGTATAGCCACTCTGGAAAACAGTGGCAGGTGCTTAGAAAATTAAGTAGACACTTAACATACAATCTCAACTCTTAGATATTTGCCAAAGGGGAATGAAAACATGTTCTCACAAAGATTTGTTCTTGAATTTTTATTGGAGCTTTATTTATAGTAGACAAAATCCAGATGCAACCCAAATGTCTGTCAACTAGTGAATGATAAACAAATTGTGATATATCTATACAGTGAAATGCTACTCCAAATAGAAAAGGAGCAAACTACTGATAGATACAACACTTAAGTTAATGATGACAGACACAAAAGACTACATCACTATGTGATTCCACATTTATGAAATGTGGAAAAACCAAAGCTATAGGTTACAGAAATCCAGTCAGTGGGTTGCCAAGGGGTAATGGTGGAGACTGACTCCAATAGGTACACAAAGAAACTTTTGGGAGTCATAGAAATGTGTGTATTAGAATTGTGTTTGTGCTTATTAGAATATTGTGCAACTGGAATATTGGTGAATTTTATAAATGTAAATGAGTCTTTCATAAAAATAAGTTTTTTTCAAAGCAAAAGCAAACTAACTCAGCAAACTGGGAATAGAGAAGAATTTCCCCAGCCTGGTAGAAGGACTCTATAAAAAAGCAATAGCTAGGCCGGGTGTGGTGGCTCACGTCTGTAATCCCAGCACTTTGGGGGGCCAAGGCGGGTGGATCACAAGGCCAGGAGTTCAAGACCAACCTGGCCAAGATGGTGAGACCCCGTCTCTACTAAAAATACAAAAAAGTTAGCCAGGCATGGTGGCGGGCATCTGTAATCTCAGCTACTCAGGAGACTAAGGCAGAGAATTGCTTGAACCCGGGAGGCAGAGGTTGTAGTGAGCCGAAACTGCACCACTGCACGCCTGCCTGAGCAACAGAGCATGACTCCATCTCAAAAAAAAGAAAAAAGCATTAGCTAACATATTTAATGGGGGAATACTTTCACTCTAAGATTGAAAATGATGTAAGGATGTTCACTTTCGCAAATTCTATTCAATGTTATACTGCTAGTCTTAGTACAGTAAGGTTAGGAGGAAAGAAAACACATGCAGATTAGAAAGGAGGAAATAAAACTTTTTTTGTTTTACAAAATATTTAGTAGTTTGTTTCTTGGTAGATCCAACATAATCCAGCAAAAAGCTAATAGAAGTGACAAGTGAAATTAGCAAGGCCATGGGCTAGGAGATCAATATACAAAAATCAATTGTGTTACAATATAATAGCAAAGAACATTTTGAAATGGGTTTTAAAAAATTTATATGACTCACAATTCTATCCCAAAACATGAAATATTTAAGGATACATTCAATAAAATATATATAAGATCTGTACATTGAAAATGGCAAATAACTGGAGAGAAATTAACAAAATTAAGACATGGAATGAGCTACCATGATCATGTGTTTGTGTATGTGTGTGTGTGTGTGTGTGTGTGTGTGTGTGTGTGTATATATATGTGTGTGGGGGGGTTTTTTTTTTGTTGTTGTTTTGTTTTTGTTTTTTTTCCAAGAGACCTCGCCACATTGCCCAGGCTGGTCCCCGTCTCCCGGGCTCACGCGACCCACTCACCTTGGCCTCCCAAAGTGTTGGTATTAACAGGAGTGAGCCACAGAGCCTGGCCTACATTCTATATTTTTAAGGTGGTACCTCCTCCCAGACAGCTATGGATTCACTGCAATGCCAATCAAAATCTCGATAGCCTTTTTCGTAGAAATTGGCAAATTAATTTCAAAAAATTGTATGGAAATGTGAAAGAACTAGTGTTCCTAAAACAATTTTCTGCTTTTTGTCTTTTGTTTTCTTTTTTTGAGACAGAGTCTTGCTCTTTCGCCTAGGCAGGAGTACAATGGCGCAATCTTTGGCTCACTGCAACCTCCGCCTCCCAAGTTCAAGTGATTCTCCTGCCTCAGCCTCCCAAGTAGCTGGGATTACAGGTGCCCACCACCATACCTGGCTAATTTTTGTATTTTTTTAAGTAGAAATGGGGTTTTGCCATGTTTATCGGGCTGGTTTCAAACTACTGACCTCAGGTGATCCTCCCGCCTTGACCTCCCAAGGTGCTGGGATTATAGACATGAGCCACCACTCCTGGCCTAAACCAATTTTCAAAAAGAACAAAATTGGAAGACTTACACTCCCTGATTTCAAAAAGTATTACTATAGTATTCAATATAATGTGATATTTGTGTAAAGACAGACATGAATCAATAGGTAAAATACAGTGTTCAGTAATAGATCTGTATGTATGTGCTGTTGATTGGTTTTGTGCAGAGATACCAAAGTAATGCAATGGAGACAGTTTGTTCTTCATTTAACAAATGGCGATGAGGCAGCTGGATATTGGTAAAGATAGATAATTTCAACTTTTACCTTATGCCATACACAAATTTATCTTAGATCAGAGATGACTTAAATGCAAAAGCTACAACTATTAAACTTGTTGGAGAAAATGTAGGAGAAAATCTGGGAATAGGAAAAAATTTCTGAGAGAGAGCACTAAAAGCTCATAAGAGGAAAAAAAATGGATAAATTGGACTTCATTACAATTTGCAAGTTTTGCTTTTCAAAAGACAGGATTAAATATACAAACAAGGCCAGGCACGGTGGCTCACGCCTATAATCCCAACACTTTGGGAGGCTGAGGCAGGTGGATCACCTGAGGTCAGTAGTTTAAGACTAGCCTGGCCAACATGGTGAAATCCCCTCTCTACTAAAAATATAAAAAATTAGCCAGGCGTGGTAGCGAGTGCCTGTAGTCCCAGCTACTCAGGAGGCTGAGGCGGGAGAACCGCTTGAGCCCAGGAGGCGTAGATTGCAGTGAGCCGAGATCACGCCACTAATCTCAAGCCTAGATAACAGAGGAGATTCTGTCTCAAAAAAAAAAAAAAAAAAAAAAAAATTGGATAGGCCCCAAACTAAGAGAAAATATAAATTTCATGGCGTTTGCCTCGGATGAGGTGTGGTAGTTGACTAGAAGAGCGTAAGGAAATTTTGAGAAGTGACAGAAATTTTCTATAATTTGGAAATTATACTAGTGGTTACAAGATTGTATAGGTATATAAAAACTCTTCTAAATATGCTTTAAAATGGGTGCATTTTAGTGTAGATAACTAGACCTTAAAAAGTTTTATTTTTAATTAGTGGATTTAGGATGAATATGTTGATCTGAGACCTTAACTGAGAAGGTAAAGTACAGAACCAGGATTCAACATAAAATCTGTCTCCTCTCCCTTTTGCTTTCTCTTGTACCATGCCATTTCTTATATGTCCTTGCTTCTCAGAACAGTTCCAGTTTTAAAATGTCCAGTCCAATTTATCCTATCATTGCACTCACACTGGCCACCATGTGCCTTTATCGAGGTTTGGGAACTATAATACCAAGAGGCATGGATGGCTTTCCAAAGTATTTAGTCTATTCCCTAATAGCTGACCTAAATTTCTATTTATCAGTTGAGCAATTATCTTTACCTCTGCATTAGTCTAAGAAACCAATGGCAAAGGCCAGGCATGACATCAAGGAGTCAGTAAGGCCAAATGAGTGAGCTAAATGGCATCTATACAATTGAATTTTCAGTCAGGGTGGGTGGTTTGCTTGAGCTTAGCAGTTTGAGACCAGGCTGAGCTCAGCAGTTCGAGACCAGCCTGGGCAACATGGTGAAACTCCATCTCTATCAAAAATACAAAAATTATCTGGGTGTAGTGGCATGCACCCATGGTCCCAGCTACTCAGGAGGCTGAGGTGGGAGGATTGCTGGAGCCTGGGAAGTCAATAATTCAGTGAGCCATGATCACGACCCTGCATTCCAGCCGGGGTGACAGAGTGAGACATGGTCTCAAAAAACAAAACAACAACCAGATTATTCTGGAGTAGGACAGTGTGCTAAAAATAATTTAGATTCTTTGCATTTCAAGTCGTAGAAGGAAAGTAGAGAAATTAGGCTGAATTTTTCTTTGTCTTCATATGATTAAACTGAATGTGAAGGTTTACAATTATTCAGTAAAATGTAGAAACAAGCAAAATTTTGCCTTTATTTTCCTTTATTAGGTAGGCACTATGTCTTTGAATATAAGTGAATTTCAAATTTTCGTCATGGTACTTTGGTTTGTATGTCTGTGTGTTCTTGAATGGTAGCCATATTATTAATGTGTCAGGGAATAGCAGTAGTACTCTTACTTTGGTGCTCACAGTTACTTAAAGTGTAAGTGAGTATATTAAGAGACATGTATATAGTGATTTGTAGTTTACAAAGTGTATTTCTTGTACATGATCTTATTTGAGCCAAGTAGTAGATTATAAGTGACTGATTTTTGATAGAAATTATATACAGTAGAATATAGTTACTGTCTGTTATCATAAATTTTCCTTAGGATTGCTTGAAACCACCCTTTTACACCTACTGCTTATAATCATTTTCCTTCTTTGAGACTGTGAACTACTTGAGGGCAGGAAACAGATCTTAGTCATCTTTCTGTCTAAAGTGCCCAGAATGGCTCTGGCATAAAATGGATAGTAAAAGTTTCCTGTATTATATTAAGCATGGCACTGAAAAGTCAGTGATTGGCTCCAAATCGCATTTAATAACTGCTAGCCCAGTATTCTAATACATATTACTGCTTTCTCCACAGACACCTTTGCTCTTTAAAACAAACAAAAACCACAAACAGGTTCTTTTTTGTTACAGAGAAAGGCCTTGTTGGCAGCCTTGTGCCCAACCCTATTTTATAACTGAGAAATGGAAAGTTGTTTATAATATGTATGTGCACTACTTAATCTCTGGCATTTGTGTTTGCAAGTTAACATGCTGTCTGTTGCATTTGAACAGCTGTAACATATGTGATAAGATTTCTTAATAAGTCATTTTCTTGAGCAATGGAAATATTGCTCGAGTAGTAGTCCAGCTTATTAAGTTGTACTTTTAGACCCTTGGGTTTTACATATAATCAATTACCTATAATTCTGTATTTGAGAAAGATCGTGAAGATAGCACTATAACCTGTTTTGGAGGTAACAGAAATTCTTTTTTTTTTTTTTTGATGTACAAAAATAGAGGGGTGCTTACAACTGTGTCTAATTGGCTATAAAATCTTACATATTTTGTCACCCAAAAGGAAGGCTGAAAATGAACATTCATGCATAGTAAGTGGCCTTTTGAACCCAAGGTGACTTAATCAACAGTCAAATCAATTGTTGCTTCACATCATGACATTGTTTAATATTCTACATGTAGGATATATATGGTTTTTTAAAAATAAATATCCACAGGAGATTGCTGGTACTGATTGTTCCCACAGGCAATGAAAGTCTTTTTGTTCTTTTATTGTATGTTTGTTGACAGTTGTGATCAACATGGAATGAACTGCTTTACAGTTTATTACTTTCAAAGTACAAATTTGAATGCTATGGATTCAGATGTATAAAAGAGATAAAATTACAGACAGCTTTGAGTGGCAGTTACATATCAAACCTCACGGGGGTTTGACAGGCAACGAATATCGTTATTAGACGCTTTTTCCATAATTGCTGACATTTATCCAGTGTTTCACAGTATTTGCTAATGTATTAATGCAGTCAATCTCTGAGAGGCTGCACATGCCTTTTTAGCCCTGGCTTTTATGGGATTCTGAAATTCATAGACCCACAGATACTTATTCCCTGCTGGTTGCCGTAGTGACAGAGCTCAGAGATAAGCCAAGACAGAGCCCTTTTGTGATTGCTTTTCAGGTGACATTCAGCGGCAGCTTGAGTAGAGTGTCCTTTTATAGTTCCTGTAATTCAGAAAATGATAACAGCTTTTTGCTGCTTAGAAGAGAAGTCTTTGGACTGCTCCCTGTGGGATTTTGTTTTGCTGTGCCACTTCATACCAACACCAGCCTGATAAAGTTCTTATTATTGTGGAGATTTCAAAGTGCAAGGAGACAGAATTAATTATGACAGGTTAGAAGATACAGGACTGATTTTACAAATAAAACTTTAAAGAATCAATACATGTTCCCCAACCATATGTAACAAGTTAATTTGGACATTTTAAGCTATTTGTGGCAATGTAGTTAGGCACTTGTTTAATAAGTAAATGCACCCAACTTCTGAATTGCTTGTGAACCCTGCTGGCTGTTCCATCCAAAGTGTAGAAATTATCTTTCATTTCTGTTACCATTTTCTCATTTGAAACTATTGCTTCAATATTTTGTTGTTTAGAGGCAAGTAGCTTTGTTTTAACATTTTCTTGGTTGGGGTATTTATAATTTCACTATTCTCAGCATTGCAATAATTAAAAATGGATGCTTTATAAATAGCAGCTTATCTGAATTGCTTCAAATTCAGAAGAAAACACCTGTGATGATTGAGAAGAACACTGGGAAGGAAAGCAGTTCAAGAAATAACTAGAGAAAATAGGATCTTACCTGGAAATATCATAGAGGAGGTCATAAGAAGCCAATACTTTCACCTAGACTGTTAAAGCTAGCAGAGTTAATAATCTTAATTCTGGAAGAAGAAGAACACCACAAACAATGGATAAGTATGGGACATCTTGAGAGCTGGAAACCACTGTCTAGGTAGTTGATGTTATTGAGAAAGAGGCAAAAGACCAAAAACAAAATAAAACAAAAAATGTCAAGAAGAAATCAGAGACACTACCCCAAATTGAACCATGCAAGTCTGCTGGGAGATAGGAAGCATTTAGATATCTTACCCCTAAAATGTAAATGTAATTCACAGTTAAACTGGAAGCAAGTAGAATGAACTAAATAGAGAAGTAACTTGAGAATCTGAAGAGATTAAAAAGAATACATGTGTTCCCAATTTCTAATAGATGTGTTCCTGATTTATCGATGAACAAGCATATGGACTGAACATGAATGAGAGTTCAAAAGAGCAATTTGGCTTAACAAAAGCCAATCAGTTATCTTGAATTAGGTGTTCAGTTGAAAACTGGGGATCTGATTTGTGTTACTTGTTTCTTACCTTTCAGCCTCATTTAGAATCGATGTAAGCTAAACTCTCATAAAATCCAAATATTTGTAATTCAGACTAAAAAAGGTAACCTTCAGACTAGTGACAAATGTGACATTTTCAAATGATATTTAGTAGACCTTTATTAACACTCTGTTACCCTGTGGTGTTCATCATATCCCTTACTTCTTATTGTTAACTTAATCATCAGTCATTTGCTTTGATATACAGTAGTCCCCCTTATCCTCAGGTGATATGTTTAGACTATAGTGAATGCCTGAAACTACTGATAACACCAACCCCTGTATATACTATGTTTTTTCGTATACATATACATCTATAGTAAAGTTTGCTTTGTAAATTAGGCACAATAAGAAATTTACAACAATAATGGTAAAACAGGACAATCATTTTAATAATAAAATCAAACACTTATTTCAGAGGATCCCTTGTTGAAATCTTCATATAGGTTCAATGCTTTCTGGTGCAACACATGACCGTTCATTGGAAAATATTTTCCGTTTGTGTCTTTCACTCACAAATATAATGCCTTGTTCATCTTAACTAAGCACTTATCACAGACATTGTGGTTGTAACTTTTGCACTTTGGGGTACAGCAGCAAAACTAGCAGATATTTCTTTTTCCTTCACATACAATTTCACTGATAGAAAATAAGTTCTTTTTGGAGATCTTAGCAACCTTAGCATGATGTTTTTTTCTTATTAAGTCAAGAACGTTCTCCTTTTCACTTAAAGGAAGCACTTCATGGCTTCTCTTTGTCACATCTGAATTGCCAACATCTCTACTCTTGAGCTTTGGGGCCATTATTAAGTAAAATAAGGGTAACTTAAACACAAGCACTGTGATACCTTGACAATCAATCTGATAAATCTGATAAGGTCTACTAAATGACTAATAGGCAGGTTGAGTATACAGCTTGGATACACTGGACAAAGGGATGATTTATGTCCTGATGGAGACAGATCTGGCTGGTGCAAGATTTCATCATGCTACTTAGGATGGCATGCAATTTAAAACATGAATAAATATTAAATTGGAAATCACAAAAATAAACATTTTTGGACCACAGTTGATTGCAGGTAACTAAAACTGCATATAAGGAGGGACTACTGGAGTTCCATTTCATACCAATAGAACAGGATAGCTAGGGAAACAATGCGTTTAGACAGTAGAGATAACTGCAGTGTAGCAGAGGAATGGTAGGAGAATGAAAATAGAGGCTGGACATGGTGGCTGGCTCATGCCTATAATCCCAGCACTTTGGGAGGTCGAGGTGGGTGGATCACAAGGTCAGGAGCCTGGCCAAGGTGGTGAAACCCCATTTCTACTAAAAATACAAAAATTAGCCAGGCGTGGTGGCGGGTGTCTGTAATCCTAGCTACTCGGGAGGCTAGGGCAGAGAATTGCTTGAACCGGGATCACGCCACTGCACTCCAGTCTGGGCGACAGAGTGAGACTCTGTCTCAAGAAAAAAAAAAAAAAAGATAAGATACACTAGATATATAAACTTCGGAAAGTGAAACCACAGATAAGGGGAGACTACGATATTAAACAAAAGAGAGGAAGAAGAGAGATTTGTAAGATTGTATTATTATATGATATGCTTTTCAATACTGTGGTTATCCATTTAAAGGGTCTTTCTCAGAATTTTGTCATCCACTGAGAAGGTGTTTATATGTCATTCCCTCAGTGCTTTAGAATACTTAAGTATCAGTTTATAATTGCTACTAAAAACAAGAAAGCAAACAAAATTATGCAACCTATAGAATAGGGGGAAAGGGCATATAGTCTCAAAAATTGTGGAGAGACTGCCTGTTAAAAAACAGTTATTATATTTAGGGAATTGGCTCTTTTTACTAACATGGCAACTTACTCCTGAATCCAGAGGTTCAAAAATGCTATCATAGTTCTTACCTATGATAGTTATCTATTTTCAGATGATTGTAAAGGCAAAAATAATGAAAATTAGCCTTTTGCGGTATGACATCACAAGTTTTGAAGTGAGCACTAAAATCACTTTTTGAATTTTAGTTTAATGCAAAATATGTCTTACAACTACACATGGAGTATTTTGTGACTTTGACTCCAAGGAACCAAAATAAATGTTTACATGAACTATAACCATTCTCTTGACCTCTGTATTATTTTTGCTTTATTAATAAATAATTAGCAATAGAACAATATTTATGTATCTTACTTTGTTCTAGGCATTTCGCTGAACCTTTATATGTTTTATCTTTTTTTTTTTTTTGAGACAGAGGCTTCCTCTGTCGCCAGGCTGGAGTGCAGTGGTGTGATTTCGGCTCACTGCAACCTCCGCCTCCTGGGTTCAAGCGGTTCTCCTGCCTCAGCCTCCTGAGTAGCTGGGATTGCAGGCATGTGACACTATGCCTGGCTAATTTTGTATTTTCAGTAGAGACAGGGTTTCTCCATTGTCGGTCAGGCTGGTCTTGAACTCCTGACCTCAAGTGATCCGCCTGTCTCGACCTCCCAAAGTGCTGGGATTACAGGTGGGAGCCACTGCACCCAGCCTTATATGTTTTATCTTTAATCTTCACATTAATCAATCCCGAAGGGTAGATGTTATTATCCCCACATTTACACATTAAGGAACTGAGGCTTAGGGTGGTTTAATAACTTGTCGAATAACACAGAAAGAAGGGATGTGGAAAAGGGGATTTGACTAAAGGCTACCTCTTTTTACTATACCTTAAGTTATTTCCCTATGAACCTTAAATCCCAAGTTCTTATCCTTTCTTCCCTAGCATAGTTTCCCGATTTTACCTATTATGCACAGTCAGAGATTTTCCTTAAAGAATTTATCTGGAGGCCAGGCACGGTGGCTCACGCCTGTAATCCCGGCACTTCGGGAGGCCGAGGTGGGCGGATTACCTGAGGTCGGGAGTTCAAGACCAGCCTGATCAATATGATGAAATCCGGTCTCTACTAAAATATAAAAGTTAGCTGGGTGTGGTGCCATGCACCTGTAATTTCAGCTACTCAGGAGGCTGAGACAGGAGAATCACTTGAACGCGGGAGGTGGAGGTTGCGGTGAGCCGAGATCGTACCATTGCACACCAGCCTGGGGAAACGAGTGAAACCCCATCTCAAAAAAAAAAAAAAAAAAAAAAAAAAGCATCTATCTGGATCTATAAAATTGATCTTTTTGCCTTAAGCTCAAGTCTCTCTGGGAATAACAATAGTAGATATCACTTAAAAATACTTATTATATACAAGGCGTTAGTCTGATACACATGATAACTCATTTAACCTTCCCAACAACCCTATGAGCTGAAGGCTATTATTCATTTTACAGTTGAGCAAACTGAATCATATTGATATGACCACATAAATAATAAGTAGCAGTGGGATTTGAAGCCCCAAAAGAATGGCCTTAACCACACTATGTACCTCTCATAGTAGCAGAGGAAGATCAGTGATGGGATGTCTGTGAAAACCTGTCATCTATGTTCTTTAGATGAATAATGTTCACTGTGTAGCAGCTCATATTGAGCATGCTACATTCATTGTGGCCATAGTTCCATTTTTATGGAATGTGAGATGAAAACGGTAACTAGGTCTTTCTGTAATTTACTGTGAAGTGTGACTACTGTGTGCACCTGTTTGACAGTTCTTTTAGTTGCAGTGGTCTAGAGACAGATGACAAGTTTAATCACTTTTAAGCTTTTGACATCCAAGAAGCAGAAGGTATTGTCCTTCTAGCCTTTTTCATCTCTAAAGCTGTTAGCCAAGGGTTTACTAATTGATCCATAAAACTTCAGAAATGATGTTAAATATCCCCATTTAAACACGAAGCTAAAAGGCCAGGTACTTTAAAATTTGTCCAAGGCCACAGAGACAGGATTAAAACTTGGGAGCTCCTTATACTGAACATGAGAGTATTGCCACTGACCGAAATCCCACAGTTTCAAATCAGGTAACTGTGTGTAGAAAAAGAGCAATGAATTTGGGGACAGAAAATGTTGTTTCTACTTCAAGCTGAGTAAAATCAGTTTCTTTACCTGTGCTCTGTACCCCATCACCTTCTGTTTTCTCAGGAACCATATGTTATCAATAATATCTAATATATTTTTTCTTTGATCTCATTGTACTAGATATTCTGTTCACATTTAAACATGGCAAGTCTCTCATCTTAACAGAAACAAACATGCACACATGCACACACACAGAAACAAACATACCGTTATAGCAAAACCAAGAAATCCTCCCTGACTTTAGCTACTACTTTCTCTTCTCTTTACAGCCAAAATTCAGAGTAAACCTGCAGTTACTATCTCAGGTTTACTACTTATTCCTCAACTCATGGCATTCTGGCTTTCAATTTGTTTCTCCAGCAGAATAGCTTTTCTTTAGGTACCAATGACTGCCATGTTGCTAAATCAAGTAGACTTTCAGTCTTCATTGTTCTTGACTTCTTAGCAGCATTTAAAAAAAAAAATGTTTTGTTGAAAGCATTTATTCAGGAAAATGTACAAATCATGAATGTACAATTTGGTGAATTTTTAAAAGCAAATACTACCATGTAGCCAGCATCCAGATTAAGAAAACATTTTAAAGTATCCCAGAAGCGCCCCTCACATTCCCTTTATCCAAAAGATAAGACCATAGATTAATTTTGCCTGGTTTTGAACATTATATATTATAGATCATATGGTATGTACTATTTGTCTCTTTCGCTCCCTCCTTTCCTTCCTTCTTTGTCCAGCCTTATGTTTATGAGATGGATCCATATTTTTCTATGTAGTCATAGCTCATTCATTCTCAGTGCTTTATTATATTCCATTGTGTGGATATTTCACCCCTTTATCTGGTCTACTATTGATGAGGCAGGCATTTAGATAGTTTTCACTTCTGGGCTATTTAAAATACTTTCTAGCATTTGAATCTGTTGAAAACTCCTTCCTGAGACACTGTTTCCTTTGGCTCCCAGGATACCACACTTTCCTGGTTTCTCCTTTTCTATCTCCTTTGCAAACTCATCCTTCTTTACCCAGTCACTAAATGTAGGAGTTCTTTAGGACTCAGTTTCGTGTACTCATGTCTTCTCACTTAGTATCTTCTCCCTAGGTATTCTTTATCATATCTGTAATTCAAATTATCACTCATGTGAGATTATTAACAAATTTGTATTTCTAGCCTCATCTTCTCATGTTAGCTCCAGAAGAGCCTTCTTATCATCTTCACTTAGAGGTCCCAAAGGAACTTAAATTCACTATATCCAAAATTGATTTCATATTATTCCCTGCCCATGCCTGATCTTCTTCTTAAGCATTCTGATTCCATGAATGGCATCACAATCCTTCCAGTTCCACAAGCCAGATAAGAGTTATTCTTAATTTATCTCTATCTTGCTGACTTTATCTAAATCATGATTAATTCCTGTCCATTTTAGCTCCTACATATCTCCTATTCATTCACTTCTATTTCTCCTGCCAGTACCCTAATATAAGATACCAGCTTTTCATCGTGGACTGTTTATTGCAAAAGTTTCCAAACTGGGCTTCTGTATTTACTCTCACTTCCCCTCAATCAACTCTCCATACTACATCAGAATAACACTTTTTAAAAGAGATATAAACTACTCAAGTAATCTCCCTGCTTAAATCTTCCCATATAAAGACGAGACCCCTTAATATGACCAACCAGGACTGCATAGTCTGATTCTTGCTTCCTTCTGCAAAGTAGTCTTACTTTTTGCTTTCTGCTTTAGTGTTATCTTATATTTTACTGCCTCTTGTTCTCTGTTCACTAGCTACACTGGTCTGAGAGTTCTTCTGAGGTACCATCACTGGGGCTTTTTGTCCTGTTCCCTGATATGTCCTGTATAATTCTTATTCTTTCAGCTCAAACATTTCTTCGTGGAAGCTGTCCTTTTACTGCATTTACAGTTGTGATTTTATATTTTATTTAGGGATTATTTCCTATTTTATACTGTATGTTCCACAAGGGCATATATCTGTTTTTGTTCATTATTGCATACCTAATCCCTTTGGATAGTGCTCAATAAAGATTGTTTGAATGAATAAACCTCTCTAAAACTCAGTTTCCAATTCTTAACAACTGTGACATTATTGTCAGTTCAAATAAGATGACATATTTGGAAACACATCTGAAAATGTAACACAATAACAAAATATAAGGAATTGGGATCATTATACGCAAGCAGATAGATTCTTGCTACTGAAGATTATAATTATTTAATTTTACTTTGATCTTGGAATATGCGAAAACATAGCAACAAGTATGGTTTCAGCTCTTTTGAGCTACTGATCTCTCTCTCCTGTAGCTCTACCATTCTTACCATAGTTTAGACTCTCATAACTTTCTCCTGATTTCCCTGCTTCAGGTCTTTCTGTCTTGCTTCCCTCACTCCATTCTCCAGAACTTGAGGAGTGTGAGTTATCTTGTTAAATGCATTTGCATCATATTACTAGCTTGCTTCAAATCTCTTAGTGGTTTCCCATTGCCTGCAAGATAGTGTCTAAGCTCCTTAATGGAGCATATTTGACTCTTCATAATCTGAGCAATGACTCCCTTCCTACCTGTCTTCCTCACCATTTTGTGCCTTACCTGGCCTCCAGCCACTCTAAACTACTTGTTTCTTAGATGTGTTACCTTTTTTCTTGCCATTGTGCATATCATTTCCTTCTCTTCTAAGGTGCTTACACTCCGCCTGGCCTACTCCTTAATTAAATCATCCTTTAAGACTCAGCTGACACTCCTTTGTGACATTTCCCTTGAAGTCTTCAGGCAAAGTTAGACATTCTCTCTTCTTGTACTACCAAAGCATTGACTGTGGGACTTAACCACATTGGTAAAATTAGTTAGTTACACTTCTTGTGTATAAGTTTATTCACTAGTGTTTGTGAACCCCTCAAAGGCAAGAATACCATTCTTTTTATCTCTCTATCCTTATGCACATAGTAGATACTTAATATTTGTTGACAGAATGATTAGAGAAGAATGCCCAGAAGAAATGAGGTATGGCCAGATTTTAAGGTGTGAGACGTTGTATCGGAATAAATTTATGCTGCAGTAGCGGATTCCCTGTATTGTTGTTAAGAGTATAGGATTCTCTGCTAGGCGCGATGGCTCACGCCTGTAATCTCAGCACTTTGGGGAGCTGAGGTGGGCAGATCATTTAAGGTCAGGAGTTCAAGACCAGCCTCACCAACATGGTGAAACCCCATCTCTACTAAAATACAGAATTAGCTGGGCATGGTGGCGCCTGCCTGTACAATCCCAGCTACTCGGGAGGCTGAGGCAGGAGAATCACTTGAACCTGGGAGGCAGAGGTTTCAGTGAGCCAAGATCGTGCCATTGCACTCCAGCCTGATCAACAAGAGCAAAACTCCTTTAAAAAAAAAAAAAAAAAAGAATGTAGGATTCTGGTGCTGTATAAAGGGGAGAGTTAAACCTGATTTCACTTTGGATGGAGAAGGTTAATAATCACATGTTTTTATTGCACATCTACTTATGACACTTGGGTTTTACTTCAGGGTCTGGTAAGTCACACAAAGTGAATATATGTGAAAAGTTAGAGATACGGTAATGCTGTTCTTATTTAGTGCATAGGATAAGCCTAGTTAGAAAATGTTGGAGAAATAAAATCAATTATCTATTTTTCCTTGTTTTCTTTTTCATATGTTGAAGCCCTCTCTAATCAGTTTTAAAATCCTTTCATATAGGTTAGCTCATTTTTTTTATATCTGCTTAATCAGGCAGAGGAGTTGTTGTTTTTGTTTGTTTCGTTTACTAATAAGGAAACTGATACTCAGAGAGATAAATGACTTTTGCAAGAACACTAGAAAGTTCGAAAGTTGGCTGGGCGTGGTGGCTTACGCATGTAATCCCAGCACTTTGGAAGGCCAAGGCAGGCAGATCACAAGGTCAGGAGTTCGAAACCAGCCTAGCCAACACAGTGAAACCCCGTCTCTACTAAAAAATACAAAAAAAAATCGCTGGGTGTGGTGGTGGGCTCCCATAATCCCAGCTAGTCGGGAGGCTGAGGCAGGAGAATCACTTGAACCCGGGAGGTGGAGGTTGCAGTGAGCTGAGATTGCGCCACTGCACCCTAGCCTGGGCGACAGAGCTAGACTCCATCTCAAAAAAAAAAAAAAAAAAAAAAAAGAAATTTCGAAAGTTGTGTCTGGACTAGGACTAGTCATTTCTACTTGACTGCCTCCCACGGAAGTATGTGGTCTTTCTAGTGGCAACACTATCACACAGTGTCATTTGTATTTGTGGTTCTGCTTCTGCTTCTACTGCTTTTGCTGCTTCTGCTTCTGCTGCTGCTGCTGCTTCTGCTTCTGCTGCTGCTGCTGCTGCTGCTTCTGCTGCTGCTGCTGCTGCTGCTGCTGCTGCTGCTTCTGCTGCTTCTGCTGCTTCTGCTTCTTCTGCTTCTGCCTCTGCCTCTGCCTCTGCCTCTTCTGCTTCTGCTTCTGCTGCTGCTGCTGCTGCTGCTGCTGCTGCTGCTGCTCCTTCTTCTTCTTCTTCTTCTTCTTCTTCTTCTTCCTCTTCCTCTTCCTCTTCCTCTTCCTCTTCCTCTTCCTCTTCCTCTTCCTCTTCCTCTTCCTCTTCCTCTTCCTCTTCCTCTTCTTCTTCTTCTTCTTCTTCTTCTTCTTCTTCTTCTGCTGCTGCTGCTGCTGCTGCTGCTGCTGCTGCTGCTGCTGCTGCTGCTGCTGCTTCCTCTTAGTCTTTGTCTTCATCTTCGTCGTCTGATTCTTCTTCATCTTTGTCTTCTTCTTTCTTCTTTCTTCTTCGACAGGGTCTCTGTCACACAAGCTGGAGTGCAGTGGTGCAATCACAGCTCACTGCAGCCTTGCCTTCCTGGCTCCTGGGCTCCCACCTCAGCTTCTTGGGCAGCTGAGACTACAGGCACACGCCGCCACACCAAACTAATTTCTTTGTGTTTTGTGTAGAGACGGGGTTTCACAGTGTTGCCCAGGCTGGTTTCGAACTCCTGAGCTCAGGCAGTCCACCTGCCTCGGCCTCCCAAAGTGCTAGGATTACAGGCGTGAGCCACCGCACCCAGCCTAACTTGAGCCAAAATTTCTAAAAACTCCCAAACTACACTCAAAATGGAAGATTGTCTCCCAAATGCCACAGTTTTAATGAATGTAGATATAATCTAGCAATGTCCTCAAATGCTCTTTACTTCATATGGGCTGATTTGAACTTGATGTACTTATTGAGCTCATTGATACTTGAGGCTCTGAGGAAATGAAGCAATACAGGTAAGGTTCAGTAAAGTTGGGAACTGGTGAGAACAGGGTCATGGTGTAGGAGAAGATGATATTAGTGAGCCCTAGGGAGCAGAAACTAGAGTACAGGTATGGGATTACCACCAAGTCCAAGATAATGAGGGAGAGAATCAGGTCCTAGAGGAGGATTTGAGGAATAAGGCAGAATCTAAAAGAAACTTCAAGCTACCTCTCATTTATGACCAATTTTTCCTACCACTGCTCCCTGATGTGCACAGGTATACTATCAGAGGTTCCCCAGGGAAGCCAGATTCCCCTACTCCTCACAGTATTTTCAGGGATATCCCACTTTAGTAAAGAGGAGCTCATAGTAGGTGTCCAATAAATACTGGAATCCTGTCTGTTCCTCTTCACCATCCTCCCCACCCCCAAGTCCAATATTTCCCTTAACTCTGAAATTTTATGATTCTGTACAATTCTAATACATGTCCTTCAGCAAATGAAATGGATCAATTAAACATAGGTAAATTTGAAGTAATATTAGACTCCTGAATGACAATTGTACTAATATCCTTTAAAAATAATGCTCAAGAGAGCGGACAACATAACCAACTAAATGTGGCCTGGAAGTGCCACTCCTACCGAGAGAGACCGAACCATTAAGTCAGCATAATTTGGGCAACTCTTAGGAGAGAAAATGGCAAGAGTGGTTGGTGAGGTGATGCTGAAGCCAAGGCTTAAGAGGGAGGAAGCTGGGAACCTTGCGTGGGGTATCTGAATGCTGGCACTAGTTCTTGGCCCTGAATTGCTTTTGGGAAAGGAGTGTATGAGGAAAATGAGGGATAGCTCACTCTTGCCACAGACCACTGAGGTCCTAGCTACAGGGGACCCTTTATCCTCCATGGACATGTGAGCTGGCAAGGGAATCTTTCTTTTTTTTCTGAGACGGAGTCTCGCTCTGTTGCCCAGGCTGGAGTGCAGTGGTGCAATCTAGGCTCACTGCAACCTCCACCTCCCAAATTCAAGCAATTTCTTGCTTCAGCTTCCTGAGTAGCTGGGATTACAGGCACTTGCCTCCATGCCCAGCTAATTTTTGTATTTTTAGTAGAGACTGGGTTTCACCGTACTAGCCAGGCTGGTCTCAAACTCCCAACCTCAGGCCATCTGCCCGCCTTGGCCTCCGATAGTGCTGGGGTTACAGGCATGAGCCACCGCTCCTGGCTGGTAGGGGAATCTTTCTAGGGAGCAAGACAGACAGGAGTGTGGTCGGCACGGAGCCCAGGAGCTTTTGTGTGCTGGTCAGCTCTGGCAGAGATTAGCCATAGACACCCACCCTCCAGGGCTCCTCATCTTCCTCTAGGAGGTGCTGGCCCCAGCTAACCTCTAACCTAAGAAAGATCAGAGCTGGGCCAGGCACAGTGACTCACTCCTATAATCCCAGCACTTTGGGAGGCCGAGGAGGGTGGATCACCTGAGCTCAGGAGTTCGAGATCACACAGGGCAACATGGTGAAGTCCCGTCTCTATTAAAAATACAAAAAAATTAACTGTGTGGTGGTGCGCCCCTGTAGTTCCAGGTATTTGGGAGGCTGAGGCAGGAGAATCGCTTGAGCCCCGGAGGCGAAGGTTGTAGTGAGCCGAGATCGTGCCACTGCACTCCAGCTTGGGCTACAGAGTGAGACTCCATCTCAAAAAAAAAAAAAGAAAGATCGGGGCTGACTTCCTTCTGAGACTGGGGCATATCTGTTCTGCAGGCCTTCCTGCTCACTGGCTCCTGCAAAGGCCCCTTCCTAGCTGCCTTGCAGGAGCGTGTACACAACACCCCCTCTGCAGCCCAGCCAGAGTGCACTGTTCCACCTGAGTACTTTCCCAGCGACTCAGGAGCATATCAGAAACCCCAGCACAGCCATAACCCCACCCTGAGCTGTGTGTACTTCCTGGTACTTCCAGGGCTGTGGCATGTAGCTTAGGAGTATGGAGCCAAGATCTAAGGCCAACACTTGAGCAGGAGAGGAACCCCCACCCTCAGAGGACTGAGAATAGTGAGAAGTGCAGGTTCCTAGACTAGGGTAGTAGCAGGGTGTGCCTTCCTCCACAGGGCTGGTCCGGAAAGCATGCCGCATACCTCCCTGCTCCAGCCTCTGCCTGAGGGGGCCCCATGGCCCGGAACACCTAACAAAAGAAAATGCAGGCACAGTGCCAGTCATTAGAGGAAGCACTCCCAAGGCTCAAGAGCAGACCTGGTGTGGGAGCCATCTCCTCCCTTCCCACACCACAGAGCACACTGGAGAATGCAAGAAAGTACAAAAGATCTATATGGCTGGATATTTGCCTAGCTACTGGCCATTACTCTTAAGCACCATCTACTGGATTGCAGCTCAAACTGCAACAACAAAAATTATCCTGCTAATATATACACCTGTGAAACCAAGTGCAAGAATTCACCCACACAGAAAGAATCAACACGAGAACTCCGGCAGTTGAAAAAGCCAGAGTGTCCCCTTACCTCCACACAAGTCCACTAGCTTCCCAACAATGGCTCTTAACCATTCCAAAATGATTGCAATAACAGACACAGAATTGAGAATCTGGATGTCAAGGAAGTCCATTGAGATTCAGGAGAAAATTGAAACCCAATCCAAGGAATCTAGCAAAATGATCCAAGAGCTGAAAGATGAAATACCCATTTTAAGAAAGAATCAAACTGAATTTCTAGAGCTGCAAAGTTTACTACAAGAATTTCATAATATAATCCAAGTATGAACAGCGGAATAGACCAAGAGGAAGAAAGACTCTCAGAGCTCAAAGACTGGTTCTTCAAATCAACTCACTCAGACAAAAATAAAGAAAAAATTTAAAACAATGAACAAAACCTCCAAGAAATGTGGGATTATGTTAAGAGACCAAATCTAGGCTGGACACGGTGGCTCACACCTGTAATCCCAGCACTTTGGGAGGCCTAGTCAGGTAGATCACGCCTGGCCAACATAGTGAAACCCCGTCTCTACTAAAAATACAAAACTTAGCCGGACATGGTGGCGGGCACCTGTAGTCCCAGCTACTTGGGAGGCTGAGGCAGGAGAATTGCTTGAACCTGGGAGGCAGCGGTTGCAGTGAGCTGAGATTGTGCCACTGTACTCCAGCCTGGGCAACAAAGCAAGACTCCATCTCAAAAAAAAGAAAAAGAAAAGAGATCAAATCTATTCATTAGCATTTTTAATAGACAAGGAGAGAGAATAAGCAACTTGGAAAACATTATTGAGGATAACCATCTGTTATGTTCAAGAGACACATCTCACACATAATGACACCCACAGTCTTGAAGTAAAGGGATGGAGAAAGATCTGCCATGCAGAAAGAAAACATAATAGATGAAGGGGCCAGGTGTGCTGACTTACACCTGTAATCCTAGCACTTTGAGAGGCCAAGGCTGGTGAATCACATGAGGTCAGGAGTTCGAGACCAGCCTGGCTAACATGGTGAAACCTTGTCTCTACTGAAAATACAAAAATCAGCCAGGCATGGTGGTATGGTGGTACATGCCTGTAATCCCAGCTACCTGGGAGGCTGAGGCAGGAGAATCGCTGGAACCCAGGAGGCAGAGGCTGCCGTGAGCTGAGATGATGCCACTGCACTCCAGCCTGGTCGACAGAGTGAGACTGTCTCAAAAAAAAAAAAAAAAAAAGTAAGCCTTGCTATTCTTATATTCAATAAAACAAACTTTAGTAAAAAGAAGGACAATAAATGTAAGACCAATTGGCCTTACATAATGATAAAGGATACAACACAACAGGAAGACTTAACTATCCTAAATATATGCACACCCAGCATTGGAGCACCAGATTCATGAAACAAGTTCTTGGCATTAAAAAAGATTTAGGTGGCTGGGCGCAGTGGCTCACGCCTGTAATCCCAGCACTTTGGGAGGCCGAGGCAGCCAGATCACCAGAGGTCAGGAGTTCGAGACCAGCCTGGCCAACATGGTAAAGCCCCATCTCTACTGAAAATACAAAATTAGCTGGGAGTGGTGGTGGGTACCTGTAATCCCAGCTACTCAGGAGGCTGAGGCCAGAGAATTGCTTGAACCCGGGAGGCGGAGGTTTCAGTGAGCTGATATCATGCCATTGCATTTCAGGCTGAGCGACAGAGTGAGACTCCATCTCAAAAGAAAAAAAAAAAAGACTTAGGTAACCACACACTAATAATGGGAAACTTCAACATCCCACTGACAGGATTAGACAGATCACTGAAGCAGAAAACTAAAAAAGAAATTCTAGACTCAACATTTGACCAACTGGACCTAATAGACATTTACAGACCAATCCATCCAACAACCACAGAATGTACATTCTTCTCATTTGCACACAGAACATATTCTAAGATTGACCACATGCTCAGCCATAAAGCAAGTCTCAATAAATTCAAAAAAATTGAAATCATACCAAGCATACTCTCAAAACACAGTGCAATAAAAATAGAAATCAGTATCAAGAAGATCTCTTAGGCCAGGCAGGGTGGCTCACGCTTGTAATCCTAGCACTTTGGGAGGCTGAGGCAGGCGGATCTCTTGAAGTCAGGAGTTCGAGACCAGCCTGGCCAACATGGTGAAACTCCATCTCCACAAAAAATACAAAAATTAGCTGGGCATGGTGGCCCATGCCTGTAATCCCAGATACTCGGGGGACTGAGACAGGAGAATCACTTGAATCTGGGAGACACTGGTTGCAGTGAGCCGCTATCATGCCACTGCACTCCAGCCTGGGCAACAGAGTAAGACTTTGTCTCAAAAAAAAAAAAAAAAAAAAAATCAGTATACAAAAATCAGTAGCATTTCTATACACTAGTAACAACCAAGCTGAGAGTGAAACTAAGAACACAGTCCCATTTACATTAGCCACAAAGAAAATGAAATACCTAGGAATACAGCTAACCAAGGAGGTGGAAGATCTCTACAATGAGAACCACAAAAACTGTTGAAAGAAATCAGAGATGACACAAATAAATGGAAAAACATTTCATGCTCATGCATTGGAAGAATCAGTATCATTAAAATGGTCACAGTGACAAAGGCAATGTACAGATTCTGTGTTATTCCAATCAAACTACCAATGTTACTTTTCACTAAACTAGAAAAAAAAAATTCTAAAATTAATATGGAAACAAAAAAGAGCCTGAATACCCAAAGCAATACTAAGCTAAAAGGACAAAGTGGGAGGCGTCACACTGCCTGACTTCAAACTAAAGTGTAAGGCTACAGTAACCAAAATAGCATGGTATTGATACAAAAACAGACACATAGACCAATGGAACAGAACAGAAAACTCAGAAATAAAGTCACACACCTACAACCATCTGATTTTTGACAAGGCCAACAAAACAAGCAATGTGGAAAGGACTCCCTTTTCAATAAATGTGCTGGGATAACTGGCTAGCCATATGCAAAAGATGAAACTAGACACCTTAAATTTTATAACATACAAAAATTATCTCAAGATGGATTAAAGATTTAAATGTAAAACCTCAAACTGTAAAAATCCCAGAAGAAAACGTAGGGAATACCCTTCCCAATAAGGGCCTTGGCAAAGAATTTTTGGCTTAGTTCCCAAAAACAGTTGCAACAAAAACAAAAATTGACAAGTAGGGCCCGATTAAACTAAAGAGCGTCTGCACAGAAAAATAAACTATTGACAGAGTAAACAACCTACAGAATGGGAGAAAATACTTTCAAACTGTACATCCAACAAAAATTCTATATCCAGAAATCTATGAGGAACTGAAACAAGCAAGCAGAAAACAAGCCCATTAAAAAATGGACAAAGGATATAAACAGACATTTCTCAAAAGAAGACATGTAAGCAGCCAACAAATGTATGAAAAAATGCTAGTCATCAGAGAAATGCAAATTAAAACCACAATGAGATACCATCTCACACCAGACAAAAATGACTATATTAAAAAGTCCAAAAACAGTAGATGCCGGCAAGATTGCATAGGAGAGGAAGCACTTATATACTGTTAGGGGGAATGTAAATTAGTTCAGTCACTGTGGGAAGCAGTTTGGAGATTTCTCAAAGAACTTAAATCAGAGCTACCATTCAACCCAACAGTTCCATTATGGGTATGTACAGCCCCTCCCCAGCCCCCCGCAAATAGATTATTGTACCAAAATGACACATGTAGTCATATGTTCATTGCAGTGCTATTCACAATAGCAAAGACATGGAATCAACCTAGGTGGACATCAGTGGTTGATTGGATAAAGAAAATGCGGTACATAAACACCATGGAATACAATGCTGCCTTGAAAAAGAATGAAAGCATATCTTTTGCAGCAACATGGATAGAGCTGGAGGCCATAACCCTAAGCTAAGTAATGCACGAAGAGACAACCAAATACTGTGTTCTCACTTACAAATGGGAGCTAAACACTGAGCATACACGGGCATAAACATGGGAACAGTAGACACTGTGGACTACTAGAGCAGGGAGGGAGGGCGTGGGTTGTAAAACTACCTATTGGGTACTATGCTGACTATGTGGGTGCAGTATACCCATGTAACAATCCTGCACATGTACTCCCTGTGTCTAAAATAAAAGTTGAATTTTTAAAAATAAAAATAAAAAAATCACGCTCACATTCTCACGTCATTTTTTTTCTCATTTTGCTGGGAAATTTTCTTTTTTTTTTTTTTTGAGACGGAGTTTCACTGTTGTGGTCCAGGCTGGAGTGCAATGGCGTATCTTGGCTCACTGCAACTTCTACCTCCCAGGTTTAAGTGGTTTTCTTGCCTCAGCCTCCCGAGTAGCTGGGATTACAGGCATGCACCACGACGCCCAGCTAACTTTGTATTTTTAGTAGAGTTGGGGTTTCTCCATCTTGGTCAGGCTGGTCTCAAACTCCTGACCTTAGGTGATCCACCTGCCTTGGCCTCCCAAAGTGCTGGGATTACAGGTGTGAGCCACTGCACCCAGCCCATTTCGTTTTGTTTTTAAAGGAAGATTTCTAATATTATTACTATGTGTTGATCAAAATAATTTATAAAATGATTTATTCCCAGTCTCTAGGAAATATTTTTCAGTTTTTAGTTTTTTACACTCACATAAACATTCTTTTTTTTCCCCCCTTAACTCTAATATTTCAATACATTTATTCAGCTTGAAGTGACAGGTAAACTAGTTTTTTGAGACTTAGTTGTACACAACAATAGTTTCTGCCTGGTTCGAAGAGTTACCACTTAACAGCTTTCAGATTTGTGGCATTGACATAAGTAAGTGCTGCAGATATGAGTCTGCCCATAGAATACATGCTTGTCTTGGGAATGGATCATTCTTTTACCGTGTGTCAAAATATTTTTTAAAAGAGTTTCGGATCTGAGGGTTTTCTCATTTTTGTCACTTGGTTTTTTGTTTTTGTTTTTGTTTGTTGTTGTTTTTGAGAGAGAGTCTCGCTCTGTCACCAGGCTGGAATGCAGTGGCACAATCCCGACTCACTGCAACCTCTGCCTCCTGGGTTCAAGCAATTCTCCTGCCTCAGCCTCCCAAGTAGCTGAGATTACAGGCACTTGCCACCACGCCCGGATAATTTTTGTATTTTTAGTAGAGACGGGGTTTCACTATGTTGGCCAGGATGGTCTTGATCTCTTGACCTTGTGATCTGCCCGCCTCGCCCTCCCAAAGTGCTGGGATTACAGGTGTGAGTCACCATGCCCAGCCTGGTGCTTTTTGTTTTTTGGTTTTTTTTTAATATAAAAGATTTGTCTTGCAATGCATGTGTATATAGAAGAACCAGTAAATAAACACATGTATGTTGAGTGATTACTTAGTGTTTCTTGTATTTACTTGAGTGGGAGTCCTAAAAAGTGTAATTCCTTGTGTATTATTCTTATGTGAGACATTTAAAGCCTGTTGGATTTTTTTAATGTCTAATATACATTATAAATTTGAAAATGTTTTTATTAGCTACATTATTCATCCTCATAAATTTAAGAGCAATCATGTCTTACAAAGTAGAGCCGAATCATACTTAGATTACTCTAATTCCCATGAAGTCCACAGAGATGAAATACATTAGAATGCAAAGCTAATTATACAGAAACATTAAGTATGAAGTAAAAACAGTATGTCTTTGTCAAAAAATGAAGATGCATAAGTTCAAATTATGTTGAAGGTAAATTGGTCTTTGTTTTGCGTATTTTGATTGGTAGTTTTAAGTCTTCGTGACTACTGAATTAAATTTAATATGCCATATCATGTCAGAATGCTTTTGAACCTTATACTTTTCACTGAGACCCAGATGTCAGTCAGATAGTTATTCAAATTCTAATGATAGTTTTTAGTATTTATCTCACTTTGGAGTGGTTTCCAGGCCTTGGATTATAGGACTAGATAGGTTATATATTTCTCTAGAAAATTACAAGTCTTTCATATTTTATCTTGGCAAGGGAAGCAGGAAAAGTACCCATATAAATTAAAGCATTAGACATTTATTGCGTGGCATATGCAAAGCAACCTACTAAGAGCCCTGTGGCAGATAAAAACGAGAATATAAGATCCAGGCTATGTCTTCAAGGACCTTAGAGTCACCTAAACACAGATACGATGAAAGCTGTAGTTCTTTTCAATCACAAAACACGAATTCTAGAGCTTCACAATAAGGGTTGTAAGAGTTGAGCAGAAGGAAAAAAATTACTTGGCTGGGCTGAACCAGCAAGGATTAACTGGCAAGGTGAAATTACTTTTTCTTGTTTCTAGATAGTACCCATTTATGCTGGTGTGCCTAACATGGTATAGTTAATTCAGACTCTTTTTTCCTAGGAGGAAAAGCCAGGACAAGATGCGCAGCAGCACTGTGTCCATGTCCCGAGACCAAAGTTGTTAGCATAACTGCCTCGGTTTTGCCAAGGAATTAGATGCTGCTGGAAAAATATCCAGAGCTCTTATATTTGCTATCCAAAGAGTTCCACAGTGTTGAGGGGTAAATGGCATCTCACTATTGACGAGACATGTGCCAGGTGGCTGGTTGGTACCCTTCATGCATACAAAGCAGGCTTGAGATGTATCCTTGCATATTTGAAGGTTGTGGTTATGATGAGCTGAAATGACCACTGATTAATACAGTAGCTCTCTAAAATAATGAGGTTTTTCCACGAACAGAACCTCTTTATTTATCAAACTTATAATAAAATGAGGAACCTGCTTGAGGTAAAATAACCTTTTCATTATAACTGAAGATTTGGTCTTCATTCTCTGTAAATTTGTTGTGATTGCAGAATAAGGCAAAGGGCTTGTTATAATCAATATTATGTTATAATCAATATTTCCTGTGTTGACTTTATATGCTTTTGTTAATGTGACTTTCTAAATGTTAGGGAAATGAAGAAAAATATCTTCAGAAAATGTTACATTTCTAATAATGCACCTTTCATGTGTATGATGGTTTTTAAATTTGTCAAACTATTAAAATACTGAAATTATGTGGCCATACCAAGATTATCATCGAACTGTTTTCGTTCACTAATATGTGTGATTTTCTGCAAACAAGCAATTTCTTCTGTTGAATTTCCTGCTCAGCATCATTATTTTGCCCTTTGCTTTTCATGAGTGTTTAACACTTTCTGTTTCGAAACCAGTTTCCATGAGCTCTGCCTTGTGTCCTCCAGCCTGTGCGTGTGTATATACATGTGTGGGTATGTGGGGAGGTTGGCGGGGGGTGAGAAATGACAGTTAATTCCTGTTAACTCTGACTAAGTAATGTGCACTGGGCATTTGTGAATCAAGTTGTATGCATTGTGAAAAATACAGATTTGTCCACTCTTGTTTTGCTAGTGAACATTAGCGTTGATTATGGTGTGGACATATTTCTCAGACTTTCTGGGTCTTCATCTAAATAGCAGCAGCAAATAATGAAGTATTCAGACTTTAGCCATCATCATCTCGTGTTTCCTCGAGTTTAAATTGAAGTAAAAATGGAGTAAAAGACCATCTTATTTATTTTTAAAATCTCCTATCAGCAGAAAGTAATTAACTCAAGATCCACAATTAGCCTCACAGCAGTCCATATTAACCGCCTCCAACTATCCTAGGTCTTTCAGAGGTGGCATAATTTTGAGATTATTTTGCACTTGAAACAGAGTCTTATAATAACTGGCTTGAAACACATTTAAGGGTGTGAGGTTTTTCCTTTTTCTTTTTGTGTTAATATCTACCTTGTCTAATGATAATTTTCTGGTCTGTAAGTGGAGAAAAGCAAATATTAGAAGAAAATTCTTTCTCCCTAGTATAAAGCTAAGTCTTTCATAAGTCTAAAAGTAGCTGCTTTGCTTTAACTGGAAATTTCATTATTGAATTAGTAACTTGACACAAAAGAATTAACAAAGTGAATCAAATACTCCAGCACAAAGAAGTAAGTTTAAAGAGGCCCACTCATCACCATTGCTGGCACTGCCTTGTTTACCTTTTTGGTTTGATTTTGTTTTAAAGGAAATGTTCGCTTGTATAGCATTCCTGCATAATTCAGATACTGCACAAAGCTCGATGCTGGGAACCAATTTTGTATCTCTCTGAATGTTTTTTATGCAACCTGCTTTTACAGGTTTAAATTACATTTTGTGACACTGTTTTTGTGGTTGAATTAGAAACTTTTTTTTTTCTTTAGTTAAACCTGTGATAAGTAATTGTCACAGTTAGTGCCCTGGTACAATGCTAATTTGAAGTGACATGTCCATACTGGCCCTCTGTAACATGAAGAAGCCTAACAGGTGTGAGGGGTGTGGCTTCCCATGGGCTCTCTTGAACTTCTAACCAGAGAAAAATAGCAGAAAAAGTGAAATGAACCTTGAATAAAGCTGTCAGCAGTAATTATCTCAGCAACACTTTGTGGGGAGATAAAATAAGCACTGATGCTTTTATAACCTGAGCACACTGCATCCAAGATAGATTTTTCACCCATTTAGTATAAACTTCTAAATACCTTTCAAGAAATATTTTCATACAGTCTAATTAAACAATAATAATAACAATTAACATGAAATATAAATTGTTGAAAAACATGTATTTGTTTTTATTTTAACATGGTTTCTTTTTGATATTTGTTTAAGTAGTTTTAATAACAGAAAACTTTTTTTCCATGCTTCTTTTTTTGGTAAGCCGTTATGGTATGGAATCTCAAGTAATGTGTAGAAAATTATGTTCTCTTTTGGGAAAGGATACTTCCACAATTAGAAACATGCTTGAAAGTTTGGTTTTCAGTTTCTTTTAGAGGTATTCAGTGTATTGAACATATCAGCATATGGATCATATATGAAGCAGGTAATACATGTATGTGAATGAGCTGAATGACCTGCAAGTCATCATATGAACACCACTGTATTGCAGTACAGTAAGAACCACAGAAGATTTGATCAATGTTTTTCCATCTGTTCTCCAAACACAATCCATTATCTTTTTCTTTGACAGCTGTCTTTTAAAAGTATACTTCAATTTATTTAGCAAAATAATTCAAATCACTAATGACTATGTTTGCCTGACCTAAGTAGAATATGGAAAAGTTAAAGTGAGATTTTTGTTTATAAATTTCCTGGCTATAGAAGCTAACTGTGGAGGGCGGGGGGAGGGGGGAGGGGGGGAGCGGGGGGGGGGGCGGGGGGGCAGGTGGAAACAGGTGAAACGTGGTTTTGCAACATAAGTTGTTCTCTTTATTTTTTTCATGGTCTTAAAATATAGTTATATTTTGTGCAATCTAATGACTTAACTTTTTTTTCCCCGTAATTCAGCTTTACCATGTTCCTGCATCCCCAAAATTAAAAGCTTGACAAGTCAGCCTGGTTGGTTTACGTTTCAGGTGGAGATGATGTCATTTTTAAAAGCTGCGAATCTTCAGGCACAGTAGCTCACACCTGTAATCACAGCACTTTGAGAAGCCAAGGTAGGAGGATTGCTTGAGCCCAGGATTTCAAGACCAGTGTGGGCAACATAGCAAGACTCTACTAAAAATAAAAAAAAAAGTTGGCCAGATGGCATGTTCCTGTAGTCCCAGCTGCTCAGGAGGCTGAAGTGGAAAAATTGTTGGAGCCTGGGAGGTCAAGGCTGTGGTGAGCTGTGATCAAGCCACTGCCCTCTAGCCTGGGTGACAGAGTGAGACCTTGCCTCAAATAAATACTAGAGATGAAGTTAGTTCTGACTCTGTTTTGCTGTCTGTTAGCTCTGTTATCGATCCTGGGTGAAAATATGAGCCTCATTTTTCTTGCCTGTGAAATGGCAATGTGGCAAACTATGCCAGGTTCGTTCTCACTAAGAGGGAATAACAAGGATTAGGCAGAATAGCATAAAATAGAATTAGCATGATCTATACTTTATTCACAAACCTAAAGCCTGGGAAATTATTGACTTTATCAAAGCAGAAACTGTTCACCAGTGGCTTTATCTTTAGCACTCAGCTGAGGTCTTGGCACGTTGTGGTTGCTCAGTAACTATTAGTTAAGTGAGTGGATAATGGTATTTTGCACTGTACTTACAGTACTGTCTGTCTGTTCCCCCAGAGTGATTTAGCAAAATTCATACAATCAAGCATAGGTAGATACATTGGTTGATAGACAGATTTAGATACACATACTCTTCAATCTTCACAACAATCTTGTAACTTATAAGACTTTACAGAGGTGGAAATTAAGGCACTGACAAGGTGAGAGGGTTGTCCAGGGTCGTGCAAGCTGTTAACCAGCAGAGCCAGGATTTCAAACCCTAGAAGAATGGCTTTGGAGTTCAAGTTCATAATTGCTCTGCTTTTATACCTCTCCAACGAAGTATGACATCTACCTACCGAAGAAATTGCCTTACAATGACACATTTTTCCAGACACTTCGTTGTCAGTGATACAAATGATTTGAGAGATATGGGGATATATTTTAGGGTAAGATTTCTCCTTCTTCAGTAAGATACTACTTCTTCCCCTCCCCTCCTAGGACAGCAGGTCCCCTGATCCATTGCACTCATTGAAGCAATGTTGCTGCCTCTCTTAGAACTACCATTTCCCTAGTGAACAGAAATGTCATACATGGTTATGGCCTGGGCAGACTTCCACAGATCTAGGATAACAGAGTTTTGATCTCTAGGAATTTGGCTTTCCCCTCTTGGGTCCAGTTCCTGACCCACTCATGTAAAACCTTTGCCTATTGATGTGCAAGGTGAGACTGAACTCCATAGGCAGGGCTCAGGCACCTGACCAAATTGAGGACTAGCTAAAATAGGGACAGGGCAAAAGCAGCTTTCCATAAGACATGTCCACCATTGTGCCATGTCTGTTTACCATTACCATGGCAACACCTAGAAGTTACTGCCCCTTTCCATGTCAACAACCAGACAACCCAGAAGTTACCCCCTTTTCCTAGAAATTTCTGCATAATCACCCCTTAATTTGCATGTAATTAAAAGTGGATATAAATATGACTGCAGAACAGCCTTTGAGCTGCCACTGTGAGCACACTGCCTATGGGGGAGTCCTGCTCCACAAGGAGCAGTATGCTTTGCTACTGTGTACACTGCCACTTCAATAAAAGTTGCTAACACCTCCAGCCCACCTTGAATTCTTTTCTGGGCAAAGCCACGAACCCTCCTGTGCTAAGCCCCAGTTTTGGGACTCGCCTGCCCTGCATCACTGTGACATCCACATTGCCTCTGTCTACTCAGTTCCCACCTGGGATTCTGGGTCTTCCCTTAGGAACTAGCTGAATAAATGAGGTTTATTTCTGGAAGATTTGTCCAAGTATCACTGGATATGATTGACTACCCAAAGATACCAAGTATTTTGGAGATAGAGAAAAATGTGAAATTGGGGAGGTTATATAGAAGGCTTTCAGAAAGAGATTGAGCTGAGTTTTGAAGAAGTTCTGTCACTTAAATTTTTCTTATGTTACGTTCACATACCTAAGAAATAGACAGGTGGAAAAGAATGGTGAGGGAAACCCAGGCAAAAGTAATGGAATGAGCAGAAGCCTAAGAGTAGGCACGTGCAAGGCACATTTTTGGATCATTGAGCAAACAAACCTGTATACAAAAGTAGTGGGAGGTAATGGCTGGAAAGGTGGGCAGGGTTATGGCCTTGAACATCAGACTGAAACAGTTTTCAGGGTGAGAGAAAACATGAGAATCATCTAGTCCAATTTTTTCATCATGCAGGCGATAAAACTTAGAGAAGAGAGTTGATCAAGGTCACAGAATGAGTAAGAGGCAGATTTAGAGTTTTAACCCAGGTCCTTTGATCTATATATAGTGTTCTTCCCAAGTATTTACACACATGGAATCATACCACAGGCCGACTTACGGGAGAAAGAAGTCATACAAGAGCACCATGAAGCCTAAAGACGTAAAAGAACAATTCTTGCTTTAATGGTGGTAACAGGAAAAAAAAAAAAATGTGGCTTACAGGCTCATTAAATGTTTTTGAGCTAAATGTTCTCAGGAGGCTTAACTGGTCTCCCAAAGTCATTGCAGCAGACAGAGATATCCTTTTTAGTTTTTCGTTTGTTTGTTTTTATTCTTGTTCTTTTTGCCTCCAATAGCCTGTTGTTCTTTCTCTCAATTTTGGTTTAGTTCCTGTCCCAGGAATTGAATGGGAAACCTGAAGCAAGTTCCACTTTTGGACATGGCTGTGTAATGTATCCTTTCGAAATTCCCCGTCATAAGTAGGTAATGAGTGATGTAAGATATGGGCCCTTAGAAACTCTCACAGCTACAATATATCTAAACAAAAATGCTCTCCACAGGTTGGCACTCACAAGAATGTCATGTGGGAAATGATAAGAAACCCTTCTCTCTTAATAATTTAAATTTGTTCACTTAGGAAGAAATTTTTCTTTAATATTGGTCAGCATCATTTGGATATCTTTAGTATGGAAAAGACTGAAAAAATATATTTTGTTGTTGTGTGTATGTTTTAGAACATATACTAATACAGTTAAATTTAATTGACATAAGTTGATATAAAATACTTAAATGATACCAATTCTGTCATCTAGGCTTAGATTCTTAAAAACAGAAATAATTGGGCATTGCAACTAAAAACACCTATTTGATAATCCTTCCTTCTGACAAGGAGACAAAGATGAAGTGGTGTGTGATTTTTATTTTTTTAAAGTTGAAAATCTAGTCCACTATGCTACATATTTTTTCACTTATCTTTTTATGTCAACAAACATATTATTCCCATTTCTCAGACAAGGAAACAGATCTTTTGAGATAAGCAGCTTTCCTGAGAAATGACATTAGATATCAAAGCCAGGATCCAAAGCCAGATTGTTTGGATCCAAGTGCCTGACGTATAATAACTTAATATTTATTGAATACGTTGTCAACTCTGAGTAACTATATGGTTAGTATAACATTCAGCAAATAGTTCTGAATTATCAAATAATATGAGGAAGAAAAGCAGAGTCAAGAGAAGTCTGCACATATTCCAGATCTCTTTTTCCCCCTCACTATTCTTACTGGTTATAAGCAATATGTTTAATATGTTCTTTTCCCTCTTCTGCCCTCCACCAGAGGGTGCTCATAAGCAACTAAATGACATAAAGCTGTAGTGATAGGAACTGAGAAAGAAGGGCTATTTTAATTCATAGTGTGGATTATTGGCCTGTGTGGGGGGAAAAAAAAAAGTTGACTTTGAAACAGAGTTCTTGATTCAGCTGAAATAACTTTGGTTTAAAGTTGCCTTACAATATAACATCTTGAGCACTTACTTACCTGAGGATAGTACTTTTTTATATAAATAAAGTTGACCATTCTCTCTGAATAGGTATGAGGGACTATGCCACTAGACAATGTTAGGCTGGTCTAATTGGGTTGTATTTCCTACTGTGTAACTTAATGCTCTTCAGAAGTATTTTAATGATGTAAAATACTTCAGAACCTCTTCTATTGTACTCACTAAAATCAATAAGTAATGAAGTACTAGAATATTGATATCTGTATTTAGGTATAAAAGCATATCCATTTAGAAATTTTGCTAATTCTGTTACAGTGAGCAGCTCTTTATCTTCCTATGATGTAATCTGGTTTTAGGTGATGAAATGCCCTAGAAGATTTAAAAAAAAAAAAAAAAAAAAAAAAAAAAAAAGCTTTTCTGTTGAGCAACTCTCTTTGATAGCCAAAATCTCAAGATAATGTTGGGACAGTATAAGGAAGCATAAAAGTAGGTAATTATAATATAGAAAAATAGCATCAGGTGATTCTCCTTGATTTTGAGAGTCCCACCAGATTAAATGAAAGAAACCAAAAAAGTAAGGAAGGGGCATTTAAATTTATTATATATATTTCCAAAAGCTTTTAAAAGAAAATATGAGATAATTAAATCAAGATAGTTGTTAGTATTTTACAATTAACTGTAACATCTTTAAAAAACACATAGTTGGCTGGGTGTGGTGGCTCACACCTGTAATCCCAGCACTTTGAGAGGCCAAAAGGGGGAGCCCAGGAGTTCAAGACCAGCCTGGGCAACATGATGAGACTCCATCTTTACAAAAAAATAAGGAGACCCTCATCTCTACAAAAAATTTAAGAATTAGCTGGGCATGGCGGCATGCACCTGTAGACTCAGCCACACAGGAGGTTGAGGTGGGAGGATTGCTTGATGCTAGGAGATTGAGGTGGCAGTCGGCCATGATTGTATATCACTGTACTCCAGTCCAGTCTGGGTAACATGGCAAGACTCTGTCTCAAAAAAAAAAAAAAAAAAGAAAGAAGAAAAAGAAAAACCAAGATTAGGAGTCAAAAAGAGAACATGCTTGTGCTGTCATTAAGCAGATGTGAGACTTAAAACAAACACTTTACCTCTCTATACCTCAATTTCTTTCCCTGTTAAGTGAGAGGATTAGACGCTTACCTTGTGAGGAGAAACTGCCTTTCATTTGGAATCTGTTGGGGATGATGGTATTACTGGTAGAAGTTTAAGAGAAGGCTGCTGATACCTTCTCTCTGGAAATTCTCATTACTAGCTTGGAATGGGGCAAGGGAGATGCTGGGTAGGGGAAGGTATGGCAGCAGCACTTGACTCAGCTAAGGCTTCAAGATCTCCTGGTTGGGATACAAGCAACTGATGAATTCTGAGGACTCTTCCAAAGCTAATATCTTGTGTGTAAAATGAAGCCATGTATAGCAGCCATCGTTGTTTCTTCCAACTACGGTTGCTTACATGGTAGCATTTGTGTTTATGTACATAGCAAAAAGCCTCAGAACTTGTAACTGTTGGTGTTTATTTCATTAAACTTTACCAACTTGCCAAATCAATTGAGGACTATAACACAGCAAGGCCAAGCAGAGAACACAGTTTTTTGAGCTATTTACACAAGAGTTTTGTTGATAATTGATCTTGACCTGCACATGTCTTTTAATATTCTGTTGGTTCCAGAATATTGTTAGTCACTTCCTTTTTAACAGTGTGCCTTTTTATGAGGTGACTAAACTGCTGTTTAACCCTGCTACAAGAATGTGGCAGTGGGCTAGTCCAGACAAGTGCATGTACACTTGGTAACTAGCATTCTTAATAAGCTTGCTTCAACCTGCCACAAATTAAAGCTCTGTGTGACTTTTCTAGCACATAAGTGACAAAAAAAATGGCTGGGGGAAGGGCAGAAGAAATCTCGGATTGTGAATAAAAATAAATAAGCTTTTTTGATTTGTGCTTTGGTTGGCAGTAAATGAAATTTTAGCCTCATGACTCAGTTTGGTTTAAAACCACCTCAGTAATCTGTTTAGCTGAACAGTAAGCATCTGAAAATTTAAAAGGGGTATTCCAGCAGTCATCTTCAGGACTCCTTACCATAAAAAGCCTTATTTACGTTGGAAATGGGATGTTGTAGAAAACTCCATGGCTTTTGGAGTTAAATTTGGTTTGCCATCTGGTACCTGATTTATCTCGGACAAGTTACTCCACCACTCTAAGGTTGTTTTATGATTTGTACAATCATGATAGTCTTTAATTTACAGAGTTGTCATGTATGGTAGACATATGTTAAGCACTTTCTATGTAGTTTCTGACTAATTGATGGTCTCTAGGAGTAGCTGTTTTAATTAAGCCAAAGAAAGTAATTATTGGTTATCAGATAGACAAGATATCTTAGAGCCTTAATAGTTGTTTGATTGGATTCTTTTAAAATGGTTGTGAGATAAACTGCCTGAATTTTAATTTGGGTTCACCACTCAGTACCTGTTTGACTTTGGGCAACCTTCTTATTCTGTGTGAGGTTTAGTAACCTCATCTCTAAAATGGGAATTATAATCCTTACCTGGCAGAGTTATTATGAGAATTAAGTGGGGTAGTGCATATAAAGCACTTTGTGTAATAACAATACATATTGAGCTCTTAATAGCAGTTATTATACAACTGTTTTTTAAAATACTGAATGGTGTCAGGGGTGTATGTATACATATGTCAAAAAGCAATACTTTAGGCTGGGTGAGGTGGCTCCTGTCTATAATCTGAGCATTTTGGGAAGCCGAGGCGGGCAGATCACTTGAGGTCAGGAGTTCAAGACCAGCCCGGGCAACATGATGAAACCCCACCTCTACAAAAATACAAAAATTAGCCGGACTTGGTGGCATGCATCTGTAGTCCCAGCTACTCAGGAGGCTGAGGCAGGAGAATCACTTGAACCTGGGAGGTGGAGGTTATAGTGAGCCGAGATCATACCACTGCACTCCAGCATGGGTGGCAGAGTGAGACTGTCTCAAAAAAAAAAAGTAATACTTTATATGAGGATATAAATGTGTGTATTAATAACACTGAATACTGCCTTATTGAAGTATAACTGACCTGTAATAAGCCATATATTTTTAAGTGTATAATTGGATACATCTTGACGTACAAATACATAGATTAAGAAGACCATCAGTGCAGTGTATTCAATGCTAATATCCAGTAGCATTCCCAAATCTGGATGAAATTACATCAGTGCCATGTTAGGATGATGATAAGCTTGAGATATGGTTTTTAAAAAATGTCTCATATTAATTGTTCTTCTTAAAACACAAGAGAATTGTATTTTACAAACTGAGTGAATAAAAGATACAAACAGTAAAGCTCTAGTTTGAATCTTGTTCAGTTGTGTTAGTGGGTGTGTCACATGCAGAGCAAGGAGTCTGCGGGTGACATAACCAAATCTCCTTGGTGATATATGAAGATCATAACCCATTAGGGCTAGAAGGGATCTGAGAGGCCATGTAGTTGGTCCTACCTGTATTTTACAAAAGGAGATGTTAAGACTCTTGGTTACTGACCCAAGATCCCATAACAGGTTTTATAGCTTCCAGTACTCTTAAAATGTCTTAGTCTTTGTCATTTATAATTAGAAAAAAAGAGAGACTGCAAGCATGTATTTGGGAGAGGGTTAAAATTTGGCTATAAAATAAAAAATAATTTGAAGAACTAATTCATATATATATGAGTATCTATGTATATATATGAATATGTGTATATATGAATATCTATGTGTATATATGAATATATATGTGTATATATATAATTGAGACTGAGTCTCACCCAGGCCGGAGTGCAGTGGCTCAATCTCGGCTCCCTGCAACCTCTGCCTCCCAGGTTCAAACAGTTCTCCTGCCTCAGCCTCCTGAGTACCTGGGAGTGCATGCTCCCGCCACCATGCCCGGCTAATTTTTGTATTTTTGTAGAGATGGGGTTTCACCACGTTGGTCAGGCTGGTCTCCAACTCCTGACCTCAAGTGATCCACCCGCCTTGGCCTCCCTAAGTGCTGGGATTACAGGTGTGAGCCACCACGCCCAGCCTACTAATTCATATTTTTAAAGAAAGAAGTATTAAGAATGGCCCTAAATGCTCTGAGGACCAAGCTTAAAATGATAATACTGTGTTTTACTAACAACTTGTTAGACATAGCCAGTGATCAGTCATGGTGGTTTACAGGAGTTTTCCTTTGCATATTGTCCTAGTATTTTATTTTCGTATGAAGAATAACATAAAGAATAATACAAGGAAAATATTTTATCCTTTGTTTATTATGTAAAGAAGAAACATCAAAAAGATTCTAAGATTTCACGAAAGAGCTTTTTTGTCTTCTCAGTTGTTTCAAATAATAGTCGTCATTATTCATGAAAATTAGTTGCACATGTACACATTGCATAGTTCAGCAGTTCTCAGCTTTTTGGTCTCAGGATCCTTTTTCACTTGTAAAGAAATCATCAAAGACCCCAGAGAGCTTTTGTTTATGTGGATTATATTCATTGACATTTACCATTCTAAAAATTAATATTGAAGAAAATAATATTTAAGATAACAAGTGAATTACATGTTAATATAAATAGAATTTTACACAAAGTAATTATATTTTCTAAGAATTCAGTAAGTAAAGTGACATTGTTTTTATACTTTTACAAATCTCTTTAATGTCTGTCTTAATAAAAGACAACTGGATTTTTGTTGCAGTTGTCCTTCTTCTGCACTTAACCTGTTATAATGAATTTTGTTTGGTTGAAGATATGAAGAAAATCTGACCTCATAAAGATCTGTAGTTGGACAAGGGAGGAGTATTTTAATAGTCTTTTCAAATAATTATAGCTATTATTCTTTGATACTAAACTAGAACTCGAGAAGTGGTAGTTTCCTAAAGGTTAGTTTTATTTTTTTAATTTTAATTTGTGTGTGTGTGTGTGTGTGTGTATGTGTGGCACAGAGCTTTCTCAGGTAGAGCTAAATGTTACTTTCTTTGTAGAATCTGAAACCCTATCAGTATACTTTTTGTATTAATACTTTGTCATAGTGAGATACATTGATATGCCTCACACTTTGAATTAAACCTTTATCCATACATAATTTTATAACATTATGCAATCACTGTTCATTTGGAGAATATTGGTCTTGTAAGTTATGCAGATTTTCCAAATGTTGACACATTATATGATATAAAAAATCACATCTATTAATAAAACTACTGAGCTCATCACAAAGGCTTTAAGTATTGAGAAGCTGTCAAGCTCATGATGGCTGATAGTTTTTAAAACTCTTAATTTTTATGTGAAAACTCAAATTTTGTCATTGGCAATTAATACTGTCAAACCTGTTCCTTGAAGTAGTAGTCTCACTTCATTCATTTTGGAGAAAATGGTCAGCAATTAGGGATACTCAATCACAGGTTGAGTACCCGTAATCTGGAAATCTAACTTTTTAAGCAGCAATGTCATGTTGAAAGGAAATGCTCATTCGAGCATTTCAGATTTGGATTTTTAGATTTGGAGTGCTCAACTGTTAGGTATGTATGATGCAAATATTCCAAAATCCAAAACAGTTCTAAGTCTGAAACAGCTCTGGTCCCAAGCATTTTGAGTAAGGGATGCTTACCCAAATATCAAATCCAAATAACCACAGTTTGTCTGCCCATCATTTGTTTAAGTAGTAATGGTGTTTCATGAAAAAAAGTGGCTAATTCAGCATATAACTCAAACACAAGTGCTTTTTCTTCAAGCCATCCATTATACTTTGGTATGCTCTACAAGTGCTTTATACATACTTCCCATTTGTCACATAGAATGTTAAAAGACATGTGTTAAGAGTCAAAATTTAATTAAAAGTAACTATTTTTCTGATCTAACAGGGACATTCTTAAATGAAACTGCCATTTTTACAGAGAGTACATGGAACTGGAGATTTTTAACAGTTTGGTGCTACTACCTTAATTTGTGCTGAAGTATCAGCAGATTTGCCCACCATTGCTTTTTTTAATATCAGTATAAAAACACAGTGTGGCCAGCCGTGGTGGCTCACACCTGTAATCCCAGCACTTTGGGAGGCTGAGACTGGCAGATCACCTGAGGTCAGGAGTTCAAGACCAGCCTGGCCAACGTGTTAAAACCGCATCTCTACAAAGATACAAAAATTAGCCAGGTATAGTGGCACGCACCTGTAATCCCAGCCGCTTTGGAGGCTGAAGCGGGAGAATCACTTGAACCTGGGAGGTAGAGGTTGCAGTGAGCCAAGATCGTACCACCACACTCCAGCCTGGGTGACAGAGCGAAATTCCCTCTCAAGAAAATAAATAAATAAATAAAACACAGTGAAAAAGTCTAATGCCATTTAAGTATTATTATGAAATAATTTTGACCTAATGGAACTCCTGAAAGAATCTCAAGAACCCTGTGCCTATAGTACGTACTTTGAGAATCACGTAGTTAGTATGTTCTTTTTTTTTTTGAGACGGAATTTCGCTCTTGTTGCCCAGGTTGGAGTGCGGTGACCCAATCTCAGCTCACTGCAACCTCTGCCTCCTGGGTTCAAGCAATTCTCCTGCCTCAGCCTCCCAAGTAGCTGGAATTACAGGCATGAACCACCACGCCCGGCTTATTTTTTTATTTAGTAGAAGTGGGGTTTCACCATGTTGGTCAGCCTGGTCTTGAATTCTTGACTTCAGGTAATCCACTGGCCTCAGCCTTCCAAAGTGCTGGGATTACAGGCGTGAGCCACCGTGCCCAGCACATGAGCCATTGTGCCCAGCACAGTATGTTCTTAACACTAAATACTGTCTGTAAGAAGAAAAGAAAAAACTTCAAGTGGACTTTGAGTATTCACTCACTGATGGAATATCTACCATGTAGCAAGTGTATTCTCATTTAAGCCATCCTCACAGAAAGCCTGTTAGGAAAGGTCATGTTAATTTTATAGAACAAAAAACTTAGCCTTTTTTTTTTTTTTTTTTTTTTTAAAAAAAGACAGGTTCTTGCTCTGTCACCTAGGCTAGAATGCAGTGGCATGATCCCAGCTCCCTGCAGCCTTGATCTCCTAGGCTCAGGCAATCCTCCCATCTCAGCCTCCCTAGTAGCTGGACTATGGGTGTGTGCCACCATGCTCAGCTAATTGTTTTTTCTGTTTTTGGAGACAGGGTCTCACTCTGTGACCCAGGCTGGAGTACAGTGGTGTGATCATGGCTCACTGCAGCCTTGACTACCTGGGCTCAAGTGATCCTCCTGCCTCAGCAACCCAAGTAGCAGGGACTACAGGTGTGCACCCCTGTACCCAGCTAATCTTTTGTTTATGTTGTTAGAGACAAGATCTCACTATGTTGCCCAAGCTGGTCTTGAACTCCTGAGGAGCTCAAGCTATCCTCCTGACTTGGCCTTGCAAAGTGCTGGAATTACAGGCATGAGTCACCACGCCCAGCCAGGAAACTTAGTTTTGAGATGTAAAATATTGATTTGAGTGAATAGTAGAATTGAATTTGAACTCAGGACGCTCTGAGTTTAAAAGTCCATTCTACACTTAGCTGTCTCCTGTTATTAAATAGAAAAAGTTCCTTTAGCAATCAACAAGAATTTGTTAAGTGCCTGCCTGTCCATGGATTACTTTTTAACGGGGCAAATTTATTTAATTTTGGTCGTTTTTCTTCATGTCTTGTCAAAAAATGATTTACCGTCCTTATATTTCAATCATTAACAGCTGATAAGAACAATTAAATTCTTGCCTACAACAGCTACTTCTTCCTTGAGATGTGGTCTTAAAAATATAAATACTGTAAAATAATTATGATTTTTGTGAAAAAAAGGTTTTCTTTGGATAATTTAAATGCATAAACTTTTTGTGTTGATGTAGTATAATTATCAAATTATTTAATTGGACACATATACTAAAAATAATGTTAATATTATATAATGTTAATTTACAAATACTGCTTTTGTATCTACCCTCACATTTTATGATATTTATTCAATAGGCATTTTTTGTATATAAGCATCATCATCACCACTAGGGTCACTGTTTTTTTCTTTTTGGTTGACACTGTAAAGACTAAATAATTGAATTGAATAAGATAACTATTCTTGTGTTAATTAAGGAACAGGCTAACTCAGAAAGACCCCAAAATACAAGATGACAGTGGGCTTCTCTCATGGAACAGTGTAGGTGAGGAAGGTATTTCTGCTAAAGTCATGTTTTCTAGAGTCCATCCTTCTCACTGGACATTTTATTTCAAGCCACAAGTATTCTTCACAGACTAGTAAAAAGTAATGTTTGTTGAGCCACTACTGTGTGCTAGGCATTTTCTCATTGCTTTACCCGTAAACTCAACCTTATTATCCCTACACTGTGGAGAAAGTAATAATCAAGTACTATCCCTATCTAGGTGTCATTAAGGACAGTTGTAATTTTTTCATTTGCTTATTTTTTTGTTTTGGTTTGGTTTCATTTGTCCTATATATGTATATTCATCATCTTCCCAAGACATTTTTCAAAGAATCTTTTAAAGGCAGGTTTATAAGGACTTTTAATACTTGCAATTGTGAGATTATACCTCTAGGATAAGACAATGTCTTAATCATTGTCTTCTTTATTAACCAGTTTTGACAAGTAAACTCTCTGAGTACCTGAAGCATCATTGACTCAGGTTATTTAAGGCTAATCTGTTTAAACAGTGTATTGAAAATGAAGTATTGAAAATGAAGCACCCTGTAATAGGAGAACTTTTATAACTACTCAAATATAAGGCAGCTTCCTTTAGGGTAAAACCTAAACTTAGATTTTTATATATTTTTGGTATATGTATCTTAGGGAAATTTTAAATTCTGTATCTCACCTACAATTTTATATTTCTATCCTTACTGCCCTCAGAGTTAGGAAACTGAAGTATTATTCTGCTAATCAGAAAAGTAGCAGACGCACATTGAGGCAGTGAGGGATTGGGGGCAAGTATGTATACTTTGCCTTATTTGGGGCTCATTACAATTTCCTGGAGCCTCAATCTATCATCTAATGAAAATTAGCCTTGGCTACCATAACATCTCATGTGTGGAAAAAATTCAAATTTTCAAAGCCTTCCTGGTAATGCAATACCCAGGATACTAGAGTTAACTTTCTAATCTAGCTTCAGCAATAATAGAAAATACCTGAAAGGTAAAATCCTTTTGTGAAACATGGCCATATTTTGTTTACAAATGATGGATTCTACTTTTTGCAGATGTGTCTTGCTGAATCAGGGCTCTCTTATCCCTGCCATCGACTTACAGTGGGAAGAAGATCTTCACCTGCACAGACCCGGGAACAGTCAGAAGAAGTAAGCCTGTTTGCCAGCTTTTCATTGAACAGAAGGCCCATCCCCCACCTACCTGCCCATTTCCCTTTCTTTTTTATCTGCCAGAGCAATGAATAGATAAAGTTAATATAGCATTAATTATATCTTGGTAAATTCTTGAAGGCAGAAACTGTCCATGCAAGGTTATTACTAATGTGCTCCTTCTTTCTCTGTTAGTTTTATGTTTCAACAGACAGAATTCAGGTGGATTGGTTGAAATGATTTTTACTTAGAACTATCAGGCTAACAAAGAACTTTCTAGTCTGGGCACAGTCACTCACGCCTGTAATCCCAGCACTTTGGATGGCTGAGGCAGGCAGAGCACATGAGGCCAGGAGTTCGAGACCAGCCTGGCCAACACAGTGAAACCCCGTCTCTACTAAAAATGCAAAAATTAGCCAGGTGTGGTGGCAGACACCTGTAATCCCAGCTACTTGGGAGGCTGAGGCATGAGAATTGCTTGAACCCAGGAGGCAGAGGTTGCAGTGAGCCGAGATGGCGCCACTGCACTCCAGCTTGGGCAAGAGCATGAGAATGCATCTCAAAAAAGAAAAAAGAAAGTTTTTTTGGTGTTGACCGTGTAGTTGAGTAGATTCATGAGGATTGACCCTGGAAGTCCTTTAACTCATTGGGTTGGAGCACTTACTATGAGACAGACGCTGTGCTTGATACTTTTAGAGAACAAAAATGAGTAACACTGTACCTATACCAAAGTGCTCAGAGTCAAGGGTGATAGATAATAAAATAACAGTGGCGGGGTGCAGTGACTCACGCCTGTAATCCCAGCACTTTGAGATGCCAAGGTGAGCGGATCACCTGAAGTCAGGAGTTCAAGACCAGCCTGACCAACATGGAGAAATTCCATCTCTACTAAAAATACAAAATTAGCCAGGCGTGGTGGTGCATGCCTGTAATCCCAGCTATGCAGGAAACTGAGGCAGAAGAATCATTTGAACTCAGGAGGTGGAGGTTGTAGTGAGCTGAGATTGTGCCATTGCATTCCAGCCTGGGCAGTGAGTGAAACTCCATCTCAAAACATAATAATAAAAATATAATAATAATAGTGATGGCATAATATAAAAAATGCAGTGATAGTGTTGCACACAAGTGTCCTAAAGAAACAAAGAGAATGGGCAGATGAGATTGAACATGTTTGTGTGTGTGTTGTGCCTATTTCGGTCTATGTGAGCCTGAAGAATATATATATATATTCTTTTCTTTTCTTTTTTTTTTTGAGACTGGGGTTTCACTCTTGTTGCCCAGGTTGGAGTGCAATGGTGCGATCTCAGCTCACCGCAACCTGGAGGTTCAAGCAATTCTCCTGCCTCAGCCTACCAAGTAGCTGGGACTACAGGTGCCTGCCACCACACTCGGCTAATTTTTGTATTTTTAATAGAGACGGGATTTCACTATATTGGCCAGGCTAGTCTCGAACTCCTAACCTCATGATCCACCCCCCCCCCCCGGCCTCCCAAAGTGCTGGGATTACAGGCATGAGCCACCGCGCCCAGCCCGAGCCTAAAGAATATTATGAGGAAATACCTAAATTCTGTTCCATGGCTACAAACAGCACTTTCATGCTCAACTCTGACCATGGTTATAAGGAAATGGGAAAGAGGGCATGGATGTTTTAACTTACTCATTTAAGAAATATTTATTAAGCTCTTACTATGTGCTAGGAAAAGTCATCACCAAGACTTTAAAAGTGTATACAATGGAGGCCATAACTAAATAGCACAGATGAGCTTTATTTAAACTATATATATATATATATTTTTTTTTTTTTTTTTTTTTTGGAGACAGGGTCTCACTCTGTCACCCAGGCTGGAGTGCAGTGGCACAATCTCGGCTCACTACAACCTCTGCCTCCTGGGTTCGAGTGATTCTTGTGCCTCAGCCTCCCGAGTAGCTGGGATTACAGACATGTGCCACCACACCCGGCTCATTTTTTTGTATTTTTAATAGAGACAGAGTTTCACCATGTTGGCGAGGCTGGTCTTGAACTCCTGACCTGAAATGATCCACCCTCCTTAGCCCTCCAAAGTGCTAGGATTACAAGTTTGAGCCACCATGCCTGGCCTTAAACTAGAATTTTTTAAATTGGAGCACAATTCAAGTATTTAAAAGCTTAGACTAGTACAATAAAAAATTTTTTCCATTTACATTCTATACAAAATGTGGTTGCTCATTTTTATTTAAACTGCCTATATATTTTGGGCACCCATTATGGAAGCGACCACAGGACTTCTTCAGCAATCCTTTGAATATGTATTTATATCACTTAAACATGTGAAAGAGAAATGGAGCTACATAATTGAGGTTGTAGTCTATAATCATCCTGTGAAAATTATAGTTTGCCACTCTGGTTTTTAACATTTTTTAGAAAACCACAGAGAAGGAAACTTTTTCCCCTGCTAATAATATGACTGTGCTATATTATACTCTACTGTACTTGGTCTGCAAAAATGTTTATTACTTTTCAAGAGACCAAACTTTTTTTTTTTTTTTTAAAGCACTTTATCTCACTAGCCCTTGTGAAAGAAAGATAATATTGAGTTTCACTGCTTGGCCGAAATTGCTGGACATAATTTAATGAGATATTTCTTTAAAGTGCTTGAGTCTGTTTTTAATGGCTAGAGTAGGTCATACTTCCACTCTTTAATGGATAAATCCACTAACATTAAAAGGTGGCTAACTAGCCCCAACCAAAATTTTTAATTATTCTGTGTCCTATCTGAGAGGTGACAGGTAACATTCACTTCATTTATTTCCCTTCTCTCACCCTCACCATTATATGTGTTATTTGGGTGGTCCCATCAGCAGAGAGAAGCCAGTTCCATATAGTGAAGAGCAGTGTTTGTAAGGCTAGCACACTATTTAGGTTATTTTGAGAAAATGGTAGTGTGGGATTGGGAGGCTTTGCCAAACTAAAACAGTCACAACCTCGGTAATATCTTATTATTACTGAGTAATAATATCTTGTTATTAGGAGTTCTGCCCTCCTATAATAACCAGTTTCATTTTTGAGCAGCTTTTTCTGTTGTCTTCCTTATATTGATTTGAAATACGTGTAATTGTACCTTCTACCCATTGATTCTGCTGCTTTCTTCCGATTCTACTCTTCTCCTACATGACTTTTTTTTTTTTTTTTTTTTTTTTGAGACAGTCTTGCTCTGTTGCCCAGGCTAAAGTACAGTGGCACAATCTTAGCTCACTGCAGCTTCCTCCCCACGGGTTCAAGCAATTATCGTGCCTCAGCCTCCCAAGTAGCTGGGACTACAGACATGTGCCACCATGCCCGGCTAATTTTTGTATTTTGAGTAGAGGCGGGGTTTTGCCATGTTGGCCAAACTGGTTTTGAGCTCCTTACCTCAAGTGATTTGCCCTCCTTGGCCTCTCAAAGTGCTGGGTTTACAGGTGTGAGTCACCGCACCCAGCTAACAATAATCATTTTGCTATTGACTTTCTTAAACTTTGAGTTAGGAAGGAAATATTTGAGACCAGCAGTTACATTCAAGTTTTAGATTTTATGGATTGTAGTTGTATGTCCTTTAGCTGGAATAATTTTGATTCTTACATCATATCTCTGGCCCTACAGACACAGTTTCTTTATGATCATTTAATTTTTTTTTTCTCATCCTACCCTTGTTCCTGAGCCCCCGTTTAATGATTTTCCCATATTTCTGGATACCTAGCTAGGTAACAATTTATCCTCAGTTGCTTGGGTGAAACAGTGTGGGGGCCTTGTTTGACCCTGCCTCCTTGGGAATTGTTCAGTTCTCAGTTGACAATGGAGAAGGAGAGGCAGTCCAAAAACTTAACAACAAAAAAAGTTGTAATGTAATGTTAAAAGCATTAGTTTATAACTATGGTTAAAGAAACATTTATTGAATGCTCACTATGTACTAGTCAGATGAATATAAATTGATAATTTTGTATTATATGATTAATGAGAAAATTGAGGCAAGCATGAGATGCTAGAGAAGTATAGATAATGGGGGTGAGTTGTAACTTTCAAGAATGTTTGCAGGCAAGAACCTTGTTTGCCTTTCTCCCCTCTGTAGCTCTAACACCTAGCCTAGTGCCTGGCATGACACAGAGTAGTTATTTGTAAATGGATTTATTTTTAAATAAAGAAAATAAAAGAAAAAAAGACTAGAGGAGGTGACATCCAAATTGGATTATAAAGAATGAGTCACAGCCAAATAAAGAATCAAAGGAATCATATTCCATTCATTCCATTCAGAGAAAAAGGCACGATTTGACGTAGCAAATGAGAAGATATGTGTAGGTAGGGTTACTGTTAGTGCAGAAGAAAGTGGGGGGGGAAGGAAGATAAGAGATGAGGTGAAAGTGAGTAAGTCTTATATGACACATTGAGAACTTGAACTGTAGAAAGCAGTAAAAGACTTTTTTTTTTTTTTTTTTCCGGAGATGGAGTCTCACTCTGTTGCCCAGGCTGGAGTTCAGTGGTGCAATCTCAGCTCACTGCAACCTCCGCCTCCTGGGTTCGAATGATTCTCCTGCCTCAGCCTCCCAAGTAGCTGGAACTACAGGAGTACACCATCACACCCAGCTAATTTTTGTAATTTCAGTACAGACTGAAATTGTCCATATTGGTCAGGCTGGTCTCGAACTCCTGACCTCAGGTGATCCACCCGCCTCGGCCTCCCAAAGTGCTGGGATTACAGGCATGAGCCACCGCACCCCGCCAAGATTGACCCCTTTCACCACTTCTATTTGACATAGTACTGGAAGTTCTGGCCAGGGCAATTAGGCAATAAAAATAAAAAGAAATAAAAGGAAGAATTAAAATAATCTCTGTTCACAGATGATATGATTTTATATGTAGACAACTCCAAAGATTACATTTTTAAAAAAACTATTGGAACTAAAAAATGAATTCAGCAAAATACCAGGATACAAAGTCAACACACAAAAATCACTTGCCTTTCTATAAACCAACAGTCAACAAGTTGAACAGAAAATTACAAAAACAAGTCCAATGACAACAGCATCAAACAGAATAATACTTAGGAATTAACTAATAAAAGAAGTGGAATACTTGTACTATGAAAGCTACCAAACATTGCTGAAAAACTAAAGAAGATATAAATAAATGGAAACACATTTCATGTATATGGGTTAGAAGGCTTAATATTCTTCAAATGTCCATAGTGCCCAAAGCAGTCTACAGAAATCCCTATCAGAATCCCAATGATGGTTTTTTGCAGAAATAGAAAAACTTATCCCAAAATTCATATGGAATTTCAAGGGACCTTGAATAGCCGAAAACAATCCTGAAAAAGAACAAAGCTGGAGGACTCACTCTTCGTGATTTCAGTGTTTAGTAAAAAGATATAGTAATCTAAACAGTGCAGTGCTAGTATAAAGACTAACATATAGACCAATGGAATATAATAGAGAGCCTCAGCACACCAGCATGTTATGATAAAATGGTTTTTGACAAGGGCACTAATCCCGTTCAGTGGAGAAAGGGTAGTTTTTTTCAACAAATGGTACTGGGAAAACTGGATATCCACATGCAAAAGAATGAAGTTGAACCCTTACCTAATATCATATGCAAAAATAAACTCAAAATATATGAAAGACTTAACTGTAAGATCTAAAACAATACAACTGTTAAAAGAAAACATAGGGCAAAAGTTTTGTGACATTGGATTTGGCAATGATGTCTTGGGTATGACACTAATGGCACAGGTAACAAAAGAAAAAATAGAGAAATTGGACTTTGTGAAAATTAAAAAGTTTTATGCATCAAAAAATACTAGCAATGGAGTTAAAAAGGCAACCCATAGAATAGGAGAAAGTATTTGCAAATCATACATCTGATATGGGATCAAAGTCTATAAAATATAGAGAACTCCTAAAACTAAGTAATACAACAACCCAGTTAAAAAATGGGCAAAGACCCAGAGCTGCAAGACTGCTACTGCTGTAGTTGTTCTGGCCTGGGAACCCAGCCCAGCAGCCTTGACAGTCTCTGGGTGTGTGACCTACCACTCCTCTCCCTCCCCTCTACCTGAAGTCACCTGAGCTGCTCCTGCTTGGGTCTAGAATCCCTCCTCAGCAGAGTTCATATTTTTCAGGTGCCTAAGCACCTAAAATCCCTCTGTCCCAGAGCCACCCCAGCTGCTGCCTCCATGGGTTCTTTGGCCCGGGGACACAGCACAGCTACTGCATGTGTGCCTGAAAACAGCTCTGTGACCACTCATCACAGGCTTCAAACCCACCACTACATGTACCTGAGGCTTACCCCAGCAGCTAGGCTACTGCATGCTGCCAGCCCTGGCTGCCACAGTTTTATGTGTATAAGTAGCTGATCCTGCCCTTGGCTCCTGCCCCAACCACTGTGCTTGCAATCACAGATGGCCCTGCAGCTGCCCACATATTAACAGATAGTCTAATTCCTGTCACCGAACCCTAGCTGGCCCCTGCAATTTAGCATAAGCAAGCTTCCAGCCCTGACCATCCCACGTGTGCTCTTACAGTCTTCCCCATCTCCTGTTTCTGTCTCCAGCACTGACCCCAGTGCATAAGCCTACATCTGGATATGCTGCCAGAGGCATGTCTGCAGCCAGCCTCTACATCAGAGGATGTGCATTTCACTGGCTCTGGCCTTCATTGTTGCTAGCCATGGCCCTTTGTTGCTGGACACAGAGGCACAGCAGAGGACTCCAGTAGCCCTTGCAGCCTCTGCAGACCTCCCACAACTTTTGCCATCAAGGATCACACAGGTGCCAATGTCACAGACTCTTAACTGTCTGAGCTGACAAGACTCAGTGTCCCCCCTAGACCTCAAGTCACCATACACACCACACTTGGTGTCTTGTGCCCTTAGACCCAGTGCCACAGCATGCCCCAGAGTGCCTCTCTCCTTCCCTACCCTCTCTACACACCCACAGGTGAAGGTCTGTCCTTACTGATGGCAGCCCATAAAGTCTGGAAGAGGTAACTTTTTCATCAAACGCACGCATACCTTTGCAAGAATACAAGGATCATAAGGAATTTGGGAAAGATGATACCACCAAAAGAACACAGTAAACTCTAGTAACTGACCTCAAAGAATTAGAGATACATGAATTGCCTGAAAAATAGTTTAAAATAAGTTCACATTCAGCCTGGGCAAGTAGTGAGACCCTGTCTATACAAAATATATAAAAATTAGCTGGATGTAGTGGCACGTACTGAAACTTCTGCCTCCCATGTTCAAGCGATTCTCCTGCCTCAGCCCCCCAAGTAACTGGGATTACAGGCGTCTGCCACCGCACCAGGCTAATTTTTGTGTTTTTAGTAGAGATAGGGCACCACGTTGGCCAGGCTGGTCTCGAACTCCTGACCTTAAGTGATTTACCTGCCTCGGCTCTGAAAGTGCTGGGATTACAGGCATGAGCCACCACTCCTGGCTGTACTAGTTTTTAACATAGTGCCTTGACATAATAGGTAGTTGGTGAATGTTGCTGAACGGAACATGTATTTCAATTATAAGCTTGCTTTAATGCCAGTTATGAGTTCTAAATTTTTGCCTTAAACGGTTTAGTTATCATCTCCTGCAGGAAGTTTTTCCTGATTCCTGCCGCCTATGATTTAGGTCCTCTCTTCTTAATCTACATTGTCATAGCACTAATCACTTTGTTTATAATATATGATGCTCCTTGGGAGAGGATATACTGTATCTTTCACACAGGGCCAAACGATGTAGCACTTAACAGTGATTTGTAAATGTTTGTTAAATGTTAAAGGTAATAAATGAATGCAATAAACAGCCCAAAATATCACTAATTTTTTAGCTGTTTTTAAAATTATGAATAAATACCTTTTCTGGATTTAAAGAATTTTAGGGAAGCCATGACAGATACCAAGAGATTATCTATTCTCATCAGCAAACATTAATGAAAAAAAGTTTGTTTATCTTATTTTTTAGAAAAAGCTCTTTATAACCTGTTAGATGGCTAAGAAAATATGAAGAGACTGGGAGTTCCTTATACATAATTAAATAGTTCATTCTTGGAAATATTTCAATAATTCATATTTGAAATATACTTTTTTCAACAAAATTGGCTTTTTAGATACCTCCCTTTGAAGATGTTGTAGTTACAGGATTTTGTTTTCTGGGATTTTAAGAGGTTTGGGTATTCTATACTTTGTGAAGGGAAAATGAATAATGGAGACACATGGAGAATATTAAAATCACTATCTTAGTATGAAGTAAGGTCCTGTTGTTATAGAAGGAGCTAATTTATTGAATGGGATTTAGAGAAAGAGGATAGATGTGGGACAGTAAAGTAAAAGGGGTAAGTATAGAAAGATGTATATGTAGAATACTCCCTTTTTTCTCCCCTGTGTCTCCCACCCCTTGTTCTTAACCTGATGCCTCAAAGGAAGGGGTGAGTACTAGGCAAGATTAAGAAAAGACTGAGATGATAGCTTACCGGATAGAGGATGTAAGAAGATTTGTCATACTGGTCCTTTGTTTCTTTTCAGTTGCCTGTGAACCTGACTAGGCACTGTAAAAGAACATGTGGTATATCTTGTAAATCTTGAGCCTTTACCTGTTTAAGACTAAGCCTCAAATTTAAAGGGAACTTCATGCTCCAGATATTTGACTGCCTGAAACACAGAGGGAACTCAAGCACTGTTGTCCTAGTAAATGTGTTGTTTTGTGGAGGAGGCTCCTTCACTGCTCTAAAATGAGACGGCATTGTGGATTTTTAAGCTGTTGACTAGCTTAAACCAGGAGGAGATCTTAGATCTATGAACAAACTATTAAGGGAGGAGAACCAATGTTTCTGTGAGAAGTAGAGTAAAGATAGCAGGTAAATGCTTAAGGGAAGGACCATTTATTTATTCATCCAACAAATGTATCTTCATTATCTTGTCTATTCAAAGCAATAGAAAGATTGTCTTAAAGTTGAGAGGGAAAATATAATTATGACTCTCTGCATTAATGCTTGGGTATGCCGAGGAGGAAATGCTGACATTTGACACTAAGTCAAATGAGAAATATCTTGACTTCCTCATTCGGAACTCTTAGAATCACTAGATTAGCAGTTTTAAAAAGTGTTTCATAGGGTCTGAGATCCTTTGGCAATACCCCAGATGTCAACAGATACAAGGAGGAAAAGGCCAACTCCAAGAGCATTAAGCTCCCCACTGACCTCTCCCTGTATCAACCAGAGTAGTCCTACTTTTATGTATTGTAATATCCTGTTTGGGCCTAGGGGAGGGAGGTAACCCTGTGAAAATAAGTTAGAAAACCACCGATAACAGACTTTTAAGATCCTTCCAGCTTTAAAATCTATGATTCAACAACTGTCTGACCTCGGACATTCCCTCTAGCTAAATTTTTATGAGTCCTTTTTTTTTTCTTTTTTTTTTTGAGGCAGGGTCTCATTCTGTCACTCAGGCTAGAGTGCAGTGATGCAAACAAGGCTCACTGCAGCCTTGACCTCGTGGGTTCAAGTGATCCTCCTTCCTCAGCCGCCCAAATAACTAGGACCACAGGTGCACACCATCATGCCCGACTTTTCTCCTTTTTTTTTTTTTTTTTTTTTTTTGTAGAGATGAGGTCTGGCAGTGTTGCCCAGGCTGATTATGAGTCTTAGATTTTATTTCTATTAATGCTCTTCTGGCAAAATATGTATGTTATATTAGGTTATTCTGCATAGACTGAAGTATCAATTACTTTCCCCATTTTATAACTTAAGTACATAGTGCCACATTTTAAAAGATAGAAATTTTATTTACTAAGTAGTATTTATAGACTTCATTTATTGAACATAGGACAGATAAGCATGTAGCCAGATATCTTGCTTGGACCCTCTTCTTACCCAAGGCATGAATATTCAGCAGTACTTACAGCCCAGTCCAAAAGTTTTACATCTCAGTATTTCAGAATCACATTCTAACCTAGAGAATAACAGCCTAGTTCTTTGAAGCAGATGTTTTTAATACCTTTTCAATTGATGTTGCTAAAAACAAAATAAACAGAGCATATTCATCAGTGCTCAGCAGGTAGTAAATTCTCAATAATTTTTACTGAATTAAAACATTATTATTACAACTCGTAGGTAAAACATTGTTATTACATCTCATCTTCAGTTTACAAAGAGCTTTCATATATAGTGTATTTCATGTTATCCATAACAATGTGAGGATAGTGTACCATATTTCACGAAGAGAAACCTGAGAACCACTGCAGTAAGGAAGTGGAAAGTTTGAAAATGCCACCATTGCTTCTACCTACCAAATACAAATTTGTGTGAACTTTTTGAGAGACTCATAGCTTACTTTGTCTCTGACTTCTCCAGTTGTACCCATTTTCTCATTTGTTTTGCACTTAATTGTGTACTGTATGCTGGGGAAGAAACAGACAAAAATCCCTGTCTTTATTTAGTTTGTAAGCATTCTTCATTTTCCTTCAGTCTCCAGCCTTCGGTCTACAGGTATCAGAGAAAGTTTAGAAAGTATGTGAGCCTTACAAGGAAAAAATAGTAAGCTTTACTCTAGCAAATGAGTTTATTTGATAAAAATTTTATAATGCTTATGTCTTGTTGTTACTATATAACTTATTCTTAGAATTTGATATGCAAAAATCAATATGAAACTAATCAGGACTTTCCTTAAATAGCAAAGCACCGATGTTCATATGGTTAGTGATAGCGATGGAGATGACTTTGAAGATGCTACAGAATTTGGGGTGGATGATGGAGAAGTATTTGGCATGTCGTCATCTGCCTTGAGAAAATCTCCAATGAGTGAGTATTATTAGCTCTTTGGGTCCAGCAATAGAATTCTTTCTTCTAGTACACAAACTTATGAAGAACATTAAACTTAAACATCTCTTACTGACCTCCAGGAAAGATAAGATAAAAGAGAGTAAGGGGAGATAATAGAGAGTAAGCATTCTTCATTAAAACCACAGCCTTTTGAATTTTGATTTTATTAAACTTAAAAATTCTCAGTGCATTAGGAAAATTCATTAAAAACGCAAGGTAGTGTAACTTTTGTTTTACATGTATAATTAATTATGACTGTCTCTCTTTAAACCTAGAGGCTAATTAACAAACAGGTGTACTTTCTGTGACTGATACTTGTTTCCCCACATCTTATTAGAGATACCAGTTTTAAGAGTAGTAATATTACTCTTCTATTCAACAGTACCCATCTTTGGAGGGAAAAAAGTAAACTAAATGTGCCATCTGTTTCACTTCCACTTACAAGATGCGTACTCTAGAATAACAAGACATGCTACGTGCAAAATGACCACTAAAATAATAATGACCTATTTACTTTGTGAAATTAGAGAACTCCTGTGGGCAGAAATAGATGTGATGTTTACATAAAATTGGTTATTTTCCCAATTAATGAAGTCTTTAATATCAGACTCATTTAATATAATGTAGTCACAAGATGTCTATTTCAAGAAAACATTGAAATCCTAAATGACAACTGGGCACATATTTTAAATGCTTAGCAGGATTGTGTCAGTTGGTTTTTCAAAATTTATGAGCTTGGAATATTTTAAGGTTCTTTTTGATTCTGGTTTGATGAGCTCTAATATATGTTGAGTTAAACCGTCCCCTCAGATATATCACAGAAGCTAAAATTTAATTTTATTTCCTCTTTATTGATTAAATATATTTCTTATATGTGGGATTAGATGTTATGTGGTTTGTTTTTTGTGTCTATTTGTTTTGTTTTTTTTGTTTTTGTTTTTTCTTTTGTTTGTTTTTTAGTGCCAGAAAACGCAGAAAATGAAGGAGATGCCTTATTACAATTTACAGCAGAGTTTTCTTCAAGGTAGGGTTAGGATCTTAACTATATAAAATTGATGCTGTTTTATGCTACTGTGGTTTTTCTTGGGCAATTTTAATTATAGATTGTTTAAAATTTCTCCGTAAAGTATTCAAAGGATATACTTGTTAATTTATGTAGTCCTAATGGTGAAACACATAAATAACTAGTAAACCGTTTATACCACTTCAGAGATGGATTCAACTTATTTCTGTATCTTTATGGACGTTCAATAAATGGATGCTAATTTAATATTTTTATTATATTCCCAAAGGACTAGGATATAGGATACTGATTTTTAGTATATTTTAGGACAGTCAAATGGAAAGTCCTTTAACATAATATTAAATTTAAAAATACTTTGAACATTTTAAATCCAAGTGAATTTTTTCTTTTGATTTTTTTCTTTTGGAATCGTTTTACATTTCTTCCTTAAGTGTCAAATATAAAATGTTTTATATGCATTTGAGAGTCTGCTGAGGTGTTCAAATATAAAGAGAATTAATGTTTAATCCTCAATTTGGTGTAAATGATATTGTTTTAGTGATATTTTCTGTTGAAATATAATATGGAAACTTTTAAAAGAAACAGTTTTTTCCCTCTATTGGAATTCTGGAATAAATGAACTGAAGTGGGAAAATAAAGTTAATGTAACTAGGAAAATCAGATGAAAGTGAGTAACCAAGAATTTCTTCTTATAAATGGCATGGTTTTATAGCACTTATTAAATTCATTTGCTAAGTGTACTTAAAATTCCAGCATTGAGTATATCAGTATAGGCCAAGAAGAATTCTAAAAACGAATGAAGCTCATTTCCAAGCTCTTAAAGAAATGTTTTTATGTTTAGTATGCACTAGACATTAGCCCCAGCATTTACTTAAAAGTCATTGATTAGACTTGTGAAATTTGAAGTGAATTTGAAATGTATTTTAATTAATAGAGTCAATTTTTCCTATAGATATGGTGATTGCCATCCTGTATTTTTTATTGGCTCATTAGAAGCTGCTTTTCAAGAGGCCTTCTATGTGAAAGCCCGAGATGTAAGTAGATGTAACCTTTTCTGATTAAAAAGTGCATCCCACAGGTTTGCCACTAGGGCTGAGGCAATGCTTAAATGTTTTCTGTTTTTGTTTTTTTCCAAAAACTTGGAACTCTTCACAAATTTGTATGTCATCATTGTGCATGGGCCATGTTAATCTTCTCTGTATAAGTCCCATTTTAGTATATATGCTGCTGGAGCAAGCACCATTTTCTGTTTTCATTTTGAAATTGGAGACTTCATTTGTTTCTGGTTCATCTACTAACCTAGTTTTCACCAAGATGCCCATTTCACAAGGGACATTAATGTAATAGGGGTACTGCTGACTCTTGCAGAAGGTCTTGTGAAGCACTGAAATAAGGCTTTTTTAAAATGGGAAAAAAGGTGGACATGCTTAAAAGGGACCAGGCTATGTGTTTGTATTATTTTCAGTTATGCAAATGACTAGTTCTTGATAGATTTGTTCTTTAGTCTTTTCCCAAAATGATTATTCTATATAGTGATATATATCTAACAACAGCAGTATTTTCCCCCAAATGTCACTTTGGGCCCCCACCCCCCCCCCCCACCAAAAAAAAAAGGTTTCAAACATAGAAATGAACTTTGTGATCTTGAAGTCTGTAACAAGAAGCCCATAACAAGAATTTAGAAGATAAATTTTGAGGAAGAAGACTCTAATCACTATTTGTATGTTGTCACAACAGTCAAGACATCAGTAATCTGGCTCCTGCCTATCTATGTCACTTCAGCTCTTCCTATTCCCTGCCTCACACTTAATAAATCTGGCAGTAGTGTGCCATTTGTATTTCCCCATAATCTTACTCTTTCTTCATGCTTCCCCACTGCTAGAAATGCCTTTCATCCTGCTCTTTACCTGGATGACGACTCCTCTTCCTCTGAAACTTACCTTTTCCAGCTCCTCCCCTTCTCTCACGTTGGCAGCACCTACCCCTTTAGCACTTCCCAGTGAAAAACCCTCAGCTTATCTCTTATTGTTACACTTAACACAGTGTTTATAATTATCCAGTCTACATATGTCTTCCCAGGAGTTTTGATTTTCTTTTGACAGGAACTATCCTTTATGTCCCTGTACTTAGTAAAAATTCAGTAAATGTTTAATAAATGAAGGAATAAAGAAAGGGAAGAAGGAAGGAATAGCGTGTACATGGAGTAGAGGGGAAAGCTATTGGAATTAAAGAGGGCAAGAAGTTTGAGAACAGAGTGCAAGGATGCCTCTGAGGTTTCTATTTTCTAGATTATGTTAAATTCTGATACAAAGAAAAATTCATTTAAAAATAAATTTTAAAAATCAAATTCCAAGATGATTAATCAAATTAGAGCTATAATTGACAGTCTAATGAATTTAGAGTAAGAAACTATTCTTTACCTTAAGAATAGCAGAATAGCTCTTTTAAAAGCTGTTTTAAGCAATTATGTTTCAACTGTTAAATCATTATAAAAATGGCTATTTTTAAAGAAATGCATGTTTATGGTAATATGTTTATGGTGTTCATAAATATAGGTTTATGGCAAATACTGAGCTGGATGTGATGGCTCATGCCTGTAATCCAGCAATTTTGGAAGCCACTGCGAGTGGATCTCTTGAGCTCAGGAGTTCAAGATCAGCCTGGGAAACCTGGTGAAACCCCATCTTTACAAAAAAATCATACAAAAATTAGCCAGGCATGGTGGCACATGCCTCTAGTCCCAGCTATTTGGGGGGCTGAGGCAGGATTGCTTGAGCCCAGGAGGTGGAGGTAGGAGTGAGGCAAGATCATACCACTGCACTCCAGCCTGGGTAATAGGTGATATTCTTTCTCTGAAGGAAAAAAGAAAATACTGAAAAGCAAAGAGAAAGTATTCTAACACAGATTAACTGTTAACTTTATTATGCTCTTTGCATATTTATTATTGTATGTTTAGATGTATATGTATATGGATTTTTAGTATAAAATTTAGTCATGTTATAATCCTGTAATAACAGCTTTTTTTACCTTTTAATATTATATGATCACTTTTTAAATTATAACTTCTTTTATAGTATTTTAATTTTTTATTATAAAAAAGTTTAAATTTTAATACAGAAAAAGTAGAATAGTACAATAAATAGCCAAATCCCCTATACCTACATTTAATAATTAGGAAAATTTTGCTATATTTGTATCTTCCATATACATCTCAAAGTCTTAATGGAGTTTTAAGGCATAAGGACTTAAAAGGATTAACTGTTACAGATTGACAAAAGAGCAGCATTTGAAATTTATTTATATTTTTATACTTATTTGGATTTGGGATTTTGATGAATATATTTTTATGATAAATTTTTGTTTCAGTTCCTCTCTGATTAAAAATGACAAATGTTGACTGGAACAGAAAATAAATGAAAAATTTATTCAAAATTCACAAAAACAAATATAAAATAAATATAAATAATTAAAACTTCAAATAATTTTTTAATAGTTTATAGCAGATAAGCATTTGAAATTATTGAAACTTAAACTGCACAGACACATTTAGGGTATCCTGTATAGTCATGAATTTTTGCTTAGCCATTTCAGACTAAATTATAGATGTCATACTTTACCCCTAAAAACTTCAGCATGCATTTTCCAAAAATAATGATATTCTCCTACATAATCACAATACCATTTTCACATATAACAAAATTAACAATAATTCCCTAATATTATCTAATATCCAGTGCATGTACAAACTTCACCAGTCATCCCCAGAATTTCTTTTTAGCTGCTTTTTGGAACCACAATCCACTCAAGGATCACAGGTTATATTTGAGTATTAGATATCTTAAATACCTTTTAAGCAAGCACCATCTCTCCCCATTTTTCCCCTGGTATTTGCTTTGTGAAGAAATCAGACCAGATGACTTGTAGATTGTTCCAGATTCTGGATTTGTGTGATTGTTTCCTTGTGATATTATTTTTCTGATTTCCTGAAAAATGGATATTAGGTCTAAAAGCTTTGTTAGATTCAGGTGAAATGCTTTGTAAAAGAATGCTTTTTAAAATAATGCTGAATATTTTAACAGGATTTTTAGTGGTTATGGAGTCTTTCATTGTATGGCCATGTTGTTATAGTTAAACAATCACTTATTAGACATAAATATGTTTGAAAGACTATCTAATTATAGTTTTAAAATAATGTATTTTTCAACTTATTCTTTGATAATAGTGCATTTGGGATATATCTTTCTCTGCTTTCCAGCAGTCGAAGTAACCAGAAAATGTCACAGCCTTTTGTAACTTAAACCGTAGCTCCCAAAATAGGGATAGATATTTTTAAAAACTCATTTCCAGAGCTTCTGTAAGATATACTGTGTATACCTCACACATTTTAGGTTTAATGCAGATAACTTACACTTAAAAATACAGTATGTCATAGACAACTTAACACTTAAAAATACAGTATATCATAGACAACAGAACTTTTACTAAGTGTCTTGTACATTGTAATTGGCATTTGGATTTATTCAGACTGATAATCCCCTGAGGAATATAAGCTCTTGTTTATTAACTCCTGGATATTTCTAATGAAACAATTGATTGTTTGCTTTTCTTAGTGTCTAGGTGTTTTAGCAGATGAAAAATTATTGGTTCATGTAATTAAATATTTTGCTTCATATTAGATTCATAACCAAAATCCACTGACCTCTCTGGACTGATAAAAATGTCTTTATCTTTATTCCTTTGTCCAGGGCTTTTTTCTTTCCTCATTTCTCTTTTCCAAGTTACAGATCAACAGTTTATGTACAGTTTATTACATTTCTATAAACTTAAGTAAAGTTTAACTCCATGACAGATAAATTATTCAAAATTAAATCTAAGCAGGTTCATTTATTAAGGTCATTAAGCAGATGGTATGCATCTTTTAATTGTGTAAGTATGGTAATTGTAATGTTACTTCAGAATTCTGTGATGCTCTGTGGTTTACAAAACATGTTCCTATACATATCTCATTTGAACCCCACAACCAAACAGTGAAATAGGGATATATAGTCCTCATATTCCCATTTTAGAGATGAGAAAGCCCAGAAAAGCTACATGACTTGCTTACAACACACTAATAGTAAGTAGTAGGAACCAAATAAGACCTCACATATTCCAAGACAGGTAAATATGGTTTACACTATCCCACCACACTTGAGTTTTCATTGCTAACTGCTGTACTGCAGGATTTAATGATCAAACTTCATCTCTCCTTTTCATATTTCACACTTGAGAGTTAAAACAGATCTTGCTCAAGATTATTTTTTAAAGCTTTTGAATGAATCATTTTTCAGAAAACAGTTTGCTGATGTTCAAACATTTTAAGACAAATGTGACGGATACTGTGGCACTCTTACTAAATTTTCTTCATCTTAAATATCACATGTTTAATTTAAACTGTGGGAGGCACATTAATTTTACCAGGGCAACAGATGAGCCTCAAGCACCAGCATTCTTCACTTGAAGTGAGAAATTGAGTTCCAAGAGTAAATAAAAACAAGATTGAAGGTTTAAATCCTCTGCTAGGCTTTTTGAACTTATATACTCATTAAATGTTTATTGGAGTGGTGGGATTACAAAGGATTTGGGGAGCTTCATCAACTGGTATATAGTTAATCACTAAGTAAAACACTACATTTGATAAAGTGTTTCTCACGATGCCACATTCAATCCATCTTAATGAAAACTGCTTCAAACTGATTTCATTTGAGAGCACTTGGTGGTGAGAGTGCTTATAGTTCTTTCTGCCTTTTTTCTTGAGGAATTTATAGTACTGTACCAAGCAGAGCTTCCAACTTTGGTAAAGCAGTTATTATAAGTTTTCATGTTTCTTTTAAGTATATCGTGACAAAGTATTGACTTCTGATAATGTACTGATCAGTTTTATGACTTCCTTCCTTGCCCTTAACTATGAAGGATGCTCACCCATTTGAGGGCTATAAATGTTTATCCCATTTTCTCTAAGGATCTGGGAAATAGAGGTTTCCTGCTTTTGCTCAGTCTAATGAGGAAAATAAAACAATATAAACAGATCCGTATAGTATAATATACTATAGAAGCAAAGAGAAGAGGTACCTTCAACTACCTTAGAAGTTCAGGGGAAAGATCTCTCCTCTCCTCTCCTCTCCTCTCCTCCCCCCCTCCTCTCCTCTCCTCCCCTCTCCTCTCCTCTCCTCTCCCCTCTCCTCTCCCCTCTTCTCCCCTCTCCTCTCCTCCCCTCTCCTCTCCTCTCCTTTCCACTCTCCTCTCCCCTCTTCTCCCCTCTCCTCTCCTCCCCTCTCCTCTCCTCTCCTTTCCACTCTCCTCTCCCCTCTTCTCCCCTCTCCTCTTCTCTCCTCTTCTGTCCTCTCCCCTCCCCTCCCCTCCCCCTTCTCTCCCCTCCCCCTTCTCTCCCCTCTCCCCTCCCATCCCCTCCCCTCCCCCTCCTCTCCCCTCTCCCCTCCCCTCCCCTCTCTTTTTTAGATGTAGTCTCACTCTGTCACCCAGTTTCGAGTGCAGTGGTGCCATCTCAGCTCACTGCAAACTCCGCCTCCTGAGTTCAAGCGATTCTCCTGCCTCAGCCTCCTGAGTAGCTGGGACTACAGGTGCGTGCCACCACGCCCTGCTAATTTTTGTGTTTTTAGTAGAGATGGGGTTTCACCATGTTGGCCAGGCTGGTCTTGAACTCCTGACCTCAGGTGATCCACCTGCCTCAGCCTCCCAGAGTGCTGGGATTATAGGCGTGAGCTACTGCGCCCAGCCTAGGGGGAAGATTTCTAGAGGAGGTACTTCTGACCTGAATCTTAAATGGTGAGAAAAACTTAGGCAAATAACAGAATTCTAAACAGAAGGAAGAACAAAAGTAAAGGCAATGGAAGATTAAAGTGAGGAAACTACAAAAAAATGCAGGACAGAGTTGCATTGCTAGGCATGATGCTGATAAAATCAGTAGGGTTCAAGGCATGAAGGGGCTTGTGATGCCCTGTATTAGCTGCCATTTAAAATCTGTTTTTAGGCTGGGCATGGTGACTCACACCTGTAATCCCAACACTTTGAGGGGCCAAGGTGGGAGGATCATTTGAGCCCAGGAGTTCTAGACCAGACTGGGCAACATGGTGAGATCACTGTCTCTACAAAAAGAAAAAGAAAAAAAGAAAAACAAATAACAATTAGACAGGTGCGGTGGCATGTGCCTGTGGTCCCAGTTACTCAAGAGGCTGAATCAAGAGGCTCACTTGAGCCCAGAAGGTCCAGCCTGTAGTGAGCGATGTTCGTGCTACTGCACTCCAGCCTGGGCAACAGAACAAGACCCTATCTTGGCGGGGCGTTGGGGGAGAAGATTAGTCTTTTTGTTCCTTGGAGCCTCCCCACCTGTCATGCCTGCCGTCCCTGAATTCTATTCTTCTGTACCACCAAAAGTACCCTAGAGAATCATTAGACATTTATAGTAACTAAGAATCAACAGTAATAAAAATCTCAATGGCAAGGCTTATCTCCCATGTGAAGGATTGTTCCTTTCCCAAGCATCCCTTTGGGAGTCTGGGCTTTGATATTGGTAATTTCATTACAGCTCCAGAGATCCGACTTCAAACCAGTGCTTTTTCCAAATATTATACATAAATTAAGGGAATCAGTACTCAATTGCTGATTTCCCACTTAGTAGCTCTGTGGCCCCAAACAAGTAATGAGCCTGTGTCTAATACGGAAAAAAAATGATGATGATAGTCTCTACTTTATACAGGTTGTTTTGAGACTTAAGTGGGATGCTACCCATAAATGCACCCAGCACTGTGGATGAGACAGATGGTGCCTTTAAGCGGTTTTGGACAAATTTGAGAAATGTCTGTAAAATAACAAAACTGATTTTCTCATTCAATTATGAACTAGTTCTAGGAACAGTTTCAGGAAGGAATTTTGAGAACCCCATGAGCATTTCTACCACTAAATTTAGGAGTTCACGTTTAGCAGTGCTCTTAGTTATCAAGTTTTATTATATTTATTTTTTAAAATCAGCCCATTTTAAAGTCATGCTGTTTCTACTGCTTCATGTTGAAAGAAATCTAAATGCCATCATTGATCATTGTCTTCTAAGAAAAATAAGTTCTATACAAATTTGAGGCCACAGCTGTAGTTGGTAAGTTTCTAGCTCACCACACAATATCCAGAAAACCAGGCAAACAAACTTCTTTGTGCTTTGGAAAATATGCCCAGTCTGCTTATCTAGTCTGTGTTATTTTTTCCATTTAAATTCCTTAAAGTCAGGACAATGTCTTTTATAGTAATTTTGTATGACAGCTGGGACAGCATCCTGCACATGTGTGAAATAAGACCTAGGATGCTAATATATTTTTTTTAGAAAAATATATTTGAATTATACAAATAATGTATTTACTATAAGAGAATGAAAATACAGATGCATTTTAAGTAGAAAATGACACCACATAATTCCAAACCTGAAAATAACCACTATTTATTAAATGCTTTTACTTTCTAAATGTGATTTTTAAAAAAATCTATAAACATGTATATCAGAAAAAAAGCTTATATAGTTTATATAAATACAACCATACCAAACCTGCTGTTCTGTAATTAGATGTTTCCACTAAATAGTATATTTGTTAGTACCATTTGGAATTTGCCTTTAATTCTCCAATTATCAGATCTGCCTAATTAAAATTGTAAAAATCTTTAGTGCCCATATTAAAATTATTTCTTAAATTAGTTTAAAACTTACTAGTTCAGAAATACACTGCCATTTGGCTGGACGCAGTGGCTCACGCCTGTAATCCCAGCACTTTGGGAGACCAAGGCGGATGGATCACGAGGTCAGGAGATCGAGACCATACTGGCTAACATGGTGAAACCCCATCTCTATTAAAAATACAGAAAATTAGCCGGGCGCCTGTAGTCCCAGCTACTCGGGAGGCTGAGGCAGGAGAATGGCGTGAACCCAGGAGGCAGAGGGTGCAGTGAGCCAAGATCACACCAGCGCACTCCAGCCTGGGCAACAGAGTAAGACTCCATCTCAAAAAAAAAAAAAAAAAAAAAGAGTTAATACAACTCTATATGCTTAAACACAACTTGTTTTTATAACATATAATATTCTACTTAGAAATCTGTTTGCCAGACAATATTTAATGGTATTTAAAAGCTACTGAACATGTACACCCATAAATCATTGTAATTCTTATAGTTTTTAGTAAGAATGCATTATTAATACATTTTTAATGAAAAAATACTATTAGTTTATCTTCAAGTCTTTACTGCTCTAGTCTGTCACCTCTTGGAATGTGGAAGTAGATATAAGTAGGTTCTTGTTCTCTTCCTCAGTGGCCTAAAAGTTGGGGAGAGGAGTACACTTGACATTCTCACTCCTGTTGTCATGCTTGTTTAACAGGCCTATTGCTGACTAGGATTAGTGTTATCCCTCTCCATAGAGAATAGTAGAGGGTTAGAAAAATCCTTCCTGCACTTTTAAGAGGCTACTATACCAAAGTCCTTAGTACTGTATCTAAATGTTTACCTGGCAAAGCCTGCCTACTTCCTTGCCTACACAGTCCCTCTTCCAGCCTCCCCACAGATATGCCTCCTTCTCTATAATTTGCTGTAAGAACCAATCATTTCAGCTTCTCATGTCCTTATTCTTAAAAACTTTAGCCACATGGTGGCCTTCCTCAAATATATTGTATTACCTGAGTATTACAGTCTAAGCAATGAAAACTGATAAAGAGCTAGACCCAATGAACATCTGTCAGCTTTTTTTGAGAGTTTGATTTTACTTTAGGCTTTTCCTTTTTTAGATAGAGTCTCGCTTCGTCACCCAGAATGGAGTGCAGTGGCGCAATTTTAGCTCGCTGCAACCTCTGCCTCCCAGTTTCAAGCAGTTCTCCTACCTCAGCCTCCCGAGTAGCTGGGATTACAAGCGCACCCCACCACACCCAGCTAACTTTTTTGTATTTTTAGTAGAGATGGGATTTCGCCATGTTGGCCAGGCTGGTCTTGAACTCCTGACCTCAGGTGATCCACCTGCCTCGGCCTCCCAAAGTGCTGAGATTACAGGCGTAAGCCATCACACCTGGGAAAGGCTTTTTTTTTTTTTTTTTTTTAACCCTCTGACTTCCATATGACAGTGTTCCCTATGCAAGATTCAGACATCTGTGTCCTCCAGATTTCAGAATGCTATCCCAACATCTGCTTCAGAAAGTGAGGGGAAAAAGACACCATCCTGGCATCTTCTCATCTTCAGTAGCTAACTGTTTCTTTTTGGAACCTCTCCAATTTGGTTGATGCCTGTTGGTCCCTGAAATCATATTCAGGAGCTGAACAGGGCAAAGTGTTGTGATTCTTTTCACAATACAACCTGCAGTCTGGTGCTTTACTCTTTAAAGATAACTAGCTTGGAGTTCTTTGAACAGATGGGGCCATTGACATCGCTGGGCCTTTCCCAAACTTTTCCTTTGTTTTTTATCTTTTTTACTCTTCTTTTTCTCACTCTCATGTATATTTAAAATTCTGCTTCTGGCCAGGCACAGTGGCTCACTCCTGTAATCTCAGCACTTTGGGAGACCAAGGCAGGCAGATCTCCTGAGGTCAGGAGTTCAAGACCAGCCTGGCCAACATGGTGAAACCCCATTTCTACTAAAAACACAAAAAATAACCAGGCATGGTGGCAGGCGCCTGCAGTCTCAGCTACTCAGGAGGCTGAGGCAGGAGAATCGCTTGAACCCAGGAGGCAGAGTTTGCAGTGATCTGAGATCACGCCATCAGCCTGGGTGACAGAGCAAGACCGTCTCAAAAAAAAAAAAAAATTCAGCTTCAGTCACAAAGAAGTCACTCTCTTCTGCTTTTACTGTGGTTTGTTTGTTTCTACTTACAGCATTGATGTCCTACTTTTAAAATTCAGCTCAAGTATCACCTTCGCAGACCAGTGTGTAATCCCAGCACTTTGGGAGGCCAGGTCAGGAGGATCACTTGAGCCCTGGAGTTCGAGACCAGCTTGGGCAACATAGTGAGACCCCATCTCTATTAAAAAAAATTTTTTTTTTTTTAAAGTATCATCTTCATAAAGAAGCAGCCAATCTGATGTTCATGCCTAGACCCCAGGACTTCCTCTGTTACTACTCATTACTACTGATTTGCCAGCCTTACTTCCTCACTACTCCCATCTAGAAAATAATTTTAACAGACTTCTAACCTTCAGAACTGTATGCCACCCAAGCACAAAACAGTGTAGTGACTTTCCCAAGGTCACATAGCTGGGCAATGGCAAAGCAGGAATCTGAACCCAGATAGTGTGGCTTCCTACTGTCCTGCTTCTGTTCTCACATTGCACTTATCTTGAGTCATGATTGTATGCTATGCTGTACCTGTGAACATCCATATACAAGAATAGCATTGTAGAAGTTGGCAAGTATTGGAATGATGCAAATTAGATGCTGGATTTAAAACAATAAATAAAACAGCTACAAAGGACTTGTGGGAGTACTTGGGGGAAATTTGAATATGGACTGTATATTAGATGATATTGTAACAATATTAAATGTCTTAGGTGTGATATAAATATGATGATTATGTAAGGGAATGTATTATTCTCAGAAGACAGATTTCTTTAGGATAGAAGTGTCATGGTATCTGCAAACATTCAAATGTTTTAGGGAAGTATTAAAAGAATGATAAAGCAAATATGGCAAAATGCTGATGATTGGTAAATCTAGGTGAAGAATAAATGGGTGTTTATTGTATCATTGTATCCATTGTTTGTATCAATGAGCCATCTCCGAACTTAAAAACAAAAAGTGATAGTGATAATGATTCTGATTACTATGGTGATGTTAATGATGAGGGAAAAGGAGAACAAATGGGAAGGAGAGAAAGCAAGTCAGGTCCAATTTACACAAAGGAAATTATTTTATACTATAATTTTTACACTGAAAAAAACCTATGAACTACATTGTACCATTCCCAGAAATTGTCATATCAACTTTAAAAGCATTGAACATGCAGATTATGGATATTTTGGTACTCAAAATGGAACCCTTTCTTTTTAGTTCATCAGCAAATATTTCCTTAGTATCTGCTCTCTGCCTGACTTATTTTGAGACACAGCACATTTCTTCCAGCTGTAATATTCTATGGTTCTGTGACACTAAGAGTCTAAATACAATAGCTACTGTAGCTCAAGGCCAAGTCACATTGGTTGCTGTCAGCTGGGCGTTTCTTAAGCATCAACTTAGTACCTTAGCTCCTGGATTTGAATGTGAAGATTAGTGAGGCACCAAACGCAGAGACACAATAAGCATCCCAGACACTATTGCCAGTAGGAAAAATGAAGGAGCTGCTTAATCTTTAATACATTTTCATGGCCATTATTTCTCTTGAAATTGCTTTCAAAACCCTTTATTTTGCATGGATAGTTCAGGAATCTTCATCCTAACAGCTACCTTTCATTCAGCACCTACTATGGGCCAGGCCTTGTAAATAGGTACTTAACCTACATTATCTGCAATGCTTACAACAACCCATTTGCCCCATGGTCACACAGCTGCTAAGTGGCAAAACTGGATTTAGAACAGAGCTCTCTGTTACTTTAAAGCTTGGAGACTTCCCTTTGCATTGTGTTACTAAAACTTAGATTACAGGGAGGGAATCAGGATAGTGTAGCTTGGTTGTTTGCCTTTGTGGTCTGCCAGACTTAGACCCTCTCTGCCAAATTAGAAAGGACAAATACAATATATTCTTTTTAATGCCGCAATATTATCATTTGTTAGATGGTACTAAATAAAACGTTTACCTCCACACATTATTTCCCACCACTTTTTGAGGGTAAGGAAACTGTTTCATTCATCTTTATAGTCTCAATCCCTAACACATAGGTACTCTTTAAATGTTATTGAACTGAATTATTAATGGGCCAAAAGAAAAGCTGGTTATAGTAGTAATAGAAATCAAAACATTTTCTTACTCATTTTCTGTGGTACTGCTTTTCTTCACGAAAGCAGTTTTCTGATTAGTTTGCCATTTCAACTCTTCCAAATTGGTTGATATGCTGAACCCAGTTCTCACTCTTTTGGCCTGTGCTTAATTGAGCTCAGTAAGATAATCAGAAATCTGAGTCTGGAGTCCATTTATCTGTGACTGTAATTTAATCAGATTTATATAGCCTAAATTTACTAGCACTTCCATACTATTGAGTCTTTATATTTTGCTTATTTATTGTCATAAAAGCAGCAGAAAAATTTTTGTTGAAAGCTTATGTCAGAGAAAAGATTATTTTAAAATTATTAGTTTTCCTTTTGAAGGCTACTTTGGGGTACCCACAGCCTGAAGATCCTCTTGGGATACTCTTTTTATCATCTCCTTTCTCACATTCAGTCTAGAGCTTAAAGTGGGAATTTTTTTTAAGTGTGTTTTCCTGGCATCTCATGTTTAACAGTGTCAGGGGTTTGTGTCCCTGGAACGAAAACTGTTTCTCCAGAGTCTTTTTTCTCTCAGCTTCCAGTGAAAAGAGGGGCGAGGCGAGCTAGTCGCTTACCACAAAGCAGTGCCACCACAAAGGAAAGATTAAGGGTTTAGAGAGAGGTCAATGTGGGTTTTTCTCTAACTAAACACTTTCCTAAAGTTTCCTTGTGGAAAAATAATGAAGTCATCTCAGAGTTTTTAAAGAATTTTTATTTCTTTTTCACCGTCTGCATTCGCTTGTCTTCTCAGCATGGATGTTTAATCTTCCTAGGCTTTGTGAATTGGCCCAAATGAATAAGTGGTGAGCTGTCTCTCTAGGAGCTAGAGGCTTATTCTAAGGGCCTAATCACTGAGTAAACACATCTTTGCCCTCCCTCTCACAACTGCGATATAATAGTCGAGATTCTAGCACAGTAACCTGGATATTGCAGGGACCAATGCTTTGAAATGCAGAATGGTTGATCCTCCAAAACAGACAGTGCCTGATCTTCGCCTGCCTCTTTCTTCTTTTTTAAATTAAATATTGCCAAAGAGATGCTGTTTTATTGCTTGATATTGTGCATTAGTGCCCTGGATTTCCAAGTTTAGTTTCAGTCAACACTGTCGGCTGCACTTATAGGGAACTCTGCATGTTGGATTTCTTAGTAGCCTCTTCGGCACATGTGTGTTTGGTTTGGAAGAGCATTTAAATTAAATCAGTGAGATAGCAATGTAAATCACTAATCTCTTTCCCAAAGTCTAAATGTTCCATTGCAGTGTTCTTGAGAGAAATAGGCATTTTAAAGATTTAGCCATTGCCATTGTTTAGTTAGAAATATGCTGATTTAAAAGTGGACAGCTCTCTTGTTCCCAGTGTCTCATTAAATGTAGTTGCTGAGAAACGATCAAGCTGAATTAGAGGTTGACATCCCTCTGTCTATTCAGTTAGAGAGCTCCTAAGAAGAAGAGCTCTGAATTTGTTAATGGTGCCAGGTTCACATTACTTTCCCTAAAGCATCAGAATTCTTGACTCATTTACTAAAACTGATTTTGCATTGCCACTGCAATGGGGTATCTTTTTTTGCCAAGGGGCTGTGGCTCATATCAGTGTTCTTGTTTCTTTCGTCAAACAGGCTGGGACCCATGCTAGTTTAAAGACGCAAAGAAGACTGAAAGAGACCTCATTCTCTTTCTTGAGAAAGTTAGTCTAGAGGGGAAACTGGTAAACAATTGTAATACTAATAGAAAGAGATACAGACCCAGGAAAGGAAGCTCTTAACTCTGCCTGAGGGAATCAGGGAAGGTTTCATAGAGGCTTTTTTTTTTTTTTTTTTTTTTTTTTTTTGAGCCTTATAGGATGAGTAGGAATTTACTAGATAAGTATCTCTCTAACAATGTATCTGATTACAAACTTCCTAGAAGCCTGATACCGTTCTCTGCAGACATCAACATAGATGAAGAAACCCCAAGTCTTTCTTGTTCATCATTTTATTGCCACTGCTTCCTGCTGAGCCTGACACAAAGAGTATTTCAACAAATGCTTGTTGAATGAATGAATAAATGAATTAACACATAGAAGCAGGGTGGGATCAGCTGAGCTACTTATACGCAGGAGTCCTGCCCTTATTCCCATTACAAGCTGTCTCTGAGTCTCAGTCCAAAGCAGTCTGGCATCCTCATGCTATATGAGTGCTTCCACAAGCCTTGACTACAGTGTGGTTGATTTCCCTGCTACCACTGTAGTATCAGAGAAAAAACACTTACTTGGACTTGGAGTTAGACAAGCTGGGAGCCAGTCCTCGTATTACTTACTAACTAGCTGTGACATTTGGAACAAGTCCGCTTTCTAAACCTCAGTTTCCTCATATGCTAATGGGGTTAAGGATGCTATGTTAAAGATTTATTCTGGAAATTAAAGTAGATAACGTTTGTGAAAGTAACAGTGTCTCCTATTCATAGTAGATGCTTTTAGAATCTTAATCTACCTAACTGTGGCTACTCTCATCTACTATAAAGTTTACCTTTGTAAGAAATAATTTTAATGATGATTACTGTTACTATTATTTGGATTATTTATCGAGATAATTCCTAACGTCAGATTTCATTAGCCTTTCATCAGCATGAGCCTTATATTTTTCTGTAAGTTTCCTTCTTTCTTCAGAATCCCACACAGCAGATTTTCATTTGCTGTCATCACATTCTTATTTAACATAAAGGGAAAGATACTAAGCTTCCCTGAAATTTTCCTTTGACAGAATTTCAAAGATTGGTTTGTATGTTGTCTTTACCATAAAATTTTATCTTTCCTTTCCCTGGTAATTGTGAGTATTGTTAAACTCAGTTCTTTCAAGAACTGACTACCAAGAAGGTAGTCAACAATTTAAGCTCTTTAATCATTATAGTCATTGTTGGTAAAGCTAACATGTTGCAAACCATCAATGGCTACTTATACCCATTGTTTTTATTATACTTATTACCTTGTTCAATTTCAGTTTTTAGTTTTAATTATTGCATTGAGTATCCAACTATGACAGAAGACACATTTAAGAGACCAAATGTCATTTATTGAAAGCAACTTTTATTATGGCAAAAGGGAAATAATAATTTTCTATATGAAAAGCCACAGTGGATATTTTCTGAAATATAAACTAGAAAGAATGCATGTGAACTGAATATTTTTCTATCTCTTCATATGGCAATTATATGTTATATGCTGTTAAATAAGGGCTTAATATGAGAACACATTAAGGACTTTAAAATTATCTATAGAACAAAAAGAAAACTTCATTTCCGACCTTTTCCTTTCAAATGGAAGAGACTATCCGTTGTTCAGATTAAAACCATAAAAAATATGTAAGAGGAATTTTGTCATTCTGTTTTAATGAATTTTTTTCTCTGTATTGTTGAACAGTTCAAAGTTAATATTTCTCTTTACATATATCTATTAAATGAAAAGAATAGTAAATCCATTTTCTTTAAGCAAAATACAATTCTGTTGCAACTTGGTTTGAGATAGGCTTGCACATGTTAACAGAAATCTGCAATAGCAGTCTGAAAAATTAGATATAATCATCCTAGCCTTTTTCAGGTGTAAGGAAGTAAAATTTTTTGATATTTTAGATGCTTTAGGAACTCCACAATGTAAAGTACTCTTTTAGGGAATAGCATTTAATTTTTGTCTTTGCTGTTCACATAGACTAATTATGCCTGTCTAAAATTTAAGAAATCTTACATTAGTGGATATCTTAATTGATCAGATTTTTCTCCTCTTTTCAGAGAAAGCTTCTTGCTATCTACCTCCACCATGATGAAAGTGTATTAACCAATGTCTTCTGCTCACAAATGCTTTGTGCTGAATCCATTGTTTCTTATCTGAGTCAAAATTTTATAACCTGGGCTTGGGATCTGACAAAGGACTCCAACAGAGCAAGGTAATACTGTTGTTCACAAGTTATAAGTTGGGCTTCTATTAAAAAAAAAAAGATTGTGTTTGTCATCATCATAAACATTTTTCATCCTCAGCATTAAACTCTCTACCATTGCATTTTATTAGACAAAAGCTGCTCATTGCAGCTAACACATGCAGTTATTTGCAATTGTGAAAATATACCTTAACTTATAAAAACTTTTTAAATTCAAGCATAACCTGAAAATAAAAATGTATTTCTCATCTTATTTTTGCAATGCAACAGACATTTCTAATATGTTTTTGAACTTTTAGGGAAAACTAATGTTTTTAATGATGTTCAGAAAAGGCAAAACAAGTCTAATATATAATCTTAGTAAGTTTATTTTTTAATAATTTCAGTGAAGAGGGCAGGACTTTCTGCACAAGTCCAATGGAGTTGGTAATAGCTTAACTCTAGCATATGCTAATTGATGTAATCGCTTTATTGCACACATTCTTTTGCACACAGCCAACAATACTTCCATATTCTCAATAGGGAAAAAAATTCCTTTCCTAGTTGTCAGGATGAGTTTACTTAGTTTGTTAATCATAGTATCTGTAAGTGATTAACAATTCTTCATATTTTGCCTATTTCAGTTTCCCATCTGAAATATATTTCATCATGTTTAATTACACATGTGTCTATGACATCCCATGATGCTACTTTGGGTGTGTTAACACAATCGTAATTGCAGATTGCTGGTTTATGAACAGGGAGATTAAATTAATTCATTTCAAGGCAAGCATATTATAGTTACCTAATTTAAACGATTATAGAACAATTAGAAACCATCTGATTTGTCTTTTTGTTACTTTATGGCTTACTGAATTTTTGGTCATCATTCAGACTTTGTTTTATTTAATCTGAATCAGAAAAGAACATGATTCTTTCCTTAAATGTGAGGCAAAATAATGTTGAAGCTATTTCCTAATCTAATACTTCATTTCTTTAAGCAAATGGTTAGGAAATTTCATGAGATGACTTCGTTTTGCCTTGGAAATGTTCCCTGTTATACATAAATAAAGAATCTTTAGCACCTGTATTTGTTTAAATTAAATCAGGTTATTATTCACACTCAGTTAAAGGTGATGAAAAGCAGTGCCACAAACAGATAAAAATGCCACATCGAAGGTCTTTCATGAGGCAAAATACAGAGACTGGAGACTTGGCTAAATCTTTTGCCATTCACTGGCAGTAAGGAATCTCCTCCTTTCCTTTTATCCACAACTTGATGGAGAAGGAAACACTATTTCTAAACCATCTGTAGTGGCTAAGTTCAGTGGGCTACCTGCTGTTATTTTGTTCTATCCTCCATTTAATTCCTTAGTTCCTTTTATTTTACAATGACAAAAAATTGCAGTGTAGTTTCTTTTGAAAAACAGTGTTTGAGGGTTTTTTTTTTTATGACTGGCAATCAACAGCCATGTAATTGCTTTGTTATGTTTTACTAAAGAAGTCTGTTAAGTAGCACAACTTTGATACACTAGTAATAAGAGTTTGCAGGTTACAGAGACACCTGTGGTGACCAAAGCGACAGAAGCTGCTTATTAGCAAGAGCCAGTACAGCTGTGTCCTATTAACTCCTTATGACACTTTTTAAAAAACACTAAATAAAGGTGTTGTTTAAGGCTTTAGAGCTATTTCTCAATGAACTGCAGAACTGACTATTAAGTATGATAGGATATTTCAATCTACATTTTGAATTAAGTATCTGTCATGAAAATTTGTAAAAGGTAATATTAAAGATTGAAAATAGGAACATCTAGGAATTCAATTTAATAAACATTTATAGGAACCACAAATGGGGCAATAGGGGAATGGGATGATTTCTATAATTTAAGATACTTGACATACTTATTCAAAATCTATTAATAGTTCTGTCCACATTACAAATGTAAAAGGTATCATATTTCTCTATTTTAGAGTAACAAAAGATAATCACTGGGTACTGAGTTTAATACCTGATTGATGAAATTATCTGTAAAACAAACACCCATGACACCAATTTACCTATGTAACAAACCTTCACATGTACCCTCCAGACATAAAAGTTTTTTTAAAATATAAGAAAATTAAAAAGCAAGTAATAAAAAAATAAAGTAACAAATAAAATTACATAGTTACTTTTGATCCATCATTATTACCGTTAAGGCAAATGGGAAAATACACATTTTATAAACACAAGGTGAAAATTCATTAGAATGACATATTCCCAAAAAGGGGATTGACTTTGACATATGAAACTGTAAGATAATTGATTAGGCTGGTTTATTGCTCAAAAAAAGGGTTTAGGCTGGGCATGGTGGCTCACACCTGTAATCCTAGCACTTTGGGAGGCCCAGGCGGGCGGATCACGAGGTCAGGAGATCAAGACCATCCTGGCTAACACGGTGAAACCCCGTCTCTACCAAAAATACAAAAAAGAAAATTAGCCGGGCATGGTGGCGGGCCCCTGTAGTCCCAGCTACTCGGGAGGCTGAGGCAGGAGAATGGCGTGAACCCGAAGGCGGAGCTTGCAGTGAGCTGAGATCGCACCACCGCACTCCAGCCTGGGCGACAGAGCGAGACTCCGTCTCAAAAAAAGAAAAGGGGGTTTAACTTAACCACAATTTTCTTGCCACCTATCATATTGTAGATTCGTCAAAATAAAATTGTCTAATTGGGTTTCCTACTGTATTATCTTTCTTGGATTTTTACACCACATTTATCCAGAGGTGTTTATCATGAAAACTGATTGTGTCACTCATTAGATGCTTTTAACTTTGAGTAACAAAACCTCAAGCTTTCACTCTCGATTCGGTAGACGACTGCTTACACTAATATTTGTTGATCCATGGGGTACATGTCAAAAGGTATTATGCCATCATTTGCATATTGTAAGCTGAAATGGGGACATATTAATATATGGAAATACAGAATAGATTTCTAGGCATCACAAGTAAGTTTGTTGTTGTGGGTTTCCTTTTAACTGTTACTTTTTTATGATAGATGTAAGTTTGGAAATAAATTCCTGGTTAATAACTTGCCTGGTCCTATATCTGGTTAACCTAGTTCACACTGGCCATAAAAATTTGGAGAGTCCTGGACCTGTAAGCTATTTGGATGTTTTCTTAGTGGTTTTCTAGGACTACCACCTGATGTTATAGCTGAGGATGTTGATATCCAAGATAGGAAGAGACTTGCCAAGCAGATATACTTTTGCTTAAGGATTACTCTGATTAAGCCTATAGAGGCATTAGTTCTTTAGTCACAGTTTACTATGGCTCTCTCATGTGTGTAGGAGATAAGTGAAGGATATAAAACTAAGTGAATGCTTTGGTGAAGTCACCAGAATATGAGTATCACTTGCTATTATAAATTAAATTTCCTAATTTCTCTAAAAATTGGAATAAAAAAAGAAACACTTCTATAAAATGTCATAACCCCTGTGATGTTGATGATTTGGATTTTTACACCTCTTAAATGATTCTAATAACCTTCTTTCTTAGTTGAATACTTAGATTTTCCAGCCCACTGTGTATAAAATATGTTGGAATAATTCTTAAGTTGATCTTAGAACATTCCAAATATGAACTGAGACATGAAACTTTAGCTGTAATGATTAATGTCTGTCATCTCCCCTACTAAATTGTGATCTCCTGGAAGGGCTTATTCGTTTTGTTGGTTTCAGTAAACAAGGCACTTTTTTAAGTTCTAGGAAAAAGAAACTCAGAAAGCATTTAGCAAATAAATATATGCATTTATTTCCATCTAAGAATGTTGCTTATAATTTCAATATTGCATATCTAAATAGGAGGTTTTTTCCTTGGAAAATATTCTGCAGTCTTCTGGGCCACGATGTCTAGTTGGATTTCAGAGCCATTCTTAAAACAATGACAGGAAGCCCTTGGTAGTCTTGAGAAGTGCTAAAGGTATAATTTCCTTTTTTTTGAAGAGACAGGGTCTCGTTATGTTGCCCTGGCTGGAGTGCATAATCATAGTGCACTGCAGCCTGAAACTCCTGGCCTCAAGCAATCCTCCTGTCTCAGCCTTGCAAGTAGCTGGAAGTAGAGGCGTGTGACACCATGCCCTGTTCTAATTTCTGAAATATTGGTTTGACCAGTAATTCTGATGGAAATAGTAGGATTTACCTGTAAAAGAAAGAGCTAAAAACAGATAGGTAACAGTAAACAAGAAGATCCTGTAAATCACTTCATAGTTATGCAGGATTGGTTCCAGGACCTCCTACAGATACCAAAATCCACAGATACTCAAGTCCCTGATAGAAAATGGCATAGTATTTGCATATAACCCATGCACATCCTCCCATCTGCGTTAAGTCATCTCTAGATTACTTATAATACCTAATACAATGTAAGTGCTATGTAAATAGTTGTTATACTGTATTGTTTAGGTAAGAAAGACAAGAAAAAAGTGTACATGTTCAGTATAGACACAATATTTTTCTGAATATTTTTGATACTTGGCTAGTTTAATCAACAGATGCAGAACCCACAGATGCAGAAGACCAACTGTGTTTGTTATGTTTGTTCATTGAATAACACTGAATAATATGAACTGGGAATGGTGTGTCATCTGAGAATGAAAGGTGGAACAAGACACAATCCTAACCCTCAAAACACTCATAGTCTAGTAGGCAAAACAGACATAAGAGCTAATATATAATATGAGGTATGTATAAGGTACTTTAGGAGTATAGATGAACTTTATACTGACTTGCTGTACCCAAGGGGGTCAAAGAGGGATTTGAAAGAGATGACATACAGAAACATGAAGTTAGAACTTTACTCTTTTCTATTTAAAGATTTTATATTACCATAGTAGCATTCCTAGTCTTTTGGGTGGCAGATTTTACTACTCTTTACTAAAGGGCATTGGTGTTTAAAACCTCATAATTATGTATGGGGAACAAAGGGTCAGTGGTTGAAATAATTGAGGAGAGAAGGAATAGAGAGAGCTGGCCAACTAATATAATCCTCTATAATCTGAACCAGATTGAGAATTAAGGTCAACCAGCCAGCATGGACAAATCCAAAGAAGTTTTTTTGTTAATGATTCATCCTAGCATTGGCATATGTCTACAAGCAGACAGTGAAGCAGGGTTAAGATATTCTTTGGATATGTATCATGTAGAAAACCATCATAGATTTAACTAATACAATAAAAATATTGTTAGTACAATGTATTCTTAATGAATGAGTGCTTAGCTATGAAAGAATAATTTCTTAAAATTCAGGACAGGTATCACTTCCAGGAAGCCTTGCCTCTCCCCATCCTTCTCTTGCCTCAATCAGGGTTAAAATGCATATTCTGTATGCTCCCATAATATATCTATACTAACTTGTACTAATAGCACTCATTACATTGTATGGTCACTGTCTATCTCCCTGCTAGGTTGTCAGCTCCCTGAGGGACCTGTGTCTGTAATTCCATTGCTTTACACAAGTTCCTTCCTTCCTTCCTTCCTTCCTTCCTTCCTTCCTTCCTTCCTTCCTTCCTTCCTCCTTCCCTCGCTCCCTCCCTCCCTCCCTCCCTCCCTCCCTTTCTCCCTCCCTTCCTTCCTTCTTCTCTTCCTTCCTTCCTTCCATCCGTCCGTCCTAGATGGTGTCTCGCTCTGTCACCCAGGCTGGAGTGCAGTAGTGCAATCTCGGCTCACTGCAACCTCCACCTGCCAGGTTCAAGCAATTCTTCCACCTCAGCCTTCCGAGTAGGTGGGACTACAGGTGCATGCCACCATGCTTGGCTAATTTTTGTATTTTTAGTAGAGACGGGGTTTCACCATATTGGCCAGGCTGGTCTCAAACTCCTGACCTCATGATCCACCCACCTCGGCCTCCCAAAGTGCTGGGATTACAGGCATGAGCCACTGCACCTGGCCATAATTACCTTTTAAAGAGTAAGTACTATATTGATAATAAACAAATAATCTCTAATAGGCTTATTGAAAAATAACAAGAGAGTACCAATTTGGGTAATGGCAAGAACATTGGAAATGCAGCTACATTCCTCTAATTGTGTGATCTTCCCCTGTAGCCACTAATGGTACTAATATATGGTACTAAAACCTTCATTCTCCTTACAGAATGAATTTAAAATGTTCAGATTGGATACTTGGTCTACTGCTGGCATTGTAGGGTCTCAGAATATGATGGTGTATGCCCATGTGCCTCAGGTGCTCCCAGGCCATCTGGAAAGTGGCTTGAATTCCAACCCAGATGAGTTCATCCTGGTTCCAGAGTTTCTTCCCCAGACTTCACCAAGCCTCTGTGATACCCCAGAAGTAATTGGTCTCCCAAGTTGGGCCATTCTGGGATGGTACTGAACCTTCTACAACGGTGGGAGAATTGATTATAAACCTGTCCCCAGGCCCGGAGTGCTAGACTGGCTACATGGTGGAAGAGACCAAGCATTCAGACATGTTCTATTAGAACACCATCAGAATTAACCATAAATAGTACTATGTAAAGCACCAGCACAGTGAGTATTAATCTGTCCCTCCATAAAGGCTGTGCCCTCCAGGCTGACCTGTGGATTCTTAGCTGAAGTTGCTTCATCAAGGAAAGCCACATCACGTATGTGACTCAGTGAACCGCCAGTATTAACCAGTAATAAGTGGGTTAGTGGGTATCTCTTGTTCTGCATAGGAGGGTCCACAAAGCAAATATAGGTGCTGGTTTAGATTATCTAATTTTAGAACACTTAGAATCAAACATTGAATTTCACTGGAATAGTGCCAACTGGGTAATCAGCTAGCTATGAGTGCTGGAAAATGAATTGCTTATGTAAGTACCTGAGATGAAAATGTTTTGCACATCAGTGTACATGCTACTAAGTGTTAAATCAGGCATTGCACACTATTTCTAAGCAGTGTTCAGAGTAGTTGTAAACAGTTCCGCAGGAGTTGCCAGTAGTGCTTGGGTTATACAGGTTGCATATAAAATATACATAGCATTGTATTAAATTTTGTACACACATTTAATACCAATATTCACAGACAGAATTCTGTGCCTGTCAGTATTAGCTTTTGAACTTAATGCCCTTGGGTGTGGTATTTCAGGTCACTGCAAACTTCCGCTGCTGTGCTGACAGGTACTTGTTAGGCTTAATATTCAAGTGATAGTTTTCCACATTACTTAATCTTTGGCAAGAGTTAATTGACTTAAAGCACTTATTATCAGTAAGCTGTCTTCACATGTACTTTCCATCTCAGTAATTAGCCATATTCACAGTGGCTTGCCCTTAATTCCAAACTACTCAGTGGTTCATGCCTGGCTGAAGGCTTGCTGACCATGTTACTCTAACCCTATACTTCCATTTGATCCTGCAGATATAGCCCAGGTGTGGAGTCTGCATGGGAGACACAGGAGTATTAATTTCCAGCTGCTACCCTAGGTACAAATATGGATTCTACAGAGGTAGCTGATAAAACAGATGAACATGTTGTGGTCAGGGTACTAAGACTTCAGGAGCACCTTCATGCCAGATTTCCACATAATTTTCCCTAAACTTCTTTATTCCCTTTGTGCAACATTTTCCTTCCAGTACTTTTAAAGGAAGTGTATTTCCATCCTAAATATCCCAGGTCAAGGGCTTAATTAATGCTTTAAAATGAAGGTTCCAAAACACCAGGAGAGTTTGTCATTTTCTCCCTGGTTTGTTTTGTGAAGAGGGAGGAGAGAAGGTGAGGAGGAACCCCCTCCTGTTCCATGATTACATCCTACCCACTCATTTTCTCCTTTTCTCTTCTGCTTTTGATTTTTAGTGGCGGTCTTAACAGAATGTCAAGATCAATTTGCAGCATGGTTTAACTCAAAGTTTGCGTTCTGCCAGCAGCAATTGTCCCTGCAAACAATGCTGTGTGTTCTTGTAACTTCAGAAGCTTTTAGAGAGATCATGGCTAGGGCAGCATCTAATGACTTTATTAGTGTAGGGTTTCAAAATGGGCTCAGTAATTGTTCATATCTCTTTGTCAGCAAGTCATAATTACTGCTCAGCATTGTCCAAGGGTACACTTGTGAATAGTTTCCTAATAGTACTGAAAGGAAAGGAAAGGGGGAATGGATAAAAGTGATGGCCTCTTACAATTGAGAACAAGCCAGTCTCTATGTAGTTGATGGCTAAACTCTTTATAGTACATTCAACATTCTTTTTTTAAAACAGATTATCCTTTTTTTTTTTTTTTTTTTTTTTTTGAGACGGAATCTCGCTCTCTCTGTCACTTAGGCTGTAGTGCATTGGCATAATCTTGGCTCACTGCAAACTCTGCCTCCTGGGTTCAAGCAATTCTCCTGTCTCAGCCTTCCAAGTAGCTGGGACTACAGGTGCTTGCCACCACACCTGGCTAATTTTTGTATTTTTAGTAGAGATGGGGTTTCACCTTGTTGGTCAGGCTGATCTCGAACCCCTGACCTCAGGTGATCCGCCTGCATCGGCCTCTCAAAGTGCTGGGATTACAGGCATGAGCCACCTCGCCTGGCCAAAATAGATTATCCTTTTAAAAATGTTCTTTGAGATAATTTAAAATTACCAGTTTATGAGCCTTTTTTACTCTGATTTGGATACTTCCCACACTCCTACCTAGTACTATAGTTACAACTGCCTGGTTGCACATGCATTGTATTTGAATCAAAGCATTTGTTTTTTAAAAAAGCCCATTTTCCTCTGCACTAATCTAATTAATGCTATTCAGGAAATATGCATTTAACTCAGATACAGCTGTCAATAAATAGCCTGTGAAAACTGTTGTCAGAAGCTGAGATACAAAGGTGGTATTATTGGCAAGCCATTCCAAAATAATAACATTTTAAGTTTCTGTCAAATTCTATTTTTCTCATGCACTAGATCTTTCTTATAAGTCTGTTGGTGTTCTCCTTGGTCATCTCCCGATTACTCTGTGTTTTGAATATTCTTTGAATATTCTAGGTATCTTGATTATGAGAGTCACAGAATTAAAAGAATCATCACTGTCTCAAGATGAAGTTTGAGGTTAATTCTAGACCTTTCCCTGTTTGTGATCTGTTGCTGAATCCTTCCCCATTCTGTAACCTGTACCCCCACCCCCACCAGTGTACTCATGTGTAGTCATATGCAAATAGTTACTCCCAATAGCTGGTTATGCTTGTATTTTAGAACATACAGTTTTTATATTGATATAAAACATGAGTAATCTAACGAAACAAATTCCAAAAATAAGATAAATATCTTATTCTAAAAATAAGATATTTGGGCTGGGCGCGGCGGCTCACACCTGTAATCCCAGTGCTTTGGGAGACTGAGGCAGGCGGATCACTTAAGGCAAGGAGTTCAAGACCAGCCTGGCCAACGCAGTGAAACCCTGTCTCTACTAAAAATATAAAAACTAGCCGGGCATGGTGGCACATGCCTATAGTCCCAGCTACTTGGGAGGGTTTTTGAGCCTGGGAAGCGGAGGTTGCAGTGAGCCAAGACTACACCACTGCACTCCAGCCTAGGCAAAAGAGCAAGACCCTGTGTGTGAATGAATGAATGAATGAATGAATGAATGAATGAATGAATGAATATTTATGAAGTGAAATATCTTATATATATGCCATCATGTATTTTGCTTTTCTTCTTGCCTGAAATTAAAAAGGTCTGAAAAGATTTGTTTCCTTAACTGCTCTCATTAATAATTTTTATATTGATGATATTTTAGTAGACTTTTTACTAAATCATATCCCCTATGCCATTGAAATTCATAGCACATTTCTCCTCTTCTATAAATACTGATAGTAAAACAGTCAGAGAAATTATAAAAGAAACATGTTAGTTCAGTAACATAAAACCACATAAGTAATTTGGTTCCTCTGACATATTTTACAGTGTTTGCTTGTCAGTCTACATAGATGCCAAAAGATATTTTAAAGCCCAAAAATCTTAATGTTCTAATCTGCCAAATATACCACCAAAAAAAGGAAAGTTTCTGTTAGTCTGGAATTGGAGAGTAGGGTGGAATCCTGTTTCTGATGTGTTCAGGTAATTATTAAAGAATGGATTTCGTGTCCTTTCCTCAAGAATATGTTTGTGTCTTTGTACTTAATAGCATTATGGTAGTAGAGGAGTGACAGATAGTTTTGTATTATTCAGAACAGAGTTAACTATAAAGACTTTTTAAAAGCCATTTGACAGTTTATCTACTGTTGACTAACTCAGTCTGTAGCTACAGCAACAGTTTAAGAATCCTAAATAGATTGCCTTCATGTGCTTTTTTTCCCCTCAATACATGATCAGCACCAAGAAAGTCCTTTTCAGCAAATACTTTTCTACATATCTCAGCTAAGGAAGGAATGAGGCAAGGTCATGTGAAAAATAAAAAAGCCTTGATTGCCGTACCTCAAATCTGAGAAATTACATTGCCCAGTCCCAGTAATAAATGAGCTACTGGATTCTCTGAGCAGTCTCAAATAATTTACCGTCTCAGCAACACATTTTATTATGTGGCTGTTAGGAAAGCTATGTATTAACTTGTTAGTTCTTGAAGCAGACCTGTATACATTAAAATGTGTCAGTTGCTGTTCTTAAAGAAAACTGATTTTCTATTTTATTTTATTTTATTATTTTATTTTATTTTATTTTTGAGACAGGGGTCTTGCTCTGGTGCCTAGGCTGGAATGCAGTGGCACAGTCTCAGCTTACTGCAGCCTCAACCTGCTAGGCTCAAGCAGTCCTCCCACCTCAGCCTCCCAAGTAGCCAGGACTACAGGTGCACACCACCACATCCAGCTAATTTTTGTATATTTTTGTAGAGATAGGGTCTCATCATCTTGCCAAGGCTGGTCTCAAATTCCTGAGCTCATGCAATCTGTTCACCTCCGCCTCCCAAAGTGCTGAGATTACAGGTATAAGCCACTGTGCCTGACCAATTTTCTTTTTAAATTTCAATAGATTTAGGGGTACAAGTGGTTTTTAGTCACATGGATGAATTGTATAGTGTTGAAATCTGGGTTTTTAGTATACCTGTCTTTCAAATAATGTACATTGTACCCAATAGGTAATTTTTCATTCCTTACCTCCTTCCTACTTTCCCCCATCTGAGTCTTCAGTGTCCATTATACCTCTCTATAGGCCCCTGCATAACCATAGTTAGCTTCCACTTGTAAGTGAGAACATGATGACCTCCAGTTTCATCCAAGTTGTTGCAGAAGACCTTATTCTTGTTTTATAGCTGAGTTGTATTCCATTATATATACACACACTATATATATACACACACACACACAGTATATATAATATATACACATACCATATATATACACACACCATGTATCTATACACATACCATACGTATACATACCACTTTTTTTTTTTTTTTTTTTTTGAGATGAAGTCTCGCTGTGTCGCCCAGGCTGGAGTGCAGTGGTGCAATCTCGGCTCACTGCAAGCTCCGCCTCCTGGGTTCATGCCATTCTCCTGCCTCAGCCTCCCGAGTAGCTGGGACTACAGGCGCCCACCACCACGCCCGGCTAATTTTTTGTATTTTTTTGGAGACGGGTTTTCACCATGGTCTTCATCTCCTGACCTCGTGATCCGCTCACCTCGGCCTCCCAAAGTACTGGGATTACAGGTGTGAGCCACCGCGCCCGGCCATTACCACATTTTCTTTATCCAGTCATTGGTTAATGGGTACTTAGGTTGGTTCCATATCTTAACCATTGTGAATTGTGCTGCAATAAACATATGCATGCAGGTATCTTTTTGATATGACCTTTTTTTCCTTTGGGTACTCAGTAGTGGGATCGCTGGATCGAATGGTAGATCTACTTTTAGTTCTTAGAGGAATCTGAATACTGTTTTTCATAATTTACATTCCCACCAACAGTGTATGAGAGTTCCTTTTCACTGCATCTGTGTCAACATCTGTTATTCTTTGACTTTTTAATAATGGCTGTTCTGACTGGTGTAAGGTGGTATCTTGTGGTTTTAATTTGCATTTCCCTATGATTAGGGATATTGAGCATTATTTCATGTTTATTGGCCATTTGTATATCTTCTTTTGAAAAATGTCTGTTCATGTTGTTTCTCCACTTTTTAATGGGATTTTTTTTTCTGAATGACTTGTTTGAGTTCCTTGTAGATTCTTGATAATAATCCTTTGTCAGATGTATTTTCTCCCATTCTTTTGCTATGCAGAAGCTTTTTAGAAACTTTTGGGTTTTATTTTGGAGCATGTGTGTGTGTCAGGGTCCTGGGGTGTGTGTGTGTGTGTCTCAGTCTGTCACCCGTGCTGGAGTGCAGTGGCACAATCTCGACTCACTGCAACCTCGACCACCTGGGCTCAAGTGATCCTCTCACTTCAGCCTCCTGACTGAAGTAGCTGAGACTACAGGCTCATGCCACCATACCTAGCTAATTCGTTTTGTACTAGTATTTTATTTTTTTTTATTTTTTGTAGAGACAGGTTTCACCATGTTGCTCAGGCTGGTCTCCTGGGCTCATAGAAAGTACAATTTTCAATACAACTGTTTTCTCATTGTTTATGCAGACAGACAGATGTCAGTCATCATAGAATGTAGAGCAATTAAGAAGTAAGGCTCAGTCAGGCTGGAAATATGAAAAACAAGATGATATTAGACAAGTAGTGTAACATTTCCAGATCTTTTTCATCCATAAAAGAGGGTGACTCACCTATTTGACCTGAGACCTTTGTCTGTAATATTCTGACTTGGATACAATTGTTTTCAGTAGAAAAATGTGAGGTAAGCAAGGGTTCATTTGAAAAATAAATTTTGGTGAAGTTCGATATAATATATCAGATTATAGCATAAGCATGCTACCCTTACCAGTTTGTGATAATCTGATCAGAGTGATTTTAGTGAGGTGTAGTGAAGAAGACGACAGTAATTTTCTACCTCTTTCGTTTTGTAACAAGGAATATCTGTTAAAAGTTTATCAGTAGCTAAAAGCAAGACTATCGTACTGCTTTTTAAAAATCCAAACTACATAATGACAACTACAACAATTAATTAAGTACCTTCTTAATTAATTATATTGTCAGACACTATATAAATGTGTGAATTTAACTCTCTCTCTCTGTCTCTCTCTCTCTCTCTCTCTCTCTATACATATATATATATATATATAATTTAATCTTTTCCACAATTCTGCAGGGTAAATAGCAAGATCCCATCTCACATATGAGGAAACTGTGTCTCAGAGAGGTTCTGTGAGGTCACTGCAATGGCTATACCAGATATGAATCTCAATGCTACCTGTGCTTTTCTACCACGTAATGTTTTTTTTCCCATGATCTTGCCATGCTGAATGATTCAGCAACAGAAATGTATTAGATAACCATCTAGTGTGCCAAGTCCTGCAGGAGGTATAACGGAAGTCCATGGACCTTTTGGTCAAGGAACAAATAAACGTGAAATTCACCCAATCTTAGCGTTAGGGTTTAGACATGTCCTTAGCAGTACAACTTGTGGCCACTCAGGCCTTTTTTTCTATAACATGCTTAGCTGATGTTGCTCCAGCCTGTGCTTAAATATTGCCAAGACAAGGAAATGAAAGCTTCAAAAGATAGCTTTTTTTTTTTTTTTTTTTTTTTTTTTTAGCTGCTCTAAAAACTGGAAATGTCTTTACTAAAATGCTTCTTCTATAGAGAACTTCTACAACTTTATCCTTTTTGGTTCTGGTTTTGCAGTTACCTGATATAAGCCTAACTTCTCTATTGCGTTATAACAGCCTCTTATCAATGTAACCCTAGCTCTCATTAGTCCTATTTTCCCTGCCTCTTCCTACCAAATATAATTAGTTCTTTTCACTGTTCTTCATACGATAGTGTGTCTAGGCTCAGCCCCTTCTGAAGGTGCCAGGATCAAGCATAGTGCTCTAGAGGAGGTTTGTCTGGTGCTATGCACAGTTCTATTCTGAAATTTTATTGTGGGCTTCTGTTGAACTCAGGGAATCAACTAAAACCCCATTGTTGTTTTCCAACTTGAGTTGATGCTAAACCAGATTTCTGCCATTCTTTACTAATGCAGTTGATTGACAAGATTGTTTGGGGTTCAGATTCTGTCTGTTGACCTTCACAAGTTTTATCACCCATAAATGAGTCTTAAGTCCTTATCATCTATACTCCTGTCATCATTCTTGATAATCCTCTCGGTTCCTAGACATGTTCTCCAGAAAATTTTTCTTCTTCCTTGTATTTACATTTAGATGAGTCACTAATAGAAACTATATCACCTCATATATTTTGATTTCAAACATCTGGCTCTGATCACCACTTCCTACCACTCCTATTTATTTGTTCAAGTATCACTGGTCCTAAAGACTTTTTTTATCTCCTCATGCCTTCCAATCTGTTGATCTTTCTCACATCCCATCTGTGCTTTCCTATATCCAATTTTCATATTCCTCATCCTATTTAGACTTTGAGGTTCATCATTATAATTTCCTTGTGATACTTTAAACTGTTTGTTACACTCATTTTGTTGGACCCACCTGTTCACCTTCCGTATTGCAGTTGAACACAGCTAGAGAAAGTCACACTGTCTTTTCTCTTCTCTTCTCCTTTTTCTTTTTCTCTTTTAAATAAACACAAGCTTCACATAAGCACACAATAATGCTGGGCAAGCCTACTGGGATTTGGGATTCTCTAGTTAGTTTTCTTTGCCTGAATGAGATATCTAGTTCTTACTACTCTTCATTCCCCACATATATCATTTCCCTCTCTACCTCCCCTTCCCAGCTTCCCCCACTAGTTGCTTGAGAATAAAAGAAGTTATCAGAAAGACAGAAATTAGCCCATTTTTCTGTCCTGTCTATATATCCTTCAGAAAGGTCTGATTAACCTTTCTAGAGAAGGCTTCACCATCATTCTTTTTCATAGCACCCTCCTAGAACTTTCCATAATAAGCCATTACTTTTGCTTACTTTAAAATTTGTTTTATATTTCTTCCAATGAATATAAGCTTTATAAGGATAAGAGTTATATCAATCTTTTCCACTTTTGTTTCTTATTAAAATGCTAAATAATTATTTGTTTATGTTATAAGAATTTAGAACATCATGATGATTAAGAATATAGATGAGCTTTGGATTTATTCAGACCAGGATTGGAATTGTAGTTATGCCACTAGGCCACCATAATGACTGTGGGTGAGTTGCTTAAACCCTCTAGCTATAGTTTTTTGTTTGTTTGTTTTGTTGTTGTTGTTGTTGTTGTTTTGAAACAGAGTCTCACTCTGTTGCCCGATCTGGACTGCAGTGGCACAATCTCAGCTCACTGCAACCTCCACCTCCCAGGTTCAAGTGATTCTCCTGCCTCAGCTTCCTGAGTAGCTGGAACTACAAACTCACGCTACCATGCCTGGCTAATTTTTTTGTATTTTTAGTAGAGACGGGGTTTCACCATGTTGGCCAGGCTGGTCTCAAACTCCTGACCTCAGGTGATCCGCCCACATTGGCAACCCAAAGTGCTGGGATTACGAGCATGAGCCACCGCACCTGGCCTGCAGTTGTCATACCATGAAATGGAAATAAAACTACATTCCTCAGAGAGTTATTAGAATTAAATGGGATGATTGATTTTAAAGTCTGGTACAGAGTAAGTGCTCAGTGCATTTATCTACATGTAAATATTTTATTTGTCTCAGATATTTATGAAAATGTTAACAGGACAAAGCCAGCTAGTAAACTATTTGAGACTAGTCTCAATTTGGTAGCATTCTATAGATTCAATTTCCTGATGACAAATGAACTTATCTACCTTATCCTGTATTTCTAAATCTTATCTAAAGGATCTTTTGGAACACCTTTTATATGCCTTACTGAAATCCAGATAGTCAGAACTTATGGAATGCTGGTGCATTCTCAGTCTAGGAAACTCTCAGTTAGTTTTGGGAATAGTGTGTTCCTAATGGCCTGTGCTGCCTGCCGTTCATCACTACTGTATTCTAATTATTCATAAACCATCTTTCTAAGTGAATTTTTAAAGTTGTATAGGGTACTGTGAGCAAGTTTACTGGTTTATACATTTTAAAATCATGGTATTTACATGTTTTTAAGGACACAGATTCCTCATGATAGTTATTTCATTATCATTCATTTTAGCTTTTTACTGTCTCATTCATTCTACCATCTATTCATTTCTTTATCCAAAAAAGTATTTATTAAGATGTGTACCATATGTGTACCATATACTGTGTACTATATACCATTAAACTGTGTACCATTACTGTGTGCCATATAGTGTGCTTGAATTGGGAAAATTCTTGCTCCTCTTATATTCTCTCTGTATATATGTCTGGGGTTTTTTTCCATTTAGCATTTACAGTTTGCTTCCTTTAAAAAATTGATACAATCTCTATACATAATCTCATAATCTCTGTACATACAATATAAAATAGGAAAATAAAAAATAAAATTAGATGTAAACCAGTTAAAAGTAGCAAATAGATATATTTATAAGAACCTGAGTTGAAGTTTAGCTCTAGAATTCCAGTAGGTAAAGGAGAGAAAGGAAATGTCATAGGCGTATAATCAGTTTTTCATCTGTCCATTCCATATATATATATTGTATTTCTCTTATGTGCCAGATCATACACCTGAGAGCATTTACATTTTATCATTTACAGTTCTCATATGACATATGGAATCATAATAGTTCTTCTCAAGATTTCCTGACACTGAAGTCAAGGGAGAATTTTGTTGCATGATTTTATTTGAGAGTCCATAGGAAAAGTAATAGACAATGAACTTATGTTGTTTTGCAGAAGACAGATTATTTTAAATAGATTTTTAAAATATAAATCCCCTGTAAAAGCAGAGAGCTTTGTATTTAATCTTTTTTTCAGTAATGATAATTCTTTAGGGAGTTTAGGTGATGTGATCCTTAAATACTCCTTTTTGATTACCTAACTCATAACAGATATAAAGTTTAGAGGAAAAGCCTACACAGTCAACCTGTCTATTCAACTCTTGTGTTAAACATCAGCTGTCTCAAGTGAGCCATAATAAATGCTCGGTTACAATCAGCTCTTGCTTGAAAGCTTTGATGAGTGACTAAGATGCCAATATTCTGTTTTCCTGGTCACTTATCTGTTAAAGACTTTCCTCCTGTGGGTGAGATTGCAACTGAAGCACTCCTACATTTTTTTTTTTTTTTTTTTTTGAGCCGGAGTCTCGCTCAGTCGCCCAGGCTGGAGTGCAGTGGCGGATCTCGACTCACTGCAGGCTCCGCCTCCCGGGTTCACGCCGTTCTCCTGCCTCAGACTCCCAAGTGGCTGGGACTACAGGCGCCTGCCACCACGACCGGCTAATTTTTTTGTATTTTTAGTAAAGACGGGGTTTCACTGCGTTAGCCAGAATGGTCTTGATCTCCTGACCTCATGATCCGCCCGCCTTGGCCTCCCAAAGTGCTGGGATTACAGGCGTGAGCCACGGCGCCCAGCCATGCACTCCCACATTTTTATATCCACTAGGGTGATAGTTGTTTTCAAATACATAAGGACATTATGTGTAAATGTCAAGGTTCCAAGAGAAACCAACCAACGATGAAATAAATGATGCTGAAACATTTTATATAATGATAAAATCATGAAGTGTCCAAATTTGGCTGGGCGCAGTGGCTCATGCCTATAATCCCAGTTACTTAAAAGGATCCATTGAACCCAGGAGTTTGTGACCAGGCTGGGCAATATAACAAGACTGTGTCTCTTATTTTTATTTTTATTTATTTATTTATTTTGAGATGGAGTCTCGCTTTGTCACCCAGGCTAAAGTGCAATAGTGGGATCTCAGCTCACTGTAACCCCCACCTCCCCGGTTCAAGCAATTCTCCTGTCTCAGCCTCCCGAGTAAGTGGGATTACAGGCGCCCACCATCCTGCCCGGCTACTTTATGTATTTTTAGTAGAGATGGGGTTTCACGGTGTTGGCCAGGCTGGTCTTGAATTGACCTCGTGATCCGCCCACATCAGCCTCCCAAAGTCCTGGGATTACAGTCGTGAGCCACCATGCCCAGCCTTAAATTTTGTTTTTTTAAAACTTAGCTGGGCACGGTGGTGCATGCCTGTAGTAGTCCCAGCTACTCGGGAGGCTGAAGCAGAAGGATCACTTGAGCCCAGGAGTTCAAGCCTTCAGTGAGCTATGATCATGCCACTGCACTCCAGCCTGGGCAACAGAGTGAGACCCCATCCCTTTAAAAAAATCCAAAAACGAAAACAAAAACAAAGTCTCTAAATTTGGCAGCTAGAAAAAATTAGAGAACATGACAATGTTAAATATATAGATAGATTTAAAGTAGAGATACATATACTTTAAATCTCTGCTCTGAATAGGACATTATCTTACAATGATGTTGGTGCATATTCTAGAAGTTATGCAGCAGTATAATACAGTGGCAAGCATGGTGTAAAGAATAACTTCCTGTTTAGTGATCTGAGTCTGAGATTGGTGCTGTAACTTATTTTAGGAAACATTTCACCATATCCTTAATTTGGAGAGATGGGAGTGGAAAAACCAATTTTGACTCTGAAGCACACAAAAAGAAAGAAAAAGTAGTAGTATTTATTAATCCACAGACCAATTCCAAGAGTAGGTATCATCTTCATTTTATAGATGAGAAAGCTGAGGCCCTTAAATTATCCAAAGAAACAGCTAATTTACAAAATCAGATTTGTTCAACTCCATAGTCTTTGTTCTTCCCACAATACTGTGCTGCTTGCAGTAATTCCTAATTTCTCTAATATATTAATATTTGGATATTTTACACCTTTTCTAAGTCACATTTTCAGTCAGTGGGTGGAGACAGGATGAAATTATATAAAAAGTGCACTTTGCTAAAAATCAGACAGTAAGTTTAGAATCATATACTTGTGGACCAATACCTGCTTATTTTGAGGGTTCAAGTGACCTGTGAGGTGGAAACACAGTGAAAAGGGCCCTGAAACTTAATTATTCACACTGACTATCTTTGAATTAAACTGATTTCAAAAGTAGTTGGAAGAGAAAAAGGAAGATTGTACAATCAACATTGTCATAGTGAAGATAAAGGTTATTGAAGCATGAATTGGCCCCTTCATGCAACAAATATAGTAGGTGCTAGGAATGCAGAGGTGAGTAAGTGATGGTTGTTCTACTAGCCGTCCTAGGAGTTGCACAGTACATCATCAAGTTCTCCCTGACTTCTAAGCACCCATTCCTTTTTCTGATTTTCCCCAGCACTTCATCTGAACCACTAAATCTAGACCCCAGTAATATACTAGATTACATTTACTGTTTGGAGGCCTTGATTTAAAGACAAAAACCATGTCTTATCTCATCATGTATTTGGTGGGCCCTCACAAATATTTATTTATTGATAAAAGACAAAACACAGAAGAAATGTTATATGGCATTAAACATAAATTGGCTCTCTTATTCACGCCCTGGAAAATGAATCTTTTCTTTACATTACTACAGAAGAAATTTCTACATTTGGTAAGAGATTGAATTAGATGTTCTCTATTATCCCTCCTAAGAGTCTAGGATCAACACTTGAGAAAAAGTAAATACCCTTTTTATTAAGAAATTTTCAAGTTCTTAAAATAAATGTTTATGTTCTTAGTGGTAAGAAAAAGCCAATTATTATTTATGATTGTTGTTCCTCAAAAAAATTAGGATAAATTAGTCTCCTATAGATTAGCTATACATTGTTATTAAACTTTCAGTGCCTCAAAGTCTTTTGCATTTGAGTGATTTATAGATGGAAACAAAGAGAAAGATTAAGAAATTACATGGCTTTTGCTGGGCTCGGTGGCTTACACCTGTAATCCCAGCACTTTGGGAGGCTGAGGCATGCGGATCACCTGAGGTCAGGAGTTCGAGACCAGTCTGACCAACATGGACAAACTCTGTCTCTACTAAAAATACAAAATTAGCCGGGCGTGGTGGCACATGCCTGTAATCCCAGCTACTCGGGAGGCTGAGGCGGAAGAATCACTTAAACCTGGAAGGTGGAGGTTGAGGTGAGCCGAGATCACAACATTGCACTACAGCCTGGGCAACAAGAGCAAAACTCCATCTCAAAAAGAAAAAAAAAAAAAAAAAAAATTACATGGCTTTTTAAAAGTCTACTAATCTATTGAGATAATTTAACAGTTTACTATTACAGGAAGCCTCAGGCAGATGAGATATGCTTTTTTAAGTTACATTCTCCCAAAATCTCATCCTGTGTTTTCTTAAAATTACCTTTGGTTTGTGTTCTCCAACATGCATACAATATGTGCATTTGCATGGCGAGGCATTATACTGTCCATTTAGAAAAAAATTTGAGGTCGGGGTGTAGTGGCTCATGCCTGTAATGCCAGCACTTTGGGAGGCTGAGGCCAGTGGATTGCTTGAGCCCATGAGTTCAAGACGAGTCTGGGCAATGCAGTGAAACCCATCTCTACAAAAAAAATACAAAAATTATCTGGGCATGGTGGCGCTTACCTGTAGTCCCAGCTACTTCAAAGGCTGAGGTAGGAGGATCACTTGAGCCCGCAAGGCAGAGGTTGCAGTGAGCCAAGATCACACCACTGCAAAAAAGATAGATTTGAACAGAAAACTCATATAAAATAGAAAAATGTGATTAACAATGTTAAAGGTTTGGGATTACATGCAGTTTTTCTTCATGTAAGGGACTTGCTCTTTTACCAGTTTTATGATTGGCTAACACATTCACATTAATCAAAATTCAAAAGCATAAAAAGGTATCTAGTAAAAAGTCTCCTTCTTAACCCCGTATCTATGTGACCCTCACCAGAGGCAATGTCCTTGTTTATCCATCCAGAGGTTTATTTTGTATATAAACAAATTAATGGCCGGGCTCAGTGGCTCACGCCTGTAATCTCAGCACTTTGGGAGGCTGAGGGAGGCGGATCACAAGGTCAGGAGTTCAAGACCAACCTGACTAACATGGTGAAACCCCGTCTCTACTAAAAATACAAAAATTAGCCAGATGTGGTTGCGCGTGCCTGTAATCCCAGCTACGCAGGTAGCTGAGGCAGGAGAATCTTTTGAACCCAGGAGGCGAAGGTTGCAGTGAGCCACGATTGCACCACTGTACTCCAGCCTGGGCGACAGAGCGAGACTGTCTCACAAAAAAAAAAAAAAAAAAAAAGAAACCAAATTAATATATATTTATTTTTCCCCAGTTTTACACAAATGGTAAACACAATTTAATACCTTCCTTTTATCACTAACATTACTTCATAAAGATATTCCATATCAGTTAATAAAGAAATCTATTTAATGGCTACATAGTATCTCTTTAAATTCCATAATATACTGTAATTTTATTTAACCAAGATTGATTGATTTAGACACAGCGTCTCACTCTGTTGCCCAGGCTGGAGGGCAGTGACATGATCATGGCTCACTGTAACCTCAAACTCCTGGCCTCAAGCGATCCTTCTGCCCTAGCCTCCCAAGTAGCTGGGACTATAGGCATATGCCACCATGCCAGCTGATTTTTTTATTTTTTGTAGAGGCAGGTCTCGCTTTGTTATCCAGGTTGGTCTTCAGCTCCTGGGCTTAAGCAATTTCCTCCCCCCACCTTGGCCTCCCACAGTGCTGGGATTACTGGTGTGAGCTACTGCATCCAATTATTGATGGATTACACCCAGTATTCTGTTACAAACATCCAGTAACTGTGTACATAGGTGATTTCCACATGAAAATACATCTATAGACTAAATGCTTAGTTAAGAGTATGTATGCATTTATAATTTTAATTGGCAAATTTCCCATGAAGGAATTGTATCAATTTCACTTATACTAACAGTGTATAGTAGTGGCTTTTTCCTGGTTTTACTGTAACCTTGCCAAAGCCAGTTTTGTTTTTTTTTTCTTTACTAATCTGACAGGTGAAAAAAATTTTTTTTTCTTTTTTCTTTTTTTTAAATATAGCTTTAGGCAGTCATGGTGGCTCACACCTGTATAATCCCAGCAATTTGGGAGGCTGAGGCGGGTGGATCACTTGAGATCAGGAGTTCAAGACCAGCCTGGCCAACATGGTGAAACCCCATCTCTACTAAAAATACAAAAATTAGCCAGGCATGGTGGCATGTGCCTATAATCTCAGCTACTTGGGAGGCTGAGGCAGGAGAATCACTCGGGAGGCAGAGGTTGCAGTAAGCCAAGATGGCGTCACTACCCTCCAGCCTGGGTGACAGAGCAAGACTCCATCTCCATCTCGAATATATATATGTAGCTATTAGGAGCAAATTCATTATGTGTAATTTTGCATATCTTTTTAACGTACTTATGTGCTATTACTGTGTCCATTTCTAGAAACTTTCTTTATATATTTTTTATCTTTTACTTACTAGTTTGTAAGAATTTTATATATAATGAGTAAATGAGCTGCTTTTTTGTGGTTTGGAATTCAGAAAATTTCCCCATTTGTTATTTATCTTTTGGCCTAGTTATGGTGTTTTTGTTTTTGTTTTTTTCTGTGGTGGATGTGTGTGTGTTTTACCATGTAAGTTTAGTAAAACTCATCAATTTTTGTCTTTTATGTTTCACTCTGCTCCAGCCATAGTAACCTCCTTGTTACCTTTCAAATATGCTAGATACTTTCCGACTTCAAGGTCTTTTATTTGCCATTCTCTACACCTGAAATTCTCTTCCCTGAGATAAATATTTCATTTCCTCCTTCACCTCTTTAGAGTCTGATCAAATGTCAGCGTTTCGTTGAGACTTTCCCTGACCACTCTATTTTATATTACAACTTCCCCTTCCCTGCTTTGTTTTCCCTCCATCACATGGAGCTCACAGACTGTTGAGGTATTTATTAGTATTTTTTCAGATCAGATTGGAGTTTACCCATACAAATGAAGCGAGTGGGAATGAATATTTTTAAAGTGGTTGCCTCAGGAGACTAGACCCTTGGTCCAGTGAAGCTATCATTACCCAAAACATTTTTATGATGACTTCTTTTAAGAACTGCCTTGAGAGACAGATTAAAGTCTTACAAAGAAAGTCCTGTGTCCAGAAAGCAATGTGTCTCAAAGTGTGGCCATTAATCACTTGTATCAAAATTACCTGGGGTGGGGTTGGAGACCTATTTTGTTTCCTGAACCTTACCCCAAATCTGTTGAATCACCTTCTCTGGGGGAATGGGGCTGAGGAACTTGCCTTTTAAGTAAATTCCCTAGGTGATTTATAGGCCACTAAAGGTTGAGGATCACGACCGTCACCTTTAGTTTCCCCTAGCTTAGTCATACACTCTGTTTTCCTAACTTAGTTTAGTTTAAACCAAAGATTTGGGACTATGCAATGGTTTGAGTGTCCCCACCAAAACTCATATGGGAACCTTAATTCCTAGTGTGGAAATGTTGGGAGGTGCAACCTTTAAGAGGTGGAGCCTAATGGGAGATGTCTGGGTCATGGACCCACCATGTCCTTGGCTGTTCTCATGGTAGTGGGTTCTCCCTCTTGTTCTCATTAAGCTAGTTTAGTAATCCCAGGAATGGGTTTCTTCCCAGGAGAGCAAGTTGTTATAAAAGGAGGATGTCCTTTCCACATGGGTCCACTTCCCCCTTGACCTTTCGCCATGTTATGATTAAATATAAATGTATTTAAAAGGAAATAGTGATTTTAGTTTTGTATCCAGTTGTAAATGTTTAAAATTTTGTGGTATTGCACAAATGTAGCATCTATAATGTCTTATTTTCTAAATATTGATACCTGCCCATTCATTTTCTGAATGAAAAAAAACAGTGACAGTGTTTGTTTAGTCAACAAATCTTTGCTACCATATCTTCCTGTGCAAAATAAAGTCTCTTAGTGCTGGCCTGTAGGTATAAACTGTCATTTTTAATCCTAAAAGAAATGATGATAAAAGTGTTAAATATTATTATGCATTTAATAATAGTAAAATAGCGACCAATTTTAAGGGCCTACCATATTTTAGGCACAAGTCCAAGTGTTTTCTGTATCTTATTTTGTCCTTACAAGAAGACAAGTGTTTTAAAGGTAAGTGTTATTCCCACTTTATACCTGAGGCTCCTTTAAACTCATGGGAATCACACTGAAATGTAGTAATCAGGAACCCTTAAATAGAGTAGTTGACAGTTTTGTGCCTTCTAATTTTTATCAAATATTCTTCCTTTTACAGCACCTGGTATATGGTAGGTAGGCAGTGAGCATTTGTGGAATTTCACCTCCCTTCCCCTGAATTGCTAGGTTCCATTTAACATATATTTTATGTTACAGTACAGCTTGGTAAAAGTCAGTGACTTAGGTAATTATGACTTAAGTTGAAAGAAATTAAACAATACCCTGTTTTGAATTTAAACAAGATTACTTTTTGCCATATCTGATTTATTAGTAATCCTGGTTTCCATTAACAAGATAGAAATATCTATGCTTCAGCAATGAAAAATTTTACAAGTGATTAATATATGCTAACCATCAGATATTCTGTTTATATTTCTCTCCAAACTTTAAATTAAAACCATTTTGTCTTATCTTACCAGTTTTCTAATAGCAAGAACTGGAAAATATAAAAGTATATCTGACTTATGATTAACTATTTCGTTTCACTCATTGCCTCAACCGTTCCTTCTTCCTTCTCTTCCTTCTTCCCTTGTATCATTCCTTTATTCGTTGTCTTTTCAAATTTGTAATTTTAGCATTTGGCCTTGGGTTGATTTGGCAACTTGTTAGTCCTGTCCTCAAATGTTATATGATGGGTAGGCTGTTTGATTTATTCAGAAATTTTATTATTTAAAAACAGAGCCATTTCCCTTTGTTATAGAATGGTTTGCCCTTGCTTCCCCACTTTGGGTTTGAGATTGCAGGAATTTACTTGTGGAAACCATTTATCCCTTCATGACTTCTAACTCTGATGAATGCCATGTGCAGTTGGTTGACAGCTTTGGCCCTGCCACTGGATGCACTGGTACACTTTTATCTCTTCAAAAGGAAGAAAATACCACAATTATGAGAACCACACATTTTCTCTTAAAATGACTGGTTTTTCCCCCGTCCATTTTCCTTCTAATGTTGTGAACTGAATTTTTTGCTGCTGGTAGTGTGTTATGAATGGTAGCCCTGTGCATGAATGATCTTGGCAGGGAGAAGCAGAGTCTCCTAGCCATGAAAAAGATTTGACATCTGTGCTGTGAAGTACCACCTTCTTGTTAATTATAACGGAATGAACTGACAAGTAGGAATTTTTACAATTTCATACTGTCCATTGGCCCCACAGGCTCTTGATGATTGCAATTTGAAAATCTCAAACATAATTCATATTTTGGGAAGATTGATCAGATTAATTAAAATTTTAAGTCTCTCTTTGATTAGAATAAATTGTTGGTTAAGGCTACCATAAAGTGCAGCTGGCTGTGTGATCCCTGTGTATCTCCCAACTACTTCCAAAAAATTAGAGTGATTTTCCGATAACTTGTAGAAAATTGATCACTTTGTTGTTGTTTTTTTATAATTTATTGAATGGCTGTGTGCGTCGAGATCTGCACCTCAAATGTGCTTTGTATAGTGGTGAAAGTTTTGTTATATAATATTTTATACCCAATAAGATAACTGTATTTTCATAATTATTTTATCTTCTTGCTCATTTTCACAAAAAGAATATGGGAAGTACGCAATTTCCAGGCAAAATTATCTTGAGATGGAATTCTTAAAATCACTAAACTTGCCTGCTTTTCCCTTTTATTTCTATCTCTCTCTCTCCCCCTTTCCTTTCTTTCTTTCTTTTTTTTTTTTTTTTTTTTTCTTTTTGGTAGGTATCCTGTTTAGCTAGTACTTAATAGCACTTATGGACAGGTAATTTGTTATATCTGCTTAATTAATCCAATCAATGTGAAAGCAACAAGGACTTACTCCCTTTTGTGGGAAATGATGTTCCAACTTTTTTTTTTTTTTTTGACATCTTTTATTTTAGAGGTTGCCAATGATCAGGTCAGAGTCAAAACTGACTTAAAATATTTTAGAAAAAAAGCACAACAATATCCTAATTTTCTAGTCTCATGATCTGTACATCCCCATCGATGAGTTAAGCTATATGGGTGTGAAATTTGGCATAGAAGGTTAGGCTGCTTGAGCACCTTTTATCCCATCATAGTTGTGGAATGTGAGAATTTGAATTTTCATGGTGGCACTGAAATTGCCATGAGGTCTGGTTATTGCTCTTCTAAGTGTGTATTTAAACCTGCCTTCCAATGAACTTATTGCAATGGTGCTAACTTAACACTCTTGCCCACAGTTCTAGTTGCCCTTAACAGCACCTACTTTCTATAGTCAAAGCACAGATTTTTATGGAAGATTCAGTCTAAATTTCTGAGATGAATTTCTGTAGAGAGAAAATGTATTGGCTTTAAAAATTAAGAGGTTTGATTCTGTTTTGAATTTGGATATCAAATGAGTCTGAACGCATGACATTTTGATGCCGTTTGTCTTTTCAAATAGATTTACCTTCTAATGCATGTGATGACAGGACTTTGCTCATCAGCTAGAACATACATTTCAGAGGAGTTGTTACCTAAAATATTATCATAAGGCATAAGAAAACACACGATTTAAGTTGCCTTTCATGAACATAATTAAGAATTAATAAGCCAGTACCAGTGGCTAGTCCCCAGAATTTCCACTGTTTTGCCTTTTGTGACCTGTGTTATTAAAAGTCCATTATTTTTACAGACTTTATTAAATTGGATCTTATTAAAGCATTCTATATTTGCATTTGGTCTTTCATAATTCATTATTATTATGACATTTACTTTTTACCATCAGATCTGAAAACATATCATAAGCTACCCTTTTCTCTTGAAAGAAATGCTAATTTCAAACAGTCCTCTAATAGAAGAGAAAAGCTTTATCAGTTTTTTCATTTATTCCAGATCGTGTTAAGAATACTAATGCTAGACTTCAGTATGCTAATATCTTAGAGCTTTTTTTGGTCAAAAGCTTAGAATTATTATTTTTATCTCATGCTGAGTATGAAACTAGACGACCTGCTACTACTGGAGAAAACATAATTGTAAAGTACAGTTCTTGATTCTAAAGACTTATGAAAATGTTGCTAAAATCTGTTTTTTAGGATGATGCTAGTCTGTCTGTCTTTGTACAACACTGTATTATTCTATTTAACAAATTTTATCCTCTTGAAATCAATTTAGTTTGTTTTTCTCATAGTTTAAGGGTAGTGTTGTAGTGTTTAAGACTAAGAATCCTGCTGGGCACGGTGGCTCACACCTGTAATCCTAGTACTTTGGGAGACCAAGGCAGGTGGATCATGAGGTCAGGAGTTCAAGACCATCCTGGCCAAGATGGTGAAACCCCGTCTCTACTAAAAATACAAAAAAAAAAAATTAGCCAGGTGTGGTGGTGGGAGCTTGTAATCACAGCTACTCAGGAGGCTGAGGCAGAAAATGCTTGAACCTAGGAGGCAGGGGTTTCAGTGAGCTGAGATCACAACACTGCACTCCAGCCTGGGCGACAGAGAGAGACTCTATCTCAAAAAAAAAAAAAAAAAAAAAAAAAAGACGAAGAATCCTATGCTGTCAGCCCCAGACAGCATTTAGGGTATGCTTCCTGCTTTTCTATGTGATAATCACTTCTGTATCATGTCATATATGTTTGAAAACTCAATATAGCAAGATTTTACATACTGATATCAGGTAGGCTGTCTAATTTAACATAACTAACAACACAATGAGTTCTTTGTTGAAGTACTAGTAAATCTATTAAACTACAAAGCAAAACTTACTTTGTATTTTGTCTCCTTTTAGATTTCTGACTATGTGCAATAGACACTTTGGCAGTGTTGTGGCACAAACCATTCGAACTCAAAAAACAGATCAGTTTCCGCTTTTCCTGATTATTATGGGAAAGCGATCATCTAATGAAGTGTTGAATGTGATACAAGGTAAAGTACATGTCACAAGGAGAGTAAAGCCTTCTTGGTATGTGATAACTTTATAGTTTTTCCACCAAAGCTGACAATATTTCTATTAGTAAATTTGCATTTGAAAATATAGAACATCCTGAAAAATGTCTTCAAAAAGTATAGGTGCTATAAAAAATAATATGCTGCATGAAAATCTAACAGAAACATCTTAATAAAATTGCGCAACCCTTGGGACACAGGATGTTCAAGTTAAATGTTCAGAATTGCTAAATTCTATAATCTAGCAATTAGGACATAATCAGTTGTAAAGTACTTAATTTCTATTTATATTGATTTATTGTTATAATGTTGATTAATTGAAAGAAGTACTTATCTTTAGCTATCTAGAAAATCCAGTCACTGTATATTGAAGATTGAATTTTTCACAATGACAATTGTTTCTTCTTATTTGTATGACTCCAAGCAACCCTGAAGCAGGAAACTGTCAGATGCCTGTGAATTTAACCACAGTGCACATTCTTTTACCAAAAAAGAAGTGAATGGTTTTGTTTTGTTTACTGTTACTAATGCACTCCAGGGGTTGGTGTAAAATATTACCTTGTTCATTACAAAGCTTAGGTTGAACAGTATATCTTCTCTATGCCACTGGGGAAAAGGTTTTTCAAGTGCCTCAAGCTAAAACTGTATCTGGGGTACTGATTTCTGCCTCCATTTAAGTCTGGTTGGGAGGAGGGGATAAGTGTAAATTGCAGTGCCTTTAAAACCCAAATAAAACCAGACCTCTAGCATTTTATGTTTTCTCTATAACTAGAGCATTCAATTTCATAAACAGTGTTTAAAAAGACCTCCAGGGGAACTGATTTGCATAGGGTAAATGGATAATGAAGATAACACTTCATTCCTGCTTTCCCTGTCAGAGGCAACATTGCAAGAACTAGTGGTTCTCAGGGTGTGGTTTGTAGACTTCAGACTAGACCCTTTTAGGGTATCTGTAAGGTCAAAATTATTTTCCTAACTGTAATAAGACTTTTTTTTTTTTTTTTTTTTTTTTTGCCTTTTTTACTGTGTTGACATTTGCACTAGTGGCTCCAAAGGAATGGTTTATAAAAACTCTTGGCACCTTAGCACGAATCAAAGCCGTAACACAAAACTGTACTAGTAGTCATATTCTTAATTGCCATGTATTTAGTTAAAAAAAAAAAAGAAAAAGCCTTAAAAATGTCCTTGATGAAGCAGTAAAAATTATTACTTTTATTAAATTTTAACCCTTTTAATAGTTTGTGTGGCACCATGGGAGGTATGGGTAAAGCACTTCTGCTGCATACTAAAGTATACTGGTGGTCTCGAAGAAAAGCACTGGTGTGGTTGCTTACACTGAACTACTTGATTTATTTCTTATAGAAATTATTTTTACTTGAAAATATTACTGACAGGCAAACTATGCATATGTAGCCTGGGTAGTTGCCAGACGTTTTTTGTGATTTTTTTTTTTTAATATTCTATAATGAAGTGTGTCAGCATTCAGCAGAGAAATACATAACTCAGTGAACCAATGTTTTACAAATGATCAGTGCATATTATAAAATCATACACAGATAAAAGATCCTTTCAAAGGGCAATGGATTTTAATGTAACGGAGTACACAGATTTCATTGATAGGGTTTCAAATTCCATGTGCATCTAATTTGAAGAAAACTTACACTTGTCAGTTTAAGTGTAGTGTCAAAGAATATCCACACTTATCTATGAAAATACTTCTCCCTTTTCCAACTACATATCTTTGTGCGACCCGATTCTCTTTGTAAATTTCAATCAGTACAAGATATTGTAACTGGTTAGTGTAGATGTCCAAGAATACAGAATACGGTTGTTTTCTATTAGGCACACACATTACAGAGATTTGCAAAAATGTTACAGTGCTGCTCTTCTCACTAACCTTTTTCTGTTGGAAAATAGTCATGTTTCATAAAAATGTAATGTTTATATTAACATGCAATGGGTTTATTATTGTTAGTTTTAAATGGATTTATGAATTTATTTTAAATATTTCTATTTTAATTTCTAACACAGTAAATGTTAATAGCCATAATCCATATAAACAAAAGTTCTTTGGGTATCTCAGTAATTTTTAACAGTGTAAAGGGGTCCTGAGACCAAAAAGTTTGAGAACTGCTGCAATCAACTATAAAGAGTAAGTTTGCCCTGAACTGCATTAACTAGTACACTTTTTCTCTGTCTTTGATCAATAAGGGCTTAAGTATGAAGTACCTACAAGTTCAGTTTGGCCGTGGATCCTTCCAGTTAGGGCTAAAACATAGCTTACAAGTAGTGACTTAAGCCTAAAAATTAATGGCCAGTATGTAGTCAACCTATACAACTGTAGTATTTTCCCACTGATGATTCCAGTATACTCCATATAGTACCCATTTCCCATGCTCTGAGTCTTAGCCACTACAGTTTTTAAATAAAACATAGAAACCCAGAGACTTGTCCAATAATAAAATCTACATTGGCTAGGTGTGGTGGCACATACCTATAATCCCAGCTACTTGGGAGGCTGAGGTGGGAGGATCACTTGAGACCTGGGCAACAAAGGAGACCCTGTCTCAAAAGAATAAAATATCTATATTGAAGGTGCTCCTAAACTTCTTTTGTCATGTGTCATATCTATTAATATTAACTACCAAGGATTTGTGTATACTTTACATTATGTCCACTCCTTCTAAGAACATTACATAGTGTTATCTCCGTTTTGAGAAAAGGAAATTTATCCTTAGAGAGCTACAGTCCATTTATTCATTTGTTCATTTATTTGTTTACTGAATAAATATTCATCAAAGCCTTTGTCATGTGCCAGACAATTTCCAGGTACTAGATTATATAGCTTATAAGTAATGGAATTAGAGTTAGAACTCTAACTATAAAACCAGTTCTGTTTTCTTAGTGCCAAGATAACGTTTGTCCTGTAGCTCATTTACTGAGTGAGTAGTACTGATGTGAACAAATTAGATCATTTCTTTTGCCAAGGACCATAGATGTTCCCTTAACCCATACTGCCAATGGTCATAAGGATAATTAGGGAAAGCACCATTGAAAGATCATGCCTTCTGGAAAAATGCCAGCAAGAATGCTTGGTGTTTATTGTCCTGTTGGTGGCCATTTCGTTAATGGGGAAGAAGATCCCTTCTCAAGCCATGGAGAAAACCTAACTCTTTCTGCCTGTAGGTTTGAGAGAAGAGAATTGTCATATCTTTATATATCCTCATGACTTTTTCTCTTGTAGGTACATCCCAAGCAAATAACAATGACTTAAATGTGTTCAGGAAATGGCATGTATGTGCCATATGTTTGTTATGGACTTGGTCAGGGAATAAAATGACATTAAGGAAAATCAAACATTTAAAATATCTTCTTTATAAAGATCATAAGAGTCATTTAAAAGCAGCTGAAAGGGAGAAATATCAATTGGGCAAAAAAAGAAATCATTTTTTTCAGAAATTGAGTTACTGTTTGTTTCACCAGAGGATTTTTGGTGATAGAAGATAATTCTAAATAAGGTAATAGACTGAGGTGGGTGGCAAAGAGGCCAGGCTTCGAGTCAGCCTCTTCTGGTTTCAGATTCTGACCTCACCACTTAACCAGCTTGACCTTAGTCAGACAAGTTTTTTTGAGCTCTCTGTGACTCATTTTTCTTCTCTTTAAAACTAAGTCATAATCCTTCGTAGAATTGTTGTACAGATTAAATGAGATAGTATAGAAGTGCGTAGCCTAATCAGTGATATGTAAACAACTAGTAGTTGTTGCTAGTGTTATTAACTAGATATGTTTTCATAATTTGACAGAACTTTTGAACTTCATGATTTGGACATTCATCTATATAGTGCTAAAAGTCCTTCTTATTAAGAAACTGCTCCCTCAAATATAACTGTTCTGAAATTTCAACTGCCAGTATACTACTCTTTCTTATTAAACATATGAAACATTTCAATAAAACCACAAAAGTATTTTAACTGTAATTTTTTTAGACTGGTTTTCCTTTCTGGTTAATTCTAGAATAACTTTCCAGTTTCTAATACTTTAATAATTTGAAGTTATATATAAAAAGCTTATATAAAGTTTGGCAATCTCTATATGTTTTTAGGGAACACAACAGTAGATGAGTTAATGATGAGACTCATGGCTGCAATGGAGATCTTCACAGCCCAACAACAGGAAGATATAAAGGACGAGGTAAGGTTAAGCAGATCTTTAATAGGATTTTGATGAGGTAATTTGTCAAATGATGGTACATGCCTGTGATATGATCGATAAATAAAGATGATGAAGATGCATTTCCAAATTTACCAAGGGTTTTTATGCTATGAAGTTTACCTTTCAGTCCATTCTTTTTATGACCCCAAGACCCAATGATTTGTTTTAGTTTATGGACTATTTACACTTTGCTAGATTTGGGGTGGTTACAGGAAGTCGATTTCCAAGAAATTAGTTCAGAAGCATTTTTATAGAAGAAACTATAGTCCAGGAAATGATGTCTACTATATGGATTTTATCACTCACTTTTATGGTCCTCTTACTCTTTTTAAATATTGAGATTAATTAGCAATAAACACATTTTATATTTGAATATATGTTTGAAGTACCTTGAGAATTAGCAAAAGATCTCTAGCATTCTGAATTTATCAACTTCCTAAACATATTCAGGTGTTTTCTCAACCTCCTAAACATAGTCAGGTGTTATAGATAACATGAACATAGAACCTCAAATAAAACAATAATAAAAGCATTATTGATAACAATAGTGTTCAATACTTACCTAGTATTTATCATGTGCTAGGCACTGTGCTAAGCACTAATCATCTCGTATGATCCTCAGAATAACCCATGAAGTTGTGATCAGTCAGTGTTCTGGCAGTAAATAGACACTTTTAAGCTAGGTTATTTAAGAAGAGTTTAATAAAGTGACCATTTTTAAAGATGTGGGCAGGGTTTTCAAAAATCAACAGAAGAAGCTGGGCATGGGGTCTCACACCTGTAATCCCAGCACTTTGGGAGGCTGAGGTAGATCGATCACTGAGTTCAAGAGTTCAAGACTAGCTTGGCCAACATGGTGAAACCCTGTCTCTACTAAAAATACAAAAATTAGCTGGGCATGGTGGTGTGTGCCTGTAATCCCAGCTACTTGGGAGGCTGAGGCAGGATAATCTCTTGAACCTGGGAGGTGGAGGTTGCAGTGAGCCAAGATCATGCCACTGCAGTCCAGCCTGGGCAACAGAGCGAGAATCTGTCTCAAAAAAATAATCAACAGAAGATAATACAGACCCAAGGCTAAAGGGAACCATTATCATCTCTAGGCCTGAAAGCCTAGGAGAGAGTGCTATATGGAGAGGACTGCTTCTGACAGAGGGATATAGCCAACCTTGGTGGCCCAGTAGGGAGGAAACTAGGGAATAGCTTCACCTTCCTTCTCTGATCTTTTGCTAGTATCTCCTATTAATTTAGCATAATCAGAAGCTGGAAGGTAGGAGAACCTCCATGGGCAAAAAGCTGTGTAGAGAACATGGATCCTGAGGGGGTAAATGGCAGATAATGTAGCACAGATTGGTATGACTATCTGTACTTTTCAGATGAGAACACTGAGAGTCAAAGTTAAGTAAATTTGCCCAAGGCCATATAGCTGGTAGGAGCTATAAGTAATTATCTCAAGAAGTCATTATTGCTTGGTTCATTCAAGAAATTTCTGGATTTAGAAAACAGCCTTAAAATAAAATATGAAACAAATATTAGCATTTGTTAATCTGAGATGTTATGTTCACAGATATTTGTAAGATTATCATTTTTAATATATATGTTTTAAATTTCTTTTTAAAAGATTTCCCTAGAACAAGTAAGGGAGAGTTTTATTTCTGAACAAAGATGAAAAGTTTCTAAGGATAGTTTTAATAGACTATCCTTTAGTTATTGCAAATGTGAAACATATAGACAGTTTTAATATAACCCTGAACTATTGTATTTTACTCATTTATCCCTGTATTACATTAAACTGTGAGTTTGTTAAGAGCAAGAGTCATATCATATTCATGCTTGTAAGTCTGTCCCCTAACAGTGTACCTAGGACAAAGTCAGCACTCAGTAAATGTTTGTTAAGTGATTGAATAAATGAACATCTGAATTTACATAAAATAAAGTAACTTGGAAGAAAAAAACAATATTTGATTACAATGATATAAAACCTGGCCAGGGCTGGGGGGTGGCTCACACTGGTAATCCCAACACTTTGGGAGGCCAAGGTGGGTGGATCACTTGAGCTGAGGAGTTAAGAGACCAGCCTCGGCAACATGGTGAAACCCCATCTCTACAAAAAATACAAAAATTAGCCAGGGGTGGTGTTGCATGCCTGTAGTCCCAGCTACTTGGAAAGCTGAGACTACAGTGAACCATGTTCATGCCATTGTATCCCAGCCTAGGCAACAATGTGGGACCCTATAGCAAGTGTAGCCTGGCACAGTGACTCACCCCTGTAATCCCAGAAGTTTGAGAGGCCAAGACAGGAGGATGGCTTAAGGCCAGGAGTTTGAGATCATCCTGGGCAACATAGCAAGGCCCCATCTCTACAAAAAAAATCGTAAAAACAATAGCTGGGCATGGTGGTACATGCCTGTAGTCCTGGCTACTCAGGAGGCTCAGGTGGGAGAATCACTTGAGCCCATGAGTTGAAGGCTGCAGTGAGCTATGCTTACACCACTATAATCCAGTCTGGGTGACAGAAACCCTGTCTCTTAAAAACAAACAAACCGAAAAGATAAATTTTTAAATATTTTTAAAAAATGAAACCCAATATATCCACATTAACAAATATGAAAATTTAGAACACTGTAACTAGTTTATAGATTTTTTTTTTTTTTTTTTTTTGGAGACAGCATCTCGCTCTGTCGCCCAGGCTGGAGTGCAGTGGCCGGATCTCAGCTCACTGCAAGCTCTGCCTCCCAGGTTTATGCCATTCTCCTGCCTCAGCCTCCCGAGTAGCTGGGACTACAGGCGCCCGCCACCTCGCCCGGCTAGTTTTTTTGTATTTTTTAGTAGAGACGGGGTTTCACCGTGTTTGCCAGGATGGTCTCGATCTCCTGACCTTGTGATCCGCCCGTCTCAGCCTCCCAAAGTGCTAGGATTACAGGCGTGAGCCACTGCACCTGGCCAGTTTATAGATTTTTAATGCTCACTAGGTATCTTCTATTGCTATAAAAATATTGTTTATACTTTTTCTTAATAATCAGTGTTTCATTTACTCTGAAGGAAAGGCATTCAGATATATGGTAGAAAGATGTTTATCTGTTACTCTATAAATTGACAGTGACATTTTGAAATAATGAAGTACTGTACTTAGTTAGGAATTTGTAATAATAGGTGTTTTACCTTTCAAGATTACATTTATCCTGGAACAGAGGCATTGATTGACAATAATTCACTAAAAACATTCTTCAGCCATTTAAATCTTGAGTCTCATTAGTACCAGATTTACAGATTATGCTGTATAAGAATATGAATACACAATATTTGCATACATATTCCCAGTTCATTTTTTCATCTTAATTTGTGTTCCCCATAATGTACTGGTAAAGAAATTGACTTTAAGTCCTTTAATACTGAGCACAAAATTTAATATGAGGGTTACAGGAAAAATCCAGCGCTCCATATAATTGAAATTTTTATTGAAATTTAATTGCAAGAGGTAAGGATTTCTCTTTGTTTTTAGAATGTCTTCATGAAAGTTATAGCTCAAGTTATAATAGAGTTCCTAAGAAAAACATTTCTAACTTTAAAGACTTCTCTTGTACTATACATAGACCTTAATGATTTGGTATCTGCTGAATATGTGACAAGGAGCACTGTCCCTTGTAATTGTGAATTTGCCTTTATTTAAAAAAAATTACAAATAAGACTTTACTTAAGTTTGAAATTAAAAACAGAGAATAGGTTTGGAGGCTGGCTTCCTAGGCCTGAATTTATTTAAATTTAACTTTAAATTATATTCATCACTTTGATGATTCCATACTTCAACCGGAGATTCCTGTGTTTAAAACTTTTGTTAAATAAACCCAAACCTGAACCGTATTTATACACTGAATCACTCTTCAGTGGCCCAGAAAGGACTAACCTTTATATCACTGATTGCTCTATTTTTAACTAGGGTATATACATTATATGGATCTCTGTTTTTGACGGAACCGCCTATAGCTTTCTCTCTTAGACATTTTCATTAATCATGTTAGTTCGGTTTTGTAAAGGTTTACAAAGTACCTACCAAGTACATGTCACTGGACTAGGTCCTTGGGACAAAGAAATCTTTTGCTTTAATGAGAGACTATTGGCAAAGTGTGGATGAGGAGGAAAACAAGTATTACTACATTACAGTAGCCACATTTTAGAATCTATTTTTGCCTAAAGCCTGATTCCAAATAATAGATGCTCTTTAACATGTAAATGGGTTGATTTTTTTTATATGCACTATTTTTTAAGCTACCTAGAAACCTCTGATAACCAAGAGTTTGTGATACTTAGTTTGTGATCTATTTATTGTTTCATTTGTTTATTCATTCAACACAAATTTGTTTATAATCCTCTATCCTGCTTGCAAGGATTACTCTCTTCCAGGCTTACCTCTGTGATTAACTTGTATCTGAACAATAGCTCGGTAATTACCACAATGCAGATGTTGGAGATCAGGGCAGATTTCAAGGGCAGTTACATCATTCTCATCTCTAGGAATTCTAAGAATACATTAGTGGAACATGGACAAAATATGCTAGAGGGGCATAGTAGGCTTATTTTAAAGGGTTCTAATTTAGGATTTAAAAACTGCATTGCCACACTGTAGGGAAGATACGTTTATTACCTAACAGCAGCCTTTTTGTTGCCAAAGGAAATTGTTGGCTTTGTTGTCTGCTACATGGAAAGTGTAACTTTTTTCCCCTAAGCTTCGTCTTAGTCTGTTTTCAGCAGTGCATTCCTTTTCCTTTCCTCTGTTTAAAATCTCACCACCATCATACCCATTCTGTTTGCAAAGCTAACAATGACAAACAGAATACTGATTCTGGCTTCTGTTGTAGTTTGTTGTTGTTGTTGTTGTTGTTTTTGTTTTTTATTTTTCATTTTTTGGGTACACAGTAGGTGTAGGTATTTATAGAGCACATGAGATGCTTTGATACAGGCATTCAATGTGAAATAAACACATCATGGAGAATGGGGTATCCATCTCCTCAAGCATTTATTCTTTGAGTTACGAACAATCCAGTTACATTCTTTAAGTTATTTTAAAATATACAATTAAGTTATCATTGACCGCAGTCATCATCCTGTTGTGCTATCAAATAGTAGGCTTTATTCATTCTTTCTATTTTTTTTGCACCCGTTAAACATCCCCACCTCCCCGCACCACCCTTCCCAACCTCTGATAACCATCCTTCTACTCTCTATGACCATGAGTTATTGCTGTTTTCTATAAAGCAGGAATAAATCGTCTCAAGGCACAGAGAACAAAAACAATCTCTTGGTACAAAAATTAAAGCAAAACTTACTAAACAGACCTTTAAAAGGAGATTTTACTCTTATTCTTTAAAAAATACACACACACACTCATACGTATATACATATATACACACACACACACACACCACTTCTTAAAGCTAGCAAAACTACTCACTGGTCAATAGTTCTGTTAAGAGAGTTTTCTGTGAGATAGCTGTATATAAATTTATATGTGAGATTAAAAACCCAAAAATATGATATTTTTAAACATTAGAATTCCACTGAAAATGCTAAAGTTATAAAAGTTCTAATATTTAAAAGTAACTTCAAGGAGAAAGCGCTGTGTTAATTGTTGATGAGTAGGTTACTAAATGGTTAGCCAACCACACCATAGGTGCCTTTCTGTAGGTAGCTACATTCTGCTTAGAAAAATAGTTATTTATCCAGTGATTTTTCTCCTTTCTTAGGCCCAAATCACAGAAAATTAATTTCTCTCCCTTTGATTTATATATTCATTTCGTAAATATTTATTGAGCTTCTACTGTATAGCAGACACTGTGTGAGGCCTAAGAACACAGCTGTGAGCAAGATAAACAAGGTCCTTAGGCTTACAACCCAGAAATTCCAATAAAGTCTATCAACTAATCAGGTGGATGAAGCCCAGGGAGCACCTAGCCAGGGTGAGCCAGACATGTTCTCAAGCTTCAAGGCAGGTAGAACAGGTAAGAATATAGATAATAACAGCTACTCTTTGAGTTCCTGCTACATGCTAGGTTCTGGTTTCTGGGGCAATGTTTCTCAGTGTGATTCCTGAACTACTGGAGTACCTATCTACTAAGATTCCCAAGCAGTTAGGTATGAATAAGCAACAGGTTCATTTTGTTCACATTTATTTCACATTTTGAAATGTAAGATTTACATTCTTCAGATCCCATTTAATTTATCATATAAAATGTTATTCTATAAACATTTATATGATAAGAATTATCATATAAAATAGACTTCTTACATTTTATCATATAAAATGTAAGAATTACATTCTTCAGATCCCGTTTAATTTATCATATCTGTTACAATTTATTAGACTGTTAATAGATAATAAGAATTGATTGCATTGATTGTTTTGTCTTGGCAAGCATTCATTTAACAGAGGTGTTTGATTCTGACATCTGAACTTCATGTCATTCATATGTTATTGTTATATTTACATTCATTTTTCCTTGCTTAAGTTAATTATATTCTTAGCTTCCCAAAATGGATCATGTCTCAACAATGGTTCATTGAAGCATAAAATTAATGATGAATATAATATAATAATTACTGCAAACCAGTACAAACTAGTGTAGTTCAAACTACATTTAACCCTTAAACAACATGGAGCTTAGGGTGTCGACTCTTGACACAGTCAAATGCAAGTATAACTTTTGACTCCCCCAAAACTTAACTACTAATAGCCTACTGATAACCAGAAATCTTACCAATAACATAATCGATTAACACATATTTTGTATGTTACTTGTATTATATAGTGCATTAACAAAATGAACTAGAAATAAAATGTTATTAAGAAAATCCTAAGGAAGAAGAAATGTATTGCCTCTTCAGTAAGTGGAAGCAGATTATCATGAAGGTCTTTGTTCTTGTCACCTTCACATAGAGCAGGCTGAGGAGAGGGGTGGAGGAGAGGTTGGTCTTGCTGTCTTAGAGGAAGCAGAACCAAAAGAGGTGGAGGAGGTGAAAGAGGCAAAAGAGGCAGACATACTCAGTATAACTTCTACTGAAAAAACTCTCCACATAAGTGGACTCACACCATTCAGACCCATGTTGTTTAAGGGTCAACTGTAGTTCAACATTAGTATAGACGTAATTCAAAGAACTCCAGTACCAGTATAGAAGATGCCAAGGCAGCTGAATCTGAGTGTGATTATTCTTATACTAGTTTCCATAAAAGAATTTGATTAAGAAGTGAATATATAAAAATTGATCATATAAGAGAAGAAATCCATTTACCCCTACTGTCAGTGTTTCTCTCTTAGAACATTTTTTGATAAAAGCATGAGCCCTTCAAAGTTTTTGCTTCATTATTAAATAAAGCCTAATGATCTACCTCTCTGTTAAATCAATAGAATTTTTTCAGAACAGAAGAAAAATAATACCACTAAATTAAGAAATCTATTGCTAAAAGCAGAGAAGATGCAAAATGCCAAAGGAGAAATTGTTTACAAGTACAGTCGAGGTAAAAATGGATGCAAATCCTACTATTGCTGAGAAACTTGTAAAGCTAGCTGCAAAATTGGCAATTAGAAGCTAATGCTCAAAAGAGACAGCAGGCTGGGTGCAGTGGCTCACGCCTGTAATCCCAGCACTTTAGGAGGCTGAGGTAGGAGGATCAGTTGAGCCTAGGAGTTTGAGACCAGCCTGGGCAATATGTGGAAACCCCATCTCTACAAAAAAGAGGGAAAAAAATTAGCCAAGCATGGTGGTGCATGCCTGTAGTTCCAGCTACTTGGGAGGCTTGAGGTGGGAGAATTGCTTGAGCCCAAGAAGTCAAGGCTGCAGTGAGCTGTGTTTGCACCACTGCGCTCCAGCCTGGGCAACAGTAAGACCCTCTCTCAGAGAGAGAGAGAGAGAGAGAGAGAGAGACAGCAGAATTAGTTCTGGATTAAATACTTCATCAAATGACACTGTCGAATGGCATATGCAATGGTAATGGGGTGGTTGATGGAAGAGTGATAACTATATTCTGGACATTACTAGAGAGAGAGAGAGATTACAGTTGGATGAAACTACTAATGTGTGCAAAGTAAGAATCAGTTCTTGTCATATGTGCTGTATGTATGTTGAAGAAGTGGAAGTAGTCATCACTCTTTATTCTGTTTATCAATGAGAAATATATATTACAAGAGAAGTTTTTCACTGAGTGATTATTTTGCAAGCTGAGTTAAAATTTAAAAGATGAGGCAGAATCAGTACTGTTGACTAAACTACTTCAAAGGACACCATCAAGAAAGTGAAAGTACAACCCACAGATTGGGAGACAATTATTGTAAATCATTTATCTAATAATAAGGGACTTTTATCTGGAATATATAAAGAACTCTAACAACTCAATAACAAAAAGACAAATTATCCCAGCAACAACTGGCAAAGGGTTTGAAAAGACATTTCTCCAAGGATGATATACAAGTGACCAATAGCACATGAAAAGAAGCTCAACATTATTACTCACCAGGCAAATGCAAATCAAAGCCACGGTGAGGTACCACTTCATACCTGCTACAATTAGTAGAATCAAAAAAGTCATCAGGGGCCCGGCACAGTGGCTCACTCCTGTAATCCCAGCACTTTGGTAGGCCAAGGTGGGCAGATCACTTGAGGCTGGGAGTTCAAGACGAGCTTGGCCAACATGGCGAAATCCCATCTCTACTTAAAATATAAAAATCTTTGCTGGGCATGGTGGCATGCACATGTATTCCCAGCTACTCAGGAAGCTGAGGCAGGAGAATCACTTGAACCTGAGAGGCAGATGTTGCAGTGAACTGAGATCATACCACTACACTCCAACTGGGCAACAGAGCAAGACTCTGTCTCAAAAAAAAAAAAGAAAAGTCTTCAGGTAACAACAAATGTTGGCAGGGATGTGGAGAAATCTGAACCCTCATTGGCTGCTAGTGGGAATGTAAAATGGTGCAACAGCTTTGGAAAACAGTCTGGCAGCTCTTCAATGGTTTAAATGTAGTTACTATGTAATCCAGCAATTCCACTCCTAGTTATATACTCAAGAGAAATGAAAATCTGTGTCCATGTAAACATTTGTACATGACTATTTATAGTAGTGTTGTTCATAACAGCCAAAAGGTGGAGGCTGGGCGCAGTGACTCGTGCCTGTAATCCCAGCCCTTTGGGAGGCAAAGGCATGAGGATTGCTTACATCCAGGAGTTTAAGACCAGCCTGGGCCACACAGAAAATCTCCCATCTCTATGAAAATATTTTTAAATTATTTAAAAATAATAAATTTAGTATTATTATTATTTTTAGTAGAGATAGGGTCTTGCTATTTTGTGCAGGCTGGTCTTGAACTCCTGGGTTCGAGAGATCCTCCCACCTCAGCCTTCCACAGTGCTGAGATTACAGTTGTGAGCCACCATGCCCAGCCTAGAAATAATAAATAATTTAAAAATTGTTTTGGCCAGGCACGGTGGCTCATGCCACCATGAGCAGGCCAAGGTAGGCAAATTGCTTGAACCCAGGAGATCAAGACCAGCCTGGGCAACATGGCAAAACCCTATCTCTACAAAAAATGAGATACTAAAGCTAACCTACGGGTCACAACAGGAGTCATTAAACTGGATATAAACAACCTTTGTGAAATACCACAAACAATATCAATTACCTTCTACTGTTTAGAAACTGTCATTAGTATTATTTAAATATTATGTTTCATTTTTATTATCTAAAAGTTTTGATCTTAAAAATTTTCCTAAAATTTGTGGTTTGCATCTGGGTGAGTATCATGTACTCAGTATTAAAGGAATTCATGTCAGTTTCTTTACCAACGAATTATAGGGAGGACAAATTAAGATGAAAGAGTGGGCTGGAAATATGCATGCAGATATTTTGCATTCACATTATTATGCAACATAATCTGTAACTCTGATACTAACAAGACTCAACGCATGCAGAAAAAAAATTGGCCAAAATCCAACACCCTTTCATGATAAAAAAACACACAATAAACTAGGAAAAAAAGAGAACTTCCTCAGCATAATAAAGCCCACATATGAAAAACCCACAGCCAACATCATACTCAATAGTGAACCACTCATAGCTTTTCTTCCAAGATCAGGAAAAAAGCAAGGATTCCAACTTCCCTGCTGCCTTTTAACTGTAACTTCTAGCCAGGGTAGGAAAAAGAAATAAAAGGCATACAGATTGGAAAGAAAAAAGTAAAATAATCTCTATTTGTGGATGGCATAATCTTATATGTAGAAAACCCTAGAGATTCCACACCAAAAAAAAAAAAAACTGAGCTTAAAACAAAGTCAGGAAACTTGCAGGATATGAAGTTAACACGCAAATCTATTGTATCTCTGTACACTAGCTGTAAATAATCTGAAAGATACAAACAAATGGAAAAACATTTCATGGTCAAAGGTAAGAAAAATTAATATTGTTAAAATAGCCATACTGCCCAAAGCAATTTATAGATTCAATGTTATTCCTATTAAACTACCATTGCGATTCTTCACAGAACTAGAAAAGACTTTTAAAATTCATATGGAGGCCAGGCATAGTGGCTCACGCCTTTAATCCCAGCACTTCGGGAGGCCAAGGCAGGCTTATCACCTGAGGCCAGGAGTTTGAGACCAGTCTGACCAACATGGTGAAACCCTGCTTCTATGAAAAATACAAAAATTAGCCAGGCATGGTAGCAGGTGCCTGTAATCCCAGCTACTTGGAAAGCTGAGGTAGAAGAATCACTTGAACCCAAGAAGCAGAGGTTACAGTAAGCTGAGATCTCACCACTACACTCCACCCTGGGCAACAGAGCAAGACTCCATCTCAAAAAAAGAAAAAAAAAAAAATTATATGGGACCAAAAAAAAAGAGCCTGAATAGCCAAAGCAATCCTAAGCAAAAATAGCAAAGATGGAGGGATTATGCTACTCAACTTCAAACTATACTACAGGGCTACAATACCCAAAATAACATGGTACTGGTACAAAAACAGACACAGACCAATGGAACAGAATAGAAAGCTCAGAAATAAGACCGCACACCTACAACTATCTGATGTCTGACAAAGCTGACAAAAACAAGCAATGGGTTAAGGACTCCCTATTCAATAAATGGTGCTGGGATAACTGGCTCACCCTATGCAGAAGGTTGAAACTGGACCCTTTCCTTACACCATATACAAAAATTAACTCGAGATAGATTGAAGACTTAAATGGAAAACCTAAAACTATAAAAACCCTAGAAGACGACCTAGGCAATACCATTCAGGACATAGGGACGGGCAAAGATTTCATGACAAAATGCCAAAAGCAATTGCAACAAAAGCAAAAATTGACAAATGGGATCTAATTAAACTAAATGCCTTCTGCAGAGCAAAACACACATCAGCAGAGTAAACAGACAACCAACAGAATGGGAGAAAATTTTTGCAAACTATGCATCTGACAGAGGTCTAATATCCAGCATTTATACGGAACTTAAATTTACAAATAACAACCCCATTAAAAAGTGGGCAAAGGGCATGAACAGACACTTTTCAAAAGAAGACATACATTGTGGCCAACAATTATATGAATAAAAATCTCAGCATCACTGATCTTTAGAGACATGCATATCAAAACCACAATGAGATACCTTCTCACACCAGTCAGAATGACTATTATTAAAAAGACAAAAAAAAACAAAATAGATGCTAGCGAGGTTGCAGAGAAAAGAGAATGCTTACACACTGTTAGTGGGAGTATAATTTAGTTCAACCATTGTGGAAGACAGTGTGGCAATTCCTCAAAGACACAGGCAGAAATGCCATTCGACTCAGCAACCTCATTACTGGGTATTTACCCAAAGGAATATAAATTGTTCTGTTATAAAGACGCTTGCCTATGTTCATTGCAACACTGTTCACAATAGCAAAGACATGGAATCAACCTAAATGCCCATCAATGGGAGACTGGAAGAAAATGTGGTACATATACACCGTGGAATACTATACATCCATAAAAAAAGAATGAGATAACCCAAAAAATGGAAGAAAATATTTGCAAATCATACATGTAATAAGGGTTTAATATCCAGAATATATTAAATATATTAACTCCTACAACTCAACAACAGAAAATTAATTCAATTAAAAAATGGGCAAAGGACTTGAATAGACATTTCTTCAAAGATACACAAATGACCAACAAGCACATGGAAAGATGCTAAATGTCAGTAGTCATTGGGGAAATACAATATAAGCCACAAATAAGATGCCACTTCATACCTAGAAGGATGGCTATAATTTTTAAAATGGAATATAAGAATTTATGAGGATGTAGACACAAATTTAGAACCCTTGTACATTGCTGACTGGGATGTAAAATGGCAGCTGCTATGGAAAACAGTTTGTTGATTACTCAAAAAGTTAAACATAGAGTAACCATATGAACCAGGAATTCCACTCCTGGCCATATACCCAAAAGAACTGAAAACAGGGACTCAAATAGGTATTTATGCCTGAAAGTTCATTGCATCATTATTCACAATAGCTAAAGAGTGGAAATAATACAAGTATCTGTCAACAGATTAATGGATAAAAATGTGGTGTAGCCATACAGTGGAATATTATTTCGCCTTAATAAAGGATCAAAGTACTGATAAATGCTGCAACATAGATGAATCTTGAAAATATGCTAAGTAAAATAAGCCAGACACAGAAGGACAAATGGGTATGATTCATCAATAGGCAAATTTCTGAAAACAATCGAATAGGCAAATTTATGGGGACAGAAAGTAGATTTGAGTTTGCCAGGAACTGAAGACATAGGGTAAATTGGGAAGTTACTGCTTCTTGGGTACAGAGTTTCTTTTTGAGTAATGAAAATGTTAGGAAATAGATGGTGGTGACAGTTTCATAACATTATGAGTGTACTTAATGCCACTAAATTGTATGTTTATAATAGTATATTGTATGTTATGTATATTTTACAATAATAATAAAGAGCACAAATAATACACATAGTTTTCAATTCTTGAGTGCAGAGAAGTGACAGGTTACTATGGGCTGGAAATTGGAAAAGTTATTATTGATTCTTAGGCTCAGTACTTACTGGGTACTACTGGGAACTGACATAGAGTGGAAAGGATTCAAGCTCTGCCTTTATGAACTTTAATCCTGAGCAGTTTGTTACTCTGTATTAAATTCCAAACTTCTATTTCATAGGGAAGTAAGGAGTCAGGTGAAGTATCTCAAAGAAGGGACTAAGCTTGTGCTGCAAATCGCTAGGGCCAAGCACTTTGTTAGATACTTCCTTTGAATCATCCCTTCTAGTTTTTATGATAATCTTAAGGGATAGTAATTGCCCCCATTTACTGAGGAGAGAGGAAACTGAGGCTTATACAGGTTAAGCAATTTGCCCAAGGTAATAAAACTGTGTAAAGGCCAGAATACACACTTACCTGCTTTTGATACACCATGATCCCTTGTAAAACTGAGGTACGATTATATTAAAGACTTGTGAGATAAACTGGATCAGTGCTCTTTACCAAGATTACGTAGGATCTGAGTGGGATGACCTGAAGGCCAGATCAGACATTCCCATATTCGCAAATATTATATTTATTAGATTAGAATAAGAAAGTTTCTCATATCTGCCTACCTCTACTTTTGTGCATGGAATAATGCTCACTTTTAAAAAGATGTAGCCATACCCTCCTTGTTTACATTTGTTGTTCTTAAAGTGCCTGCTGATAGATCAGTTTATCCATGTCTGACACCTCACAGTAGAAGTTAATAATTGTCATATATGAAACTGATGTAAAGAGATTTGTGACTCAACATTGGCATTACAATTCAGCATACCTGTTCAGAGCCAGCCCTCTACATTTTTCCCTTTTGCCTGAGGTGAAGACTTCTTCATGGATTACAGTAACACTTTTTGACAAGCTTAGACTGGGTGGAGTTGCCATGTAATGACAGAACACAATTGATGATATCTCAGTAATGCATTCTTTTTTGATTTGGGCTGTCACCATTTATTACTGTAAAAGCATTCATTGTTAAATAGCTGGCCCAACCTGTCCACTTTTTGTTTTCAGTAATGGCGAGGGCTCAGAAAGTATGTTTAATTTTCTAGTTATGAAATATTAGCTGGCTTTGGGGATAATATATCTAGTTGTATTTTCTTTTATGTAACATTTAAAAAGTAGCCATCTTAGTATTTTCCAAATAAAAATTAAAACCTTCTAAAGCCTTCTCAAGAGGCTGTTGAGACCTTCCCAATGTCATAAACCTGACAGGCACCTAGAAACATTTTTTCTTCTTATACAGATTCTTTTTAAAAGAATTGGAAGAAACTGTTCTTGTCTTAAATATAACACTAACCTAAATTCCTATCTTTGGAGACAGTCATATCCCTCATGAATTTTTATTTCCCATCGGGCCTTATATGGCCATGTTTGCAAGAATTTGGGAGCTGAAAGTACACTTTCATGTGCATTGTACCTTTACATTGTTTGCTGCCAAACTAAGGGACTACCACTGTTTGTTTCTGGGAACATTAAAAAAATAGTGTGAGTTCTCACCACAAAAAGCAATAAGTATGTGAGGTTATGCATATGTTATTTAGCTCAATATAGCCATTCTACAATGTATATATAGTTCAGAACATCAGATTATACATGATATATACAATTTTTGTAAATTAAAAATTAATATACAAAAAACAGTATGAGTGCCAGTCCTGTTCTTTAAGGAATTTGTCATCTAAAGTTGGAGAGCCAAAGCATATCCTTACAAAAAGTATCCCTAGCAAAGGTTTGTTATATGATCTAGAAGAATTCAGAAAGAACAATCTTTATAGTTAAAAAGGACTTTTCTAAAGAGGTAAGGTTTTTTGGTTTTTTGAGACAGGGTGTCACTCTGTTGCCCATGCTGGAGTGCAGTGACACAATTAGGGCTCACTACAGCCTCGACCTCCCAGGCTCAAGCAATCCTCCTGCCTCCCTCCCAGTCGCTGGGACTACAGGCATGCACCACCATACCCAGCTAATTTTTTGCATTTTTAGTAGAGATGAGGTTTCATCATGTTGCCCAGGCTGGTCTTGAACTCCTGGACTCAAGCGATCCACCTGCCTCAGCCTCCCAAAGTGCTGGGATTACAGGAGTGAGCCACTGTGCACGGCCTAAGAGGTAAGATTTGATCTGGCTCTGGAAAGCACAGTACAGTTTGCATGTGCAGAGGTAAGAGGAGAGATCATTACAAGGTTGGGAAAACATGAGCAAAGGAACAGTGTGTAAAGAAGTTGAAATCATGTTGGTCCAGTTTGCAGAAAGTAGACAATTTGTATAGAAAAAAATATCAGAGAGAAAGATATTCAGTTGCCTTCCGTTAGTATTTTTGACAAGTCACTTTTACCTCTCCAAATTACTTTATCCTGATTTTCATGCCTCTCATGGGGAATACTGAGAATTATCTGGCATTTTTCTTCCAGTTACAGATTTGTCTTGACCCTGGTTATTCTTTCCAATTACCTATTATCCCAGGAAACAGGTACTTGCAATATGGTATGAAAAACAGCAATGGCAATAAGTATGATACAGAAATGACACAAACAATACTTCTTAAGGAGTAAACATTTGAGTCCTAAAGGATCATATGTAGACATTTAGTAAGTAAACTACCATTAATTTGTTTTGACCACTAAATCTACACATTTTCTAGGGACTTGCTATATATCCGCATTGTGCTCAACATCAGGAGATATAAGGATGATGCATTCCTTTAGATGATCAGTGACATGCAAACAAAGGATTGCATGTATTATGACATAAATTCCATGATGGAGATACATGTAGGGTATTAGATCTGCCTAGCAGAGTTAGGCCTCACCAGGGAAAATTTTTTAAGGCTGAGACAAAAAATTAGCAGCATTGTGGCAGGTCAACTTGTGGAAAAGTATCTTCTAGAAGAAAGAAGGGTACTTTTCCAATTGATGGCTAGATTGGAGGAACACACTATCAGCCAATAACACACATCATAATTAAGTGAGGGCTACTTGGTTAGGCAGAAAGATTCTAATTTCAGATTAGATATTTCACTTTAACAATAGCCATACATACCTCTCATTTCCTATTATACTCATCTTTGCAGAGTATTTTTAGCATAAACCACACCAAAACGTGTTAGAGGTTTTTGGTTTTATGCCTGGACATATATAGGCAAAACACCCCTATAAAAAATTATAGCAGACTAGTGAAAACTATTTTCTTTCTTTCTTCTTTCTTTGTTTCTTTCTTTCTTTCTTTCTTTTTTTTTTTTTTTTTTTTCTTTGAGACAGTCTCACTCTATCACCCAGGCTGGAGTGCAATGGTGTGGTTTGGACTGACTGCCACCTCTGCCTCCTGGGTTCAAGCGATTCTCCTGCCTCGGCCCCCTGAGTAGCTGGGATTTCAGGTGCCCACCACTACACGTGGCTGATTTTTGTATTTTTAGTAGAGTCGGGGTTTCACCATGCTGGCCAGGCTGGTCTCGAACACCTGACCTCGTGATTCGCCCACCTTGGCCTCCCAAAGTGCTGGAATTGCAGGCATGAGCCACCACGCCTGGCCGTGAAAACTATTTTAATAGATTTGCTTTTGGAATTCTCAACTGCCCACTGTTGTTTCATTGAAGAAATTCACTGCTAGTATGCTAAGATACACATCACAGCTTTGCACAGCTTTGGGAATTTCAATGGTTGGAGAACAACCAAAACTATTATTCATTGCTGATAAGAATACAAAGTGGTTCAGCCACTCTGATAAACAGTTTCATGACAGTTTCTCAGAAAGTTAAACATACATTTAACTTATGATCCAGCAACCTACTGCTCAGTATTACTGTAGAAAAATGAAAACTTAGATTCACACAAAAACTTGTGCATGAGTGTTTATAGAAGCTGTGTTCATAATTGCCAAAACTAAACCCAAATGTCCTTAAGTATCCTTTATTGACCTTCAGTGGGTAAACAAATAAGCATACTGCTCAGAAATAAAAAGGAGTGAACTTTTGATACATACAGCAGCTTGAATGTATCACAAAGGCATTATGCTTTGTAAAATATATCAGTCTCTCACGCCTGTAATCCCAGCACTTTGGGAGGCCGAGACGGGCGGATCACGAGGTCAGGAGATCGAGACCATCCTGGCTAACACGGTGAAACCCCGTCTCTACTAAAAAATACAAAAAACTAGCCGGGCGAGGTGGCGGGCGCCTATAGTCCCAGCTACTCGGGAGGCTGAGGCAGGAGAATGGCGTGAACCTGGGAGGCGGACTGCACTCCAGCCTGGGTGACAGAGCGAGACTCCGTCTCAAAAAAAAAAAAAAAAAAGTAAAATATATCAGTCTCTAATAGTTACCGTACAGTTCTATTATATGATGTTTTTGAAAAGGCAAAACTGTAGGGACAGAGAACTGGTCAGCGGTTGCTAGAGAGTATTCAGGAAAGTATGTGACTGCAAGGGATACCACAAGGGATATTTTTTGTATGATGAAACTGTTTTGTATCCTGATTGTGGTGGTGGTTACATGAATCTGTACATATGTTAGAATTCATGGAACTGTACATTACAAATAATCCATTTTACTGTATGTTCATTTAAAAATAAAATTAAAAACAAGGAAAAGTGACAGTTTATGGAATGGACTTTAAAATGGGTTTTAACAAACTTTTATTGTTCCTTCCTTTGTTTTAATAACTTTTTGGATGTCTTTGATAATGGCGACCATTATATACATAAGACTAGGCCATTTGCAAAATCTGTAAGACAGGTTTCATTATACTCATTTTATAGAAGAGGAAACTGTAACACAGAACATTTAATGACTTTCCCAAGTCATGTGCTAATTGGAAAAATATCTTATTTGACAGACATATACTAATTGGAAAAATATCTTATTTAACAGATAACAGTTGGGATTGCACAGTCTTTCCTATTATAGACTGCAGTCGTTGGTGTGGGAGTTGTCAAAATATAGTACAGTGACTATTAGCATCACAATCACCTGGGGAGCTTGTTTAAAATACATTCCTGGGCCTCTGACCTATTGCCAGTTTCCAATTTCCTCTTAAATAAAATAGACATAGTAATAGTACCTACATGAGAGTAACATGCACTGGCACCTAGTATGTAATAAGCACTATGTAAATAAAAGTATTATTGCTGTTATTTTTAATCTAGGCTGATCTGGAAGGAACTTTAGAATTTACTTAATCTTACTTCATTATTCTGTAGTTTAGGAAACTAACACTTGTATAAATTATTTGCCCAAGATCACTTATAGAGTCAGGCCTTTTGTGTTGTTATTTTTTTCTCCTTTTAGTGTTATTTTATCTTAATTCAAATTAAATAGTTCTCTTATAATGGGGCATCCAGTAGGTAAGGGCAGGAGTTGGGGAAAAAGATTTGCAAATGATTTTGAATTCTAGCATTTTGTTTTTAAATAGCATTTTTCTTTTAAAAAATTTGTCCATGCACTTTTATTAGAAAAATACTGCCTTAAATTATCTTTTTCATAAAGCTCTTACATGCACATGAATGTATTTGATTATACCACTTTAGCAGTTGTAAAATATTTACCCTGAGGAAAAGATATACTAGAATAACAATATGTAAATACAAAGAATACAACCTATGGAATCTGTTCACTGCAAATATTCCAGGTGTAACTGAGACAAAGAACATACACTTTGTAATCCTGAACCAGTTTATTCATGCTGCAAAGCAGTAGATAGATTCAGCTTTGCAGCCAATCCAAAGTGTTTGTGAAAATCTCTTATCTGGAAAGGGAGTGAAACCTTCTATGCAGCTTTTTAATCCAAAGATCAATTTGAATGTATAGCTGTAGATATCTAATTACTGTTTACTGAAAGATTGAACTACAGGATTTCACTTTGAAAGTCAGGACCAGCCAACCATGGAGAACAAACCTACATATGCATGAGAACCTTTTTGCATTTGCTTCTCAGTCTTTTGTCAAGAAAGGAGCTGTCTAACATATACCTGCCTAACTACCCCCTCTTCACTTTGGAGGGACTCTAATTACCCATTCATGTGCTATATCTTTAACCACTGAATATAGTTTATTTGGTAAAATGCGTGCTCTGTATTTCGGTCCAAGAAAAATTCATTCAGTGTCTGCCATGTGACAAGTCCAGGCCAAGGTACACAGGGTAATATGGTTTCTGCCTTTAGGGTACTTGCCACTTATCTCTAAAACAGAAACCTCAGTACCTGAAGCAGTTAGAGACCAGATTGGTTCAAAACAGAGGGATATGGTCCACGAACAAGTGGAATGGAAGGAAGTTCAGAAGAATAAGAGATGAGGATAGACTAGGTGAATCTAAAGAGAGATAGAGTTTGAATTAGGACCTGGGTAAATGGAAGAGTCCATGACTCATGAGAGATAGCTGTAAGTTAATGGTTAAGAGTTTGTAGTGCTATATTGCCTGAATTCAAATCCTAGCTCTTCTACCTAGCAGCTGTATAATCTTGAGAAAAGTCACTTAATCTTTCTGTGCCTCAGTTACTTCATTTAGTAGCCATTTGATAAGATTGTTGTGAAGATTAAATCAGTTGATACATATAAAGTGCTTAGACTGGTGCCTGACATCTAGTAAATAAACAGGAAATATTATCTGCAATAATACTAATAATATAAACTAAGTTTGGAAGAATGAGTAGGAAGAATCATTTGGATTAAGAAAGAAGAACATTATAAAAATTGGGATATGTGATACATAGTGTCAAATGGCTTGGGATATGTGGGAAAGAAGTAATTCAATAAGGCAAGAAGGAGTTATTCATAGACAGAAGTGAGGAGGGAGAGGACTGAAAATGTGCATTAGGGCACATTTTTCTTGAAGGTATGTCTATGTTCTGCTATAAAGCTTGAACCTTAAACTGGGCAGTAAGCATTCATTGCTTCTTTTAAGCAGGAAATTAGCAAGATTAAATTTGCAATTTAGGAAACTAATTTGATAGGTATGACATTTGCTTACTCACTTTGTTCCTATCTTTATGGTAATACCTTTTTGTTGTAATTTCTGTTATTTTGTTTGCTTTCTGAACTACATTGCTTTTCCAGCTGTGGTCTTTGAGCATACCTTTGGCTTCCAAGCTAGACCTACTGAATCAGAATCTCTGCAGGTGGGCCAGAGAGTCTATGTTTTCACAAATTTCCTATATAACAAGTGATTTCTATGTATCTTAAAATTTAAGAGCCATTGGTTTAGTGGAAAGAACATAGGTTTTAGAAACAGACCTACATACAAAACCTGATTCAGTTCCTTATGAGATATACACCATGGACAATTACATAGCCAATTCAAGTCTCAGTTTCCCCATCTGTCAAGTAGACATAATATCCCATTGTGGTATTGTGGGAATGAAAAGAAATAGCATATGTAAAATGATAACCCATAATAGGCCCTCCTGTATACTGACTTCCTTTGTAAGCTTATATATCCATCTCATACAACTAATGAGAGAAGGAAACCGTCTTACTCATCTCCAGTTTCTAACACAGGGCCTACATCTAGTAGGTGTGCAGTAAACATTTTATAAATATGTAAGTGGATGAACAAATTTTATGGGGAGAAACTGGAAGTTAGGAGACTTATTAACAGGCTAATGCCGTAATCTCTGAGTTAGTGATGACAGGATCTAAACTGAGGCATCATTCTTGAAAAATGTACAGGTTCCATCCTAGGTTACCAGGCAGACGTGTACATTGTCTCTGGATTGATTTAGCCTTAACATAAACTCTCACTAGTTAGCCAGTTTCATGTAAAGCAGACATTGAGACGGCAAGCCATAGTTTGAAATTCTCCCACTAAGGAAATTAGTAAAGCCAGTCCTAAATTCAGCTTTTTAGCTGACTCCCACATACCACTTCTATCCAGATGAAAAAGAATCTTTTCTAAACAGCTCCACCGGAAATTCCAGAGACTTACATTCTAGCAAAGCAAGACAATCTCAGTTAGGACTTGGAAGTTACTTGCTGCTTGTGAATTCATCTCTGTTTTATAGTCCTACACAGACTATTTTGAAATTTCTGTTTAAAACTGTTGATTACTGGAGTTTAAAAAAATAACCAGTTAGTCTAACATTATATAAAAGGCTCAATCTTTGATATAATAAGTAGTAACCTGAAAGAATGTCATGTCAGATTTGCCATAATCCTTATTTCACTGTTTTTGAGCACCAGCAGATAATGATTTTACAGACAAATCCATTTAGCAGATATGAACTTATAATGTAGATGTATGTGGGACCAAATGCTCATTTGGTGTTCATTTTTTAAAAATCTGCCAAGCACCAAGCACTGCTTGGGGGTCAGAATAAAGAGATAAATATGACAAAGTCTCTTCAATTTGCTTAAAGTCTGAAAGAGAAATAGACTTACAAATAAATGGTGACAACTCTGCAGAATAACATAAGACTGGAGATAAATATCATTCCTTAGCATCTTGCCTTTCTCTAAGGAGAATCCATTGAGAATTAAATGAACTAAACCTGTATTTGTTTTTCCTATACAATTCATTCAGCAAGTTGAAACAGATTATTCCTTACACACCCAAGAAAATCATTCCATAACAGTCTGCTACACTAATTCGAGGATTGTATTTGCACTGTTTGGAAGGAAGAAAATGTAGAGGTGGAGAAATACAATAAGCATGTAGGTTCAAGATAAGTTAAATAACAGAAAGAGCTGTAGATTAGGTATCAGGAGGCCTGCATTCTAACAAGCTGTGTGACTCTGGGAAAATCACTTACGCTTTCTGAGTCTCAGTTTCCTCATCTCTGAATAGGGATAAAAGTCCCTTCCTGGCCAGCCTAGTATCACATGTAAAAGTGCTTTGTAAACTTTGAAATATAAGACTTTAAAGGATTTGCAAATACTTAGTTAATGGTAGATCTGGTGAGATAAACAAGGAAATGAGAACTTTCTACAGAATGGAAACCAAATGAGAACTTTTTACAGAATGGAAACCACAGTGATACGTTAGGCCTAGGCCAGGGAATTCTCTTTTTTTGATACAGAGTCTCACTCCGGTCACTCAGACTGGAGTACCACAGTGCAATCTTGTCTCACTGCACCCTCTGCCTCCCAGGCTCAAACAGTTCTCCTGCCTTAGCCTTTCAAGTATTAATCACTGGGATTGCGTGCATGCACTACCATGCCTGGTTAATTTTTGTATTTTTTTTTTGGTAGAGACAGAGTTTCTCCATGTTGTCCAGGCTGGTCTTGAACTTCTGGGTTCAAGCAATCCGCCCGCCTTGGCCTCCCAAACTGCTGGGATTACAGGTGTGAACCACCATGCCTAGCCAGTGAGAATTCATTTTTATCACATAGTTGAGGCCTTCTAAGTCATTGCTGATTTTTCCTTCCAGTCTGGAAATGCTTAGTACATTTCAGAGCAGAATCCCACCATCTGTTTTTCCATTTGATCCTCAAAGTCTGGGCTACCCTAATGTACAACAAACCTAGAGGCTTGCTCTGGGCCTTCACACAAAAAAAGTAACTTCCTCCTCTATCTGTCCCTACTTTCTGCACTTAGAGTGTGATTACCTAAAGGCAGACTAAGCTCTTATGGAACCAACAGAGCAGATTTACCAAATCAATAGATAGACTGTGAAAATAAAAAGAGAAACCTTGCTCGTGAATACGAAGAATCAATATCATGAAAATGGCCATACTGCCGAAAGTAATTTATAGATTCAATGTGATCCGCATCTAGCTACCATTGACTCTTTTCACAGAATTAGAAAAAACTACTTTAAATTTCATATGGAACCAAAACAGAGCCCTTGTAGCCAAGACAATCCTAAGCAAAAAGAACAAAGCTGGAGGCATTATACTACCTGACTTCAAACTATACTACAAGGCTACAGTAACCAAAACAGCATGATACTGGTACCAAGACAGATATATAGACCAATTGAACAGAACAGTGGCCTCAGAATAACACCACACATCTACAACCATCTAATCTTTGACAAACCTGATACAGACAAGCAATGGGGAAAGGATTCTTCATAAATGGTGTTGGGAAAACTGGCTAGCCATATGCAGAAAACTGAAACTGGACCCCTTCCTTCCACCTTATACAAAAATTAACACAAGGTGGATTAAAGACTTAAATTTAAGACTTAAAACCATAAAAACCCTAGAAGAAAACCTAGGGAATACCATTCAGGACATAGGCATGGGCAAAGACTTCAGGACTAAAACACCAAAACCAATGGCAACAAAAGCCAAAATTGACAAATGGGACCTAATTAAACTAAACAGCTTCTGCACTGCAAAAGAACCTATCATCAGAATGAACAGGCAGCCTACAGAATGGGAGAAATTTTTTGCAATCTCTCCATCTGACAAAGGGCTAATATCCAGAACCTACAAAGAACTTAAACAAATTTACAAGAAAAAAAAAAAAACATCAAAAAGTGGGTGAGGGATATGAACAGACACTTCTCAAAAGAAGACTTTTATGTGGCCAACAGACATGAAAAAAAGCTCATCATCACTGGTCATTAGAGAAATGCAAATCAAAACCACAGTGAGATACCATCTCACACCAGTTAGAATGGCGATCATTCAAAAGTCAGGAAACAATAGATGCTACAGAGGATATGAAGAAATAGGAACGCTTTTACACCGTTGGTGGGCATGTAAATTAGCTCAACAATTGTGGAAGAGAGTGTGGCGATTCCTCAAGGATCTAGAACCAGAAATACCATTTGACCCAGCAATCCCATTACTGGGTATATACCCAAAGGATTATAAATCATTCTACTATAAAGACACATGCACACATATGTTTATTGCAGCACTGTCCACAGTAGCAAAGACTTGGAACAAACCCAAATGCCCATCAATGATAGACTGGATAAAGAAAAAGTGGCACATAAACACCATGGGATACTGTGCAGCCATAAAAAAGGATGAGTTCATGTCCTTTTCAGGGGCATGGATGAAGCTAGAAACCATCATTCTCAGCAAACTAACACAAGAACAGAAAACCAAACACCACATGTTCTCACTCATAAGTGGGAGTTGAACAATGAGAACACATGGACAGAGGGAGGGGAATATCACACACCACGGCCTGATGGGGGGGTGGGAGGTTAGGGAAGGGATAGCATTAGGAGTAATACCTAATGTAGATGACAGGTTGATGGGTGCAGCAACCTGTGATGGCATGTGTATACCTATGTTATAAACCTGCATGTTCTGCACAGATCTTAAAGTATAATAATAAAATCTCAGAACTTAAAGTATAATAATAAGTAATTTTTTTAAAAAAGATGACACTTGTGTCACTAGTCTCCTGGCTCACTTTACTAATCTGTCTCAACTGCCATCACTAATTAGGGTGAAGAGATGACTACTACCATGGCTGTTACTGCTTTTGCTGTATTTAAATGCATTTGGAGAGCCTTACATAATTTTTCCCACTTTTTACTCAGTGTATAATCTAGGAAGACAAGAAATTAACTTTCTAGAATTTGGGGACTTTTTAATAGATAAAATATGTATTCCATATGAAAGAATGTGTGTAATATATAGGCAGAGTTTTAAATGTAATAAACACCTATGTACTCAACACTGAGTTAAAAAGTAGACTAATAACAATACTTTGGAAACGCTTTAGTAACCCTCTCAAATATCTTTTGCCTCTATATGTAGTCTCTATTCTGACTAGTATATTAAAATTACTCGTTTATGTATGTCCTTAAAAAAAAGAGAGAAACCTTTTTGAAATTTGGTATTTCAGAAATCGAAGTAATCATTGTGAGAAAAATAAGAATGTTGTCAGACTTCTGAAATGCATTTACAGTTTAAGTATTTTCTTCTGAATTACATCTGGTGCATAATCTGTGGTTAAGACCTCTAATGTTCTTATTTTTGGCCCTGGGACACTTATCAGAGCCCTGGCACATAGGGACTGACTTGGGTGGTGGGGTGTAACAGTCGGTTAGGGACTAATGGAAGGATGCTTCAGAGACCTGAGGTTCATGTTCATGTAATTATTCATGAACCATCCCTTGCTTCCCCTCGCCCGTACCATTTCCATTTTACCTATAGAAAAATGATGCTATTTAGTGACAGCTGATTTGCCCCAGGTCCTTCCTAAATGGTCCTTAGGGGAAATCCAACTATTTTCCCTAAAGTCACACGTCTAGTTATTAGAAGGATGAAGATTGATATTATTGGATTATTATTAGGATAATATTCATCAAATACATACCATAGTCCCAGATGCTGCGTGATATATTGATTTCATTTCATCCTTCCATTAATCTAGTTACTGGAGTTTTAAATTTTTTCTCAATTTTTTTTTTTTTTTTTTTTGAGTCAGAGTCTCGTTCTGTCACCCAGGCTGGAGTGCAGTGGTGCCATCTTGGCTCACTGCAGCCCCCGCCTACCAGGTTCAAGCAGTTCTCCTTCTTCAGCCTCCTGAGCAGCTGGGACTACAGGTACATGCCGCCACACCCGGCTAATTTTTTGTATTTTGGTAGAGACAGGGTTTCACCATGTTGCCCAGGCTGGTTGCAAACTCCTGAGTTCAGGCGATCCGCCCACCTCAGCCTCCCAAAGTGCTGAGATTACAGGCGTGAGCCACTGCGCCCGGCCATTTTTTTAAATTTTAGAGATAAAATTGATCAGTGTTGGAAGAGGTCAAGGAACTTGCCCAAGGGCACAGAAATTAAGTGGCAGACCTAGAATTCAAACCAAGGCTGTCTGTATTTGAAGCCCATGACCTTTTCCCTGTACTGTTCGGCCACCAGGATGAAAGGAGGACTGGAATCCAAGTCATTTGGCTGGAAGGTGAATGTCCTTGTCCTAATATACCATGAAGCCCATACCACCAGGCACTTCTTCTGCTTTTTTGGTATTTATTTATTTTATTTATTGACATTCTCACTCCATTGCCCAGGCTGGAATGCAGTGGTACAGTCACAGCTCACTGCAGCCTCAACTTCCCAGGCTCAAACAATCCTCCCACCTCAGCCACCCAGATAGCTGGGACTACAGGTATGTGCCACCATACCCAGCTAATTTTTAAATTTTTTGTAGAGATAGGGTCTCACTGTGTTGCCTAGGCTGTTCTGGAACTCCCAGACCCAAACAATCCTCCTGCCTCAACCTCCCAAAGTGCTGGGATTATAGGCATGAGACACCGCATCTGGCCTGCACTTCCTTTGAGTGCCAATTTAACATTTTTTTTTTAAGCAATGCCATCATTTATACTTTAAATGTAGAAAGATTAAAATATCTCTCTCTCTTCACTACAGACAGCTTTGTTGTTTAGCCATAAAGTATCAGCACTTCATTCTTTTTATGGTTGAATAATATTCCATTGTATGGATAATACCACATTTTGTTGTTTAGCCATTGGCTTGGTAGCCATCAAGACAGCAGCTCGTAAGGCCTCCCTCTGTAATTTTGATCATTTTTTTTAGGTGAAATTCACATAACAGAAAATTAACCATTTTAAAGTATACAATTCAGGCGAGGCATGGTGGCTCATGCCTGTAATCCCAGCACTTTGGGAGGCCGAGGTGGGCAGATCAGGAGGTCGGGAGATTGAGACCGTCCTGGCTAACACAGTGAAACCCTGTCTCTACTAAAAATACAAAATAGCTGGACGTGGTGGCAGGCACCTGTAGTCCCAGGTACTTGGGAGGCTGAGGCAGGAGAATGACGTGAACCCAGGAGGTGGAGCTTGCAGTGAGCCGAGATTGCGCCACTGCACTCCAGCCTGGGTGACAGAGCAAGACTCTGTCTGAGAAAAAAAAAAAAAAATGATTCCTCCACTTTTCCTAGATACCTGGAAACCTGTCCATTCTTTGCTTGCCTTCATATGCTTAATCAAGTCATTTTTATCTGTGGTGCAAAATCCCTTTCAAGACTTTCTACTGTTGGCACATGTAAAGGCTACTGTGAGAGCTTTGACTAAATCTTTCACACTAGTGTCAGAACTAAATTATAGCTTCTGATTTTTTGTAATGAACAGATTAGTTACTCTTTCCATTTGACCTTTTCTTTTCCTGAAGCTCTCCATAGATTTTATAAACTTTAAATCCCATTAGGATTTTATTCCCTACTTACTGAAAGTTGAAAGTTTAAAAGACTGACACCAACATTTATATTGATTTTAAAGGTCAGCAAAGTTTTTCTATAAAGGGCTAGATAGTAAATATTTTTGGCCTTGGGGACCATATACTTTTGTCACAGCTGCTCAACTCTGTCATTGTAGCACAAAAGTAGCCATAAACAATATGCAAATGAATGGGTATAGCCATGTTTCAATAAAGTTTTATTTACAAAAACAGGCCACAAGTCAGCTTTGGCCCAAAGACCATACATAGTTTACTAACCTGTGATTGAAAGTAAACATTTTTCTATTGTCTTATCTGTCTCCTTTCAGGGAGGAATCCTGACTGGAGAAGTCTCCATAGAACGTAGTATTCAGCTTTTATCAGTGACCATTATATCATCTCTTTGTTACACTCACATACACACACCCCCAAAATTCTGTAGACCATTTAGCCGGATATATCACATAACAAGGCTGATATTTTGGAGAGGAATAGGTGTTTGGCTGTCTCTCTCTATTTCCTTTCTCAGAATGTATGCTCTCAGTGAACATGTTCCTATGTAAGGAATTTGCATATCCATTTGGGAACCTATTGTGAGGTGTCTGTTCAAAAGCACAGGTCTTGTCTTCCAAACTCCTGACTGGCTGCTAAAGGATTAGGTCCCAGTTCTGGTATTTAACCATTCTTCTCCCCCAGTGTGGATTAACTTCCCCCATTTATGTCTTTTCTGAAAGCAAAAATAACATCCCAACCAGTCTTAAGCAGTGTTGATATATTACTTTAATCAAAATTTTCTTGCTTTCTACAAGATCAATAGGATCCCCCACTCAGAAGACTTCTACAGTGTTATAAGCAGTGCTTTTCAAAATTTAATCTGCATATGATGGGAATCACCTGGAGATTTTATTAAAGTTCATATTTCTGATGCAGTTATTCTGAAGTATGGGGCCCAATATTCTCCTTTTGTGACAAGCTCCAAATTGATTTCAATACTGCTTGTCCTTGGACCATACTTTGGTTAACAAGGTTCTAAGTACTACTTCTGTTACTACAACCTAGTCGTCCAGGGTCTTATCATTGGATCAGCAGCATTAAGAATCAGGGCTAGTATTCTATAGGTGAGGTGGCTTCAGTGATCTAGTCCTTGACTATGATAAGGCCAACCAATTTATTTGTTTATTCAGTTTAGGAGTTTCTTTAAAACTGGGGGTTACCATTCGAAATTGATGTTGGGTACTTGTCTTTCATCTATACTAGAAAATTCAAAAATATGATCTCTTTAGGTATGCTTCATCCACTGTATTCTCTTCTTCTAGACTTCCTAGTAGATGCATGTTAGACACTCTTGACTGTATCTTCCATGTCTCTTTTCTTCCGTATTTTATTTCTCTGTATCTCTGTGTTGCAATATAATTTATTGAGATTACTCACATTTCATTAATTCTCCCTTTACCTATGTCCAAGCTGCTGTTTAATCGAAATCGATGTTGAGTACTTGTCTTTCATCTATACTAGAAAATTCAGAAATATGGTCTCTTTAGGTATTGCTTAATCCACTGTATTCTCTTCTTCTAGACTTCCTATTAGATGCATATTAGACACTCTTGACTGTGTCTTCCATGTCTCTTAACTTCTCTTTCATATTTTATTTCTCTGTATCTCTGTGTTGCAATTAATTTCTTGAGATTACTCACATTCCATTAATTCTCCTTTTACCTATGTCCAAGCTACTGTTTCATTCATCTGTTAATTTTTTGCAGTATTAATCATTTATTTTCTAAATCCATATTGAGGTACAATTGATATACAATAAACCACACCTATATAAAGTATATAATTTGACAAGTTTTGACATACGTATACACCCATGAAATCCTTACCATGATCAAAATAGTGAACTATCACTCTCAAGGGCTTCCTCTTGTACTTTTGTCATCCCTCTCTGCTGTCTCTGTTTGTCAGGCCAAGTCCCACATATCCACTGACCTTTCTGTCAGTATAGATTTGCTTGCGTTTTCTAGAGTTTTATTAAAAATTAAATCATACAGTATATACTCATTAGTCTGGCTACTTTCATTCAGTGTAATTATTTTGACATTCTCCACATTGTTGCATATATCAATAATTCATTCTTTTTACTTGCTGAATAGTATTCCACCACATGAATATACCACAATGTTACTTTTTTTTTGTTTTGGTTTTACCAATTTTTTTTTTAAAGAGACAGGGAATCACTCTTATTTCCCAGGCTGGAATGCAGTGGTGCAATCATACCTTACTGCAGCCTCAAACTCCTGGGCTCAAGTAAGTCTTCTCAGGCTCCTGTAGCTGGGACTATAGACACACACTACTACACCCAGCTGACTGTTTTAAATTTTTTTTTTTTTTTTTTTTTTTTTTTTTTTTGAGACGGAGTCTTGCTCTGTCACCCAGGCTGGAGTGCAGTGGCCGGATCTCAGCTCACTGCAAGCTCCTCCTCTCGGGTTCACGCCATTCTCCTGCCTCAGCCTCCCGAGTAGCTGGGACTACAGGCACCCGCCACTTCGCCCGGCTAGTTTTTTGTATTTTTTAGTAGAGACGGGGTTTCACCGTATTAGCCAGGATGGTCTCGATCTCCTGACCTCATGATCCGCCCGTCTCGGCCTCCCAAAGTGCTGGGATTACAGGCTTGAGCCACCGCGCCCGGCCTTGTTTTAAATTTTTTGTAGAGTCAGGGGTCTTGCTGTGTTGCCTAGGCTGATCTCAAATTCTTGGCCTCAAGCAATTCTTCTACCTTTGCCTCCCAAAGTGCTGGGATTATAGGCATGAGCCACTGCACCTGGCCCATTAGCAATATATATACATTTTTTATGGAAATGGAATTTACCTAAAATAAAGTTAACCACTGTAGTGTATGCAATTCAGTGGCATTTACTGTATTTGCAATTGTACAACTACCATCTAGCAATTATTAACAGTGTTTATAGGATAATTTAACATTTGTATTTTAAAATTTTACACAAATGCCTTTTTAAAAATAAGAGCAAGGTGCAGTGGCTCATACCTGTAATCCCAGCTACTCAGGAGGCTAAAGCAGGAGGACTGCTTGAAGCCAGGAGTTTGAGACCAGCCTGAACAACATAGCGAGACCCCATCTCTAAAAACATTTTTAATATAAGAATTAGAATAATTAGCCTGACATGGTGGTACACACCTGTAATCCCAGCTCCTCAGAGGCTGAGGCAGGAAAAAAAAATCGTTTGAACCCAGGAGTTCAAAACTACAGTGAGCTATGATCATGCCACTGCACTGCAGCCTGGGTGACAGAGTGAGACCCTGTTTCTTTAAAAAAAAAAAAAAAAAAAAAGTTTAAAAACACAGCAAAATAGCTCAAATACAATATATTGTATTTTTCTTTCTGAGTAGCCCATCATGCACACATACACCCAAGAAAGCTTGAATGTTCAGCTGTTCAGCGATGCTAAAAAACAGTATTCCAACAGACCCCAATACTTTATTATTAGCTAATCTGGATCTTAAAACAGGCTGCTGCCATATAGAGCAAGTCCAGCCTCCAGCAGCCACTGAGCACTATGATATGGCTATACAATTTATACATGTGAGTCAACTGCCTGACCTTAGTTCCTGTCAAACAGTCAATGAAACCAACACAGTACTTTTACCTAATTCACTCTGAATACTGATGTGCCCCCAGCCTCCAGTGAAAAGATTATCAGTCTTTGATACAAGCCTGTATGTGACCATCATTATTTTTGTTAATAAAATCAAGTGGGCTAAGCTATGAATGGGTAGTTTCAGTTCTCACTAAATTGTTTCTTCTCTTCATATCCTGTTTTAGGAATAAGGCTGAGCAGTCTCATGTAACCTTGCGTTTCCATGCTGTCTTGAGTTTTAAGAGTCTGCCTTGTGTTGCTGACCCTAAGTCACTCAGTTCTAAGCACACTCTTCCTTTGAGTCTCTGAGAATTGGTCTTTATTAGAGAACTCAGTTCTCCAAACCCAGTTATGATTGGCTTAAAGTTGATGTAAGAGCCACTGATAAAAGGCTTATTATGCCTATTTTTTGAAATCTTATGATGATAAATTGTTACATTACAACAGAGGTTCCCATACCTGTCTACTCTGTACAATAAAAACCACTACTGCTGCTTTCAATAGTGTTTTTTCCACAATTTTTTGAATGTTCACCTGTTAATGGATATTTGGATTATTTCCTAGTTTTTGGCTGTTACAAATAAAGCTGCTATGAACATTTGTGTACACATTTTGTATAGACATATGGTAATATGGTCATTTGTCTTGGGTAACTACTTACCTAAGATTGGAATGACTGGATCATACAGTAGATAGATGCATAACTTTCTAACAAATTGCCAAAGTGTTTTCCAAAGTAGTTTTACCATTTTACATTCCCAGCAGCAGTGTATAAGAGAATTCCAGTGCCTCCACATCTTCATCAACACTTTGTATGGTTAGTCTTGTCTTTTTTTTTTTTTTTTTTTTTTTTGAGATGGAGTCTTGCTCTGTCGCCCAGGCTGGAGTGCAGTGGTGCCATCTCGGCTCACTGCAAGCTCCGCCTCCCGGGTTCACACCATTCTCCTGCCTCAGCCTCCCGAGTAGCTGGGACTACAGGCACCCACCACCATACCCGGCGGCTAATTTTTTGTATTTTTAGTAGAGACGGGGTTTCACCGTGTTAGCCAGGATGGTCTCAACCTCCTGACCTCGTGATCCGCCTGCCTGGGCCTCCCAAAGTGCTGGGATTACAGGCATGAGCCACCATGCCCGACCTGGTTAGTCTTTTAAACTGAGACATTCTAATAGGTGTGTAGTGGTATCTCACTGTGGTTTTAGTTTTTATTTTCCTGATGATTAATGAGACGCATTTATTTTTTAGTGTGCTTATTTGCTGTGTGTCTTTTGATGAAGTGTTTGCAAATCTTTTGTCCATTTTAAAATTGGGGTCCTTTTATTTTTGTATTTTGAGAGTTCTTTATATGTTTTAGATACAAGTCTTTTACTTGAAATGTGATTTGCAAAGATTTTTCTCTCAGTCTATGGTTTTGTCACTATTACTTTCTCTTTCATAAATACCAATTATTTATGTCAATGTATTCTGCAGTGAATATTTTGCATTTAGTAGTAGAATTATAGTTTTATTGAGGGAGCATAATATACAGAGATTTGTTTTATTGTTGCTTATTAATCAAAAATATTTCTTACTGTATCATGATAATTCACTAGAATAAATATCAGATAGTATTTCCCTGGTCAAGAAATGTTTTATAACTCTTAATTCCACTGTTAGATGAACAGCTTATAATTGTAGTAGTAATATTTGTCTTCTACTTACCTCACATTTAATTTTTAACTTTGATTTTTAATTTTTTTATTTTTACTTTTATGGATACATAATAGTTGTACGTATTTATGGGTTACATGTGATATTTTAACATAGGCACACTCAATATCATTTTCAATTGTCTTTTGGAGAAAACAAGTTTAAAATTTTGATGAAGTCCAATTTAAACATTTTTTCTTTTATGTATCATGTTTTTGGGTCATATTTCCCTAACCCAAGGTCACTATTTTCTCCTATGTTTCCTCTATAAGTATTGTAGCTTTAGATTTCACATTGGTCTGTGATCCACTTTAGTTAAATTTTGTATATAGTGTGATGTGTGTGTTGAAGTTTTTTTTTTTCAGGGTCAGGAAGAGATGGATATCCAGTAGTTCTAGTGCTATTTGTTTAAAAGGTTTTCCTTTTTCCACTGCATTGCCTTTGCACCTTTGTCAAACGTATATGTTGATCATACATGCATGGGTCTATATCTGTACTTTTTTTTTCCCATTTGTTTTTTCTATCTTTACAACAGTACCATACAGAATTACTATTACTTCAGCTTTGTAATAAATCTTGAAATCAAGTAGTGTAAGTCCTCTAATTTAGTTATTTTTTTTTCTTAATTCTTTTGGCTTTTCTAGGTCCTATGCATTTCCCCATGAATTTTACAATCAGCTTACCAAAACAATTTTTGGTAGTATTTTGATTGTAATTGTGTTAAATCTGTAGATGATTTGGAGAGAATTGACATAAAAATATTGATTCTTCTAATCCACAAGAATGATTTATTTATCTCACCATTTATTTACGTCTTTAATTTCTCTCAGCAGTGTTTTCTGATGCTCGACATACAGATTGTTTGCATCTTGTGTCAAATCTATCCCCAAGTATTTCGTATATTTTATGCTATTATAAGTGATATTTTAAAACTGTAAGTTCTGAGTATTTGTTGCCAGTATATAGAAATATAGGCTAGTCGAAGTGAAGTAGTGTTTACAACTAATTGACCACAACCAGTAACAAATTTTTTTGTTCTTTCTGCACTCCCACTGCGTCACTTGACTAGAAAAAAGAAAGAAGGAAGGGGAGGAGATGGGAGGGGGTTGCTTGTTATCTGTTTTATATTCTGCAACTTTACTAAACCCACTTACTAGTTATAATAGCTTTTTGGTAGAATCCATAGAATTTTCCACATTTCTAATCATTTTATCTGTGGATAAAGAGAGTTCTACTTCCTTTTCATTGTAGATGCCTTTTGTTAATTTTTCTTACCTTATCAGATTTGAAAATCAGTGTGATTTATGATATAATCATCTCAGTGGATGCAGAGACAGCATCAGACAAAAGCTAATCTATTCCTGATAAGAATTTTCAGTAAAATAGGAATCAAGTAAAATTTCCTTAGCCTGATAAAGAGGGCATCTATTTAAAAAAAAAAAAAAAAAAAAAACACCCTACAGTTAATAAGCAATAACTCCCTGTTCTCCTTCCCCTCAGCCTCTGGCAACCTCTATTTACTTTCTGTCTCTGTGAGTTTGCCTATTCCAGGTACCTTATGTAAGTGGAAACACAATGTTGGTCCTTTCACATTTGGGTTCTTTCATTTAGTACAATGTCCTTAAGGTCCATCTATGTTGTAGTATATATGATAATTAAAATTATTTTTATAGCTAAATAATATTCCACTATAGGTATATATCATATTTTGTGTATCCATTCATCTATTGAACACTTGGATTATTTCCACCTTTTGACTATTGTAAATGATGCCACTATGAACATGTGTGTACCGGCCATTTATACATCTTTGGAAAATGTCTATTCAAGTCCTTTGACTTTTTTTTTTTTTTTTTTTTTTTTTTTTTTTTTTTTTTTTTTGAGACAGAGTTTGCTGTGTTGCCCAGGCTGGAGTACAGTGGCGCGATCTCGGTTTACTGCAACCTCTGCCTCCCGGGTTCAAGCAATTCTCCTGCCTCAGCCTCCTGAGTAGCTGGGATTACAGGCAGGCACCCCCACACATGTGTGTGTTTTTTTGTTTTTGTTTTTGTTTTTTGTATTTTTAGTAGAGACGGGGTTTCACCATATTGGTCAGGCTGGTCTCGACCCCCTGACCTCAGGTGATCCACCCACCTCGGCCTCCCAAAGTTCTGGGATTATAGGCATGAGCCGCTGCACCCAGCCCTTGACCATTTTTTAATTGGCTTGTTTAGTTTCTTTGTTGTTTAGTTGTCAAGAGTTTATTATATATTCTGGATAGTAATCCTTTATCAGACATCACGTGCAAATGTGTTCTGCCATTCTGTGGATTATCTTTCCACTCTCTTGAGTGGAAAAGGTTTAATTTTGATGAAGTATAATTTTTCTGTTTTTTTCTTTTTTACACCTATGCTTTCAATGACATACGAAAGAAATCATTGCCTAATCCATGGTCATGAAGATTTTCACCTATATTTTTATCTAACAATGATGTGGTTTTAGCTCTTAAATTTGGGTCTTGATTCATTTTAAGTTTTTTTTTTTAATATGTGGTATGATGACAGTCTAGCTTTATTCTTTTGCATGTGGATATCCAGCTTTCCTAACATCATTTGTTGAGGAGACTGTTCTTTCTTCACTGAATGGTCTTGCCACCCTTGTTGAAGATCAATCCACCATCTGTGTGAGGATTTCTTTCTGGGCTTTCTATTCTGTTTCATTGTTCTGTGTGTCTATCATTATGCCAATACCACAGTTTCAATTACTGTAGCTTTATAGTAAGTTTTGAAATCAGGAAACGTGAGTCTTTCAACTTCGTTACTTTTCAAGATTGTTTTGATTATTAGGGGTCCCTTGAGACTCTGTATTAATTTTATGATGGTTTTTTCTGTTTCTGTAAAAAATGGCATTGAGATACAGTCATTTGTTTCTTAAAGAGTATTGAGGCTGGGCGCGGTGGCTCACGCCTGTAATCCCAGCACTTTGGGAGGCTGAGGCGGGTGGATCACGAGGTCAGGAGTTCAAGACCAGCCTGGCCAAGATGGTGAAACCTCATCTCTACTAAAAATACAAAAAAAATTTGCCAGTCTTGGTGGCACACGCCTGTAGTGCCACCTACTCCAGAGGCTGAGGCAGAGAATTGCTTAAACCTAGAGGGGCAGAGGTTGCAGTGAGCCGAGATTGTGCCATTGCACTCCAACCTGGGCAACAGAGTGAGACTCCGTCTCAAAAAAAAAAAAAGAGTTTTGAATAATAAAGTCTATTAATTTACCTATAAAGCTCCCATTTCCAGTTTTGTTTATTCCTTTGTCTAAACACAAAGCCATTCCTTTGTGGTATCCTTTTCCTTTTACCTGAAAGACTTCCTTTAACTTTTACTGTAATACACATACTATTGATGAATTTTTTCAGATTTTATATGTTTGAAAAGCATTTTACCTTCAGTTTTAAAAAATATTTTCACTGGGTATAGAATTCTGGGGTTAACAGGGTTGTTTTTTCTTTCTTTCTTTCAGTACTTTAGAGATGTTGCCTCACTGTCTTCTCATTTGCACTGTTTCTGATGAAGTCTGCTGTCATTGTTTCCTGTACATATTATGTCTTGTCTTTTCTCCAGCTGCTTTAAAATTTTTTTTTATTATTAACTTTAAGTTATTTGGTTATGATGTGCCTTGGTGTAGTTTCTTCATGTTTCTTTTGCTTAATGTTTGTTAAGATTCTTGAATCAGTGGCTTTCTCATTTTCATCAAATTTGAAAAAATTTCAACCATTATTTCTTAAGGTAACTTTTCTTCCCCTCATCCCCACACCTCATTCCCAGACTCCAACTTCACTTACATTAGGCTGCAGAAGTTATCCCAGAGACAACTTTTTTTTTTTTCTTTTTTGAGATGGGGTTTGACTCTTGTTGCCCAGGCTGTAGTACAATGGTGCAATCTCAGCTCACCGCAACCTCTGCCTCCCAGGTTCGAGCAATTCTCCTGCCTCAGCCTCCCAAAGAGCTGGGATTACAGGCATATGCCACCATGCCCAGCTAATTTTTTGTACTTGGTAGACATGTTTCATCATGGCGGTCAGGCTGGTCTCAAACTCCTGACTTCAGATGATCCACCCGCCTTGGCCTCCCAAGTGCTGGGATTACAGGCATGAGCCACTGCGCCTGGTCTCCAGAGATGACTTTTATACCTCCTCACCTTGCTTAAGTCCAAAATGAGATCTCTGATCACAGTGGGGCTTCTAGGTTATCAAAACGGATGACCTACCTTGTCAGGTTCTGAATTACCTCATCATTTATATCTCTCACTTTCAGTTTCCTCTTTATTTCTGGTACCTAGAAACTTCTCTTTCTTTCTTTCTGATATGCTTAGTAATACTTTTGAACATATTTGTTATATTTTACCTATTATCTCTAAGTATTTATATTGAGAGAACTTCAGGTTATCTTGATCTGTATCTCTAGAGATAGATAGCAGGACCATGTCTCTGTTGACAAGGACCTATTGGTAGAGCAAGGAGCAGAGTATGCATTCTAACCTGGGCATTCAGAAAACCAGTAAATGTTCTATGTGTATATGCATTTGCTAAGTATTTGAAAAAAGTCTATAGCCACTTCAGTTTGATAATTCGGAATTTTGAATTAGTCTTTTAGGAATTAACTGATGATTATTAATCTTTAACACTACTGAGGGTGTAATAAATTACATCTAAATTTCATTTTTTTGTTAAATTCTTACTTTAGGAACCATTTGGCAACTCATAAAATATTTTATTTTTAATAGACATCATTTTCAGTGAATTGTAGTAAAATTCAATGGCTGTTGTCTCGGAGATAGAGGACTATGCTGAACTACCTAGTGTGCCACAGTGGGGAAAAAACAGGCTTTATGGTGAGAATGACTATATTTAAATTCTAATTCTGATACAGATCAGAACTACAGTAAGATATCATCTCATCTCAGTTAAACTGACTTTTATCCCCCAAACAGGGAATAACAAATGTTGGAGAGGATGTGGAGAAAAGGGAACCCTTGTACACTGTTAGTGGGAATGTAAATTAGTACAGCCACCATGGAGAACAGTGTAGAGGTTCCTTTAAAAACTGAAAATAGAGCTACCATATGATCCAGCAATCCCACTGCTGGGTATATACCCAAAGGAAGGGAAATCAGTATATCAAAGAGATATCTGTACTAATATAATTGTTGCAGCATTGTTCACAGTAGCCAAGATTTGGAAGCAACCTAAATGTCCATCAATAGGCAAATAGATAAAGAAAATAATGGTACATATACACAAGAGTACTATTTAGCTGTAAAAAAGAATTAGATCCTGTGATTTGCAACAACATGGATGGAACTGGAGGCCATTATGTTAAGTGAAATAAGTCAGGCACAGAACTACAAATGTTACATGTTCTCACTTATTTGTAGGATGTAAAAATCAAAACAATTAAACACATGGAGATAGAGAGTAGAACGATGATTACCAGAGGCTAGGAAGGGCAGTGGGGTGTGGGAGAAGGTCTGTGGTTAGGGGGAAGGTATAGTGGTTAATGGGTACAAAAAATATGGAAACAGTGAATAATACCAGCCTTTGATAGCACAACAGGGTAACTATAGTCAAAATAATTGTACTTCTAACTGGATTGTTTGTGACAAAGGATAAATGCTTGAGGGGACGGACACCCCATTTACTGTGATGTGATTAATACCCATTGCATGCCTGTATCAAAATATCTCCCATATCCCATAAATACATTGACCTACTATGTACTCCAAAAAATATTTTTAACTAAAAATAAGTAAATTATAGTTCTGGTACTTCCTAACTCATTATAATACTCAAGATAGAAAATATATTTAAATAAAAGTTACTAGATTGAAGAATACTTACAGGCTCCTGAATTTCTGGTATATAACTGTTGAGTACTGATAATTCCATTTATTTATCCAACAAATATATATTTTAGATGCTTGTCATATGTAAGATAGTACACTAGATGCTACAGGAAATACAAAGACATATGAAATAGAGTCTTTTACCCCTGGGAGTGTACAGCTCAGGTAGGGAGCAGTGAGACAAATACACAAATGAGTGTAGCACAGCACAATATGAGAGCAGTGACAAGTATGTTACAAAGAAAGCTACCTACTGGGGCCATTGCTTACTTCTGAGCAATCCAACTTCTCACTTTGGTGTGACAAGGAGTGTTTGAATAACAAGTAACCCAAGCCATGGTCTAGGCAACACTTAAGACCTGTTTCTGAATCTCATAATCTAGCGGTTCTACCTCCACCCAATCAATGTGTAAAAATTTCTAGTTACTTTGGTATGCCCTCTTAGATTTAGCAAAGGGAACCTCTACAAGGACAATATTTGTAGGACACAAGATAAGTTCCAGAGGCAAATCTACAGGTTATGAGAACAAATTTATACATTAAGTGTTAACTACAATACCTGGGATTTTCTAAAAAATCTAATAATGTAGAATAATATGGGGGAAACACATAAGCAGTTTTCTTTCTCAAAACTGGAGATGACTCTGAAGAGGACAGTTGGAGAGGCAAGTATAAAATCTGAGGAGCAGATAAGAAGAAATGATAACTATTCACCAACAACTACCAAACATACAAGAAGCTATGACCATGATAAATTTAGGAAAATTCATCCTGAGCCACATGCTGAAGCCAGCCCATCTATCAGGATGGTCAGGAAGAGCTGTGAGCAAGGTAAAGAACATACACCAGGTGCCACATTTCATGGCAGAGATCCCTGTATTTTATGGCCTTTCATATCTGCTGTAGTCTGTTTTTCTGCAGAGCTGTTTACTTAGAATGCTTTTATTATAAACCATATTTGTGATCAAAGGGCTTCCAGCTGTGATTGCTTTTAGAAGGTCCATTTTTTATGTGTACATAGTGGCATAACAAGTCATTCCTGCCCAGCCAGTCAATTTCAGACTCAGATTGGGCCAGCCATTTTGTAGATGAGCTATATCTTTTTCTTTAATTTTTGCTGTAGACAATAAGTATTTTATGCCTGGAAAGATAATTCATTTATTTAACATATGCTTATTAAACACCTCCCAAAGACTAGGCAGTATGTAGAATACAGACATATGTAATATAGACAAGTTCTCTGCCTTTGTGGAGCTTACAGTGTCATGGGGTAGTTTCACATTAAATAAATAATTACATGATAATGAATTACAGTTATGGTAAGTGCTTTAGAGGGAAAGTACAGAATGTTGTGAGAAGCTTTAAATAACTTGAAAGGGTGAAGTCAGGAAAGTAAGGTCAAATTAAAATTTTAAACATCTTGTGCATTTCCCCCATTTAAAATATAGAAAGGTAAGATTATTCTCATAGTTGGTTGATTACATTCAAGAGATATCTAAATTTGAAAAGATAGACTTATCCACAGAGGCATAGGATCCTTAGGAGTTTAACCCTTGGCTGGGCGTGGTGACTTACGCCTGTAATCCTAGCACTTTGGAAGGCCAAGGCAGGCAGATCACTTGAGGTCAGGAGTTTGAGACCAGCCTGGCTAATATGGTGAAACTCCATCTCTACTAAAAATACAAAAATTAGCTGGGCATGATGCTGGGTGCGTGTAATCCCAGCTACTCGGGAGGCTGAGGCAGGAGAATCACTTGAACCCAGCAGGCTGAGGTTCAGTGAGTGGAGATCGCGCCACTGCCCTCCAGCCTGGGTGACAGAGCAAGTTTCCCCCTCAAATAAAAAAAAAGTTTAATCCTTTTTAGATGTCTGAAAGGGTAGACATCAGTTTTAACATGGTTTTTCATATTTTGTACTATAGCAATTAGCTTCAGGCCAGCAACATCTAATTCTTTCTAATTTTTATTTGAAAGATTAGGAAGCAATGAAATGTTCCTATTCATACCAGAGCTTTTAAGAATTAATTGAATTATCGGAACTAGAAAATGTATTAGGCTTCAGGAATAAGGCCAGTCTTGATTAGGTATTTCACCTAAGAGAATGCTGAGCATATATTCAGCCTTGAGTAAGCATATATTGGGGAGACAAAAAGTGAGAAATTAGCTATGAAATTTCCAGTTTTATAGGTCACAAATATTGGTGACTTTATATGGTTCTGCCTAATAAATAAATGACCAAAAAGGGAACCTACACCCTAGTGTGGACAGGTGTAGGTATTTATTATTAAAGTTAAGTATATATGTATATATTGTCTATACTTCTGACTATAACAGATGAGAAATTCTGTTCATGAATTAACTTTTAATTTTAAATGAATTCGTGATTTAAATATGGGCAGATGGTATAATCACTTCAGAAGCTAAAAATCTTCTAAGAGATTTTCAACTTAGATAACTTTTGTTATTCACACTTCATGAGTGTGAATGTAATGGGGAAATACTTAACTGGTAACCAGAGCTTTAGTGGTGTGGTGTGGTGTGGTATGGAATGAGGTTAACCAGAGTATTTTGCTTTCGGCCTCTTTCTACACTGATCCAGGGATTACTTCCTAGTCTTTGTTCTCCCTCTCAGTCCTTAGTTCCAATACTGACAGTCTCCAAGTTTATCTCAGAAAAATCAGGAGAAAGGGAGAAGAGAACTAATAATGAAAATGAACTAAGTGCCAGGTCCTTTGCTAGATAGTTTATATATTATTGCACTTAATTCTCACAGTGACCCTGTAAGACAAATATTATTTCTGTTTTGCAAGTGAGGAGACTGAGACCTGGAGAAGTTAAATAACTTATACAAAGTCACACAGTTTATAGAGTTAGGATTCAAATATTCTTATTTCCACTATGTACCATGCTGCTCATCTTACTGTTTGTTTGCTTATTTATGTCCTATACACTTTAAAAGTCTCTTATTTAATTGTAAGTTCATATAGGAGTAAAAAAAGAGGATTACCATTAGTTTTTTTCCCTTTTTTTCAAAAAAAATAGTAATATGTCAAAAAATGCTTCAATCTTTTTCTTTAAGGATGAACGTGAAGCCAGAGAAAATGTGAAGAGAGAGCAAGATGAGGCCTATCGCCTTTCACTTGAGGCTGACAGAGCAAAGGTAGGCTTGGTCAGGTACTTCTGGGATAAATAACTCAATTGTTCATTATTTAAATGCCAACCCTTTATCACTTTGATCCCTAAAAATATTGGGTTTGCAATAGAGAAAGCTAGATTTAGTTAACAGAAAGAATATAATCCTATCCACGGTTATTAAAGCATGGTTCATTTTGACAAAAATAAAGTTTGTTTCATGAAAAATGAAAACAAAGATGAACCTAGTATCTATTTCATTTGTTTTTTAGTTGGTCTATGATAGAACCCAGCAATTTTTAGAAAGCTTTTTAGGTGATTCTCATGTGTAGTCAGGGTTGGGAACTATTGATTTATTGAATACTTCTTAAGTACCTGCTTTTGTGTTGAGCTTTGAAGGAGAGGTGAATGAATAGGCCACAGTTTCTGCTCTCAAAGGAAGTTTCACAATGTGGTAGAGTTGATTAAGTAAAGAACACAAGTAGCTGTAACATAAGCCAAGAATCCTAAGTGTCATAAGGGAAGCACTGAGTTCTGTGAGAGTTCAGTGAGTAGGAGTTTCAGTGGAAACTTTTTTCCAGGTTTTATTTTTTTTGGAGAGTCAGGGAGTGGGACTATACTGGGAATGTTTCAAAGAGGAGATGGTATATGTGAACTGGACAGAAAAAGAGCAGTAGGAGGGAAGAGGAACCAATATAAGCTAGCATCAAGGGTCCAGAATGCATGGAAAATGGATAGAGGCTGATTAAATAGCCTTAGATTTGGGTACAGGGCAGATAGGAAAGGCCAGAAAGGAAGACCAAAGGATGTCCTGAAGGATCTTGAATGCCACTTTACTCAGAGCTATCAAAGGTGTTTGAATAGGAACCTAACATTATCAGAGACCTATGCTTTGTTTTTGCTTTCCATTCTTGTAGAAAGAAACGTTTCTATTACCACAATATACCTCTGAGTCATGTTGACAATGAGCCTTTGAATGTAACTTACTTTTTCTTTCTTTCCTCTTTTCTTCTTTCTCTTTCCTTATTTCTCTCTTTCTTTCTTTGTAAACAAGTTTGTGTTAAGTGCTTGTTCCTTTTCTGTTTTATCAACAGAGGGAAGCTCATGAGAGAGAGATGGCAGAACAGTTTCGTTTGGAGCAGATTCGCAAAGAACAAGAAGAGGAACGTGAGGTGGGGCATAATTTTAAGAAAAGTTATTCAAAAGTGGGTTGTATTTCCACTGTATTTGATACTGAAGCGTTAATATTTCTTTCTTTCTTTTTTTTTTTTTTTTTTTTGAGATGAAGTCTTCGCTCTGGCACCCAGGCTGAAGCGCAGGGGTACCATCTCGGCTCATTGTAGCCTCTGCCTCCCAGGTTCAAGTGATTCTCCCACCTCAGCCTCCCAAGTAACTGAGTTTACAGGCGCCCACCACCATGCCTGGCTAATTTTTGTATTTTTAGTAGAGACAGGATTTCACCATGTTGGCCAGGCTGGTCTCAAACTCGTGACCTGAAGTGATCCGCCCGCCTTGGATTTCCAAAGTGCTGGCATTACAGACGTGAGCCACTGCGCCCAGCTGCGAAACTGTTAATATTTATTACAACTTATTTCTCTCTACTTTTCCTAGACTCATTTTAGTATGGAAGACCTAACATTTTCTTAATCATTCCTGATCTGTTGTATGGAACTCTTAGAAAACTTGATCTTGTACTAGATTCATGATTTTCTATAATCTTCCCCTTTTGTTGCCAACAGATATTTGTTGACAAATATTTCTCATCCTTCCTAAGTGTTGTTTCACCCTAAGAATAGAAATATTATATCTCTACTCCCTTTCACAGGCTTCACTTTACCCACCAAAAGATACTGTGAGTTACTTTCGTAACATTTTGCTTTTAGCCCCCAAATGTGGGAAATTCACTTAGCTTCATAGATTTTCTGAGTTCATGTCATGTCCATAGCAATATAGAGGATTTTTCATTCACTCATTTTGCAAACATTTTTGGGATATGTACTATGTGCCCCAAATCTGTTAGGGAACAGTGATGCAGACATGGATCCTGCCCTCCAGAAGTTCCTACTCTTATAAAAATAGAATTATAATACTATATGTAAACATTATTATAGAGGTATGCCTAAGGTACAGTAGGCACAAACAGAATGGGGGTCGAATGACTTCTCAGGCTGGCTTCGTAGAAAAGAACATTCAGAACTTTTTTTTAGATGTAGGATTAATGGCAAGATTGACTTATAAAAAGAGGAAGCCATCTAACAAGCAATGGAAAGACCTGAAGGGCCCTAACTGGGGTTGAGGAAAACTCTGTTAGTTACTACTCTCACTCAAAATATGCCACCACTTTCACTTGTTTAACAAATGTTTTTTGAAGAAGACCTGTGCTGAGCACTGCAAGGGAAACAGGATAATAAAATGTTTTCTGCCTATAAGAAGATATTACATCTTAGAGGGAAAATACAGGCTGTCTAGGAGTAACAGGAAATGAAGAAAAAATGTGCTAAATGACATAGAAATAAAAGCAAAATACTTAGAGAGTTCAAGGCCAAAGGAAAAATTTTTTTACAGCTGAGATAATCAGACAATGTACAGAAGAAGTAATATTGGAGTCAGGTCTTGAAAGATATGTGAAACTTAACTGTTTGGAAATCAAAGTTTATTCATGTCAAAACTCTTATGAGTATGTATCACATACATACAAGATATTGTGCCTGACAAACCCTAGTCTCTGTACTCTGAGGACTATCAATAATGGAAGGTAAAAAATATTTTGTTGAGTGTCTTCTGTGTACTAAGTAATCTGCTAGCTGCTTTACATATGCTTATCAATTAACCATTAAAACAAGCTACAGGGTTAGAGATTTATCTTTATAAGTGAGAAAACTGAAGTTCATTGAGGAGTTACATGTACAGAAATGAGAACAGCTGAGATTCTCATCCAGGACTTTATGACTATAAAGCTCTTTCTCATACTCCATTCCAGTACAAAGCCATATATCATTGTGTCTATAGGAGTCATATATGCCAAGTTTCACAGAAGTTTAGATAAGGGAGAGATTAGTCACTATCCTTTTAAGCTATTTCAAGCAATATAGTTTAGGATTCTTGCTGCTTTATGCTGTTGTTCACACATGCACACTCTTGCTCTGTGTGTGTTTGTGTGTGTGTATCTGTGTATTAGTATATCGTCAACCATACTGGCTTGCCAAAATGTCAAGGGTACCCAATTAACTCAGTGTTCTGGATCTAGAGCTTGGCAGCATATGTAATTTCATCTGATGATTTACCTAATTTACCATGAGCTGAAACTTTCTCTCTTTCTAAATGTAGATAAAGTCCATCATCTTACAGAAGACCCTGTCAACACCTTTTTGCATAATTCAATATATATATTCCAGCTGTTAACATGTGAGAGGTTGGGGTACAGTGGGAGAGAGGACAGGTTATATTTTGCACCTAGTCATTACTTAAATTTTTCTATTGATATGCTCCCATAAAAGGCAAGTTTGGATAATACTATGCACTCTATTCTCCCTCAACCAAGTGTCACAAAGGCTCTTATAAATCCCAGCATTAAGAAACGGTTTATTTTCATTTAGTCCAATCTTGTCTAAACTTATTTGCCCCTTTTTTTAATGGAACAACAATTAACATATCATGGCATCCTAGTGTATCACAAACCACTGTTTGGAAAAAGCTGGTATTGTGCAACCTCTGAAGAAACTAAGACCCAGAAAGATTATATGATTTACCTATGGTCACCAAACTGGTTGAACACATAATCTGGATCAGAAGCCAGGTCACCTGACTTTTCATAGCAACACTACCTGTCTTCTAACTGGAAATCCTAACCCATATAATTACATTGAAAAACAAGAGTACTTTTATTGTTTTGATTATCTTCAATATTCTAAGATCCTTTAGAAAAAAAGAAGTATTGAACAGTCAAATCACCTTGATTGCAGGGAAATTCCTTAATGGTTAGCCTCATTTTGCTGTGCAATAACTGTTGGAGTGAAATCAAAAATCTAGAAAAGCATATTGATCTGGTCATTGGCCCTAATAAGGTGAAAGGCTATTCTGAAGGAAAAACAAACAACAGCAAAGATCTCCCCCGTTTTATTAATTTATATATGTACTTATTCTTTCCAAAATCAGCTTCAAGAAACTTACATGATGAATACATGCAATTAAAAGGGATTACATATGTAACAAACCTGCACGTTATGCACATGTACCCTACAACTTAAAGTATAATAATAATAAATAAATTAAAAAAAAAAGAAAGAATAGATATAGAAATAAAGGAAAAGGACAAAGGAAGATAATGCCAAAGATAAGACTTAACACGTTGACAACAGATAATCTAGCATAGGTACCAAATCCATGTGATAGGGTGCTGTACGTTTGTTCCACATGTACCATAAAATCTGTTCTATACTTACCTTGGGCCAAAACAAAGGAAAATATGATAGTTTACAAGTTTTACTTTGTGCATAACATCAGATCTAAAGGCTAGTTTCTCAGAAAGTTTCCACATTTTCTAGCACTGAGATTTTAGAGCAACGTTTCCTGTATTCCTATTCAAGAGTAAGCTGTGCAATGTGGTGAATACAAATCCCAACTATATCTAATAGCTACTGTGACAATGGCAAGTTATGTATGACAGCGCCTTAAAACTTTTTAAATGTCATAAGGCTAAAGCACAATATAGTAAAATCATCCCTGCAAAGGCCCAAATAATACATTTTTTCTGATTAAGGGATGGACTTTATAGTAACTAGAGAAATGTGTGAACTATCTATACTCCAAGAAAGCCTTCCCGAGTACTACTTTTTTCTGTGGAGTTTTTGGTAAGCAGAGAAATTTTCAGCTAAGGTTTTTGACTCTCAGATCTTTTATTCACTCAATATTTAGCAAATATTTAGTTAATCTCCTTCTGTGTGCAAATTATTAAATCAGGTGCTGTGGACATTATGCTATAGGTGTGAGGCATAGTCCAGCCCTCAAGGAGTTTTCATTTCACCTTCACAACCACTCTACAAAATTGGTAATATGGTTTGGCTCCGTGTCCCCACCCAAATCTCATGTTAAATTGTAATCCCCACATGTTGAAGGAAAGGCCTGGTGGCAAGTGATTGGATCATGGGGTGCTCTTTCCCCTTGCTGTTCTCATGATAGAGTTCTCACAAGATCTGATGGTTTAAAAATGTGGCACTTCCTCCATTGCTCTCTGTCTCTCTCCCCTGCCACCATGTGAAGAAGGTCGTTGCTTCCCCTTCACCTTCCACCGTGATTGTAAGTTTCTTGAGGCCTCCCAGTCATCCTTCCTGTTAAGCCTGTGAGTCAGTTAAACCTCTTTTCTTCATAAATTACGCAGTCTCAAGTCAGTTTTTTGGTTTTTGGTTTTTGGGTTTTTTTTTGGTTTTTTTTTTGTTTTTGTTTTTGTTTTTTTTTTTTGAGACTGAGTCTCGCTCTGTTGCCCAGGCTGGGGGTGCAATGGCGCAGTAGCACAATCTCGGCTCACTGCAACCTATGCCTCCTGGGTTCAAGTGATTCCCCTGCCTCAGCCTCCTAAGTAGCTGGGATTACAGGCACCTGCCATCATGCCTGGCTAATTTTTTGTATTTTTAGTAGGGAGAGAGTTTCACCATGTTAGCCAGGATGGTCTTGATCTCCTGACCTCATGATCTGCCTGCCTCGGCCTCCCAAAGTGCTGGGATTACAGGTGTGAGCCACCGCGCCCAGTCTCAGGTAGTTCTTTATAGCAGTGTGCAAACAGACTGATACAATTGGTGAGGATTATTACTGTTTTACAGAAGATGAGAGTAAGATCATAGCAGGATTTAAAAGCCTATTTTTAGCCAAACACACACCTGTAATCCCAGCTACTTGGGAGACTGAGGTGGGAGGATCAGTTGAGCCCAGGAGTTCAAGGCCAGCCAGAGCAACATGGCAAGACCCTGTCTGTATTTTAAAAAATAAATAAATAAAAGTAAATAATAGTAATTTTAGAAAGATATTTTTAAGCCTGCTTTAAAATTTTTACCTAACATAAGCCTGATGAAAGCAGAACCAGAGCTTCTATCCAGTATTCATTCTACTTATTACTCCAGATTCAAAGAATGAAGTTGGGACCATAAACTGGTTATTAAGGTAAAACTGCTCTTTATAATTTGTATTTTTATCTTATGTAAGTTGCTTTTGTCCACACTGGGCCATAATAATAATCATCCCTGTCATCATCATCATTGGCATCATCACCACTATCTATTGCACAATTAATATGTGCTAAACTCAGTGGTGATCACTTTATAGGCATTAATTATCTTACTGAATTTTTACAATTCAATAAGGTAGGTGCCAATACATAAATATACCTTATTATAATTATGGAGACTATATATCCACAATTTCTTCAGTAGTTCCAGTTTGAAGTGTTCCGTTGTTCTCATGAACCATTAAAACAGACCAGAAATTCTAGCTTCATGGTGTCCAAATCACAGGGTACAGGCTTTTCTTTATATCCAGAAGCAACCAAAAGTCATCTATCTGAATTTTGATTTAGGAAATACGATCATTTGCCTTATTTACTTTATCCAGAAATGAGGTCATAATAGTAGTAAGCTATCCATACTCTCCAGGTTGCCAGGAGCAGAGATTGACTGCAGAATCGGGTCAAATCAACTGTCCCTATATGGGATCCATTCTACTCCTTTGTTGATCTCATCCAGTATTATGACTATTATATTGACTATATTATATTGTCTATACATTTGACTCCCAGATTTGTATTTCCAGCTTCTTCCTTTCCTGAACTCCAGACTTGAATATCTAGCTACTGGCCCATCATGTCTACTTAGATGTCTCATATACATCAGAAACTTAATATGTTTTAAATTGCACAACTGATCCTACCCTCCCCACCCAAACCTGCTCTTTCTACAATCTTCCCTCTCAATAAATGGAAAATCTTTCCGGTTGTTAGAGCCACAAACCTTGGAATTATCCTTGACTTCTCTCATTTACATCCATATTTAATGAGCAAATCCTGCGGGCTCTGCAAATATATGCAAAATTTAAATGTTTAACTCCACCACTATCACCCTCATCTAAGCCACCGTTGTCTGTTACCTGGATTACTTTGGTAGCCTCCCACCTTGATTCCATGTCTCCATTTTTGCCTTTCCTATAGTCTTAATAAATCCTTTAAAAATCACTTGTCACATCACATCACTTCAAAAACTCGCAGTGGCTTACATCTCAAAATAAAACCTGAATTCTTACAGTAATTCTAATCAAATATCTACAAGATTGTAGAGATTGACAAACTGATTCTTAAATTTATATGAAAAAGCAATAGAACTGGAATAGTCTAAACAGTTTTGAAAAAGAAAACAAAGTTGGACATCACCAGAGTGCAAGACTTACTGTAATCAAGACATAGCTGTATTTACAAAAAAATGGACCCATGAGTCAGTGGAGTCCAGAAATAGACCTACACATATATGGTCAATTGATTTTCAACAGAGATACAAAGGCAATTCAATGGAGAAAGGATAGTCTTTTCAACACTTGATGCTGCAACAATTGGATATTCATATCCAAAAAAATCCCATAGAAAACCAGTTTTAAAACACTTCAATTCATATTTTGCATCACAAGCAAAAATTAATTCAAAATCGGTAATAGACATAAATGTAAAATCTAAAACTATTCAAGTCCCAGAAGAAAACATTGGAGAGAATCTTCATGACCTTGAGTTAGGCAAAGATTTCTTAAATCTGATACCAAAGACACAACCTATAAAATAACAAATATCTAAATTAGAAACTTCTACTATTTGTAAAATACTGCTAGAAAATTGAAAAAAGCCATAGACAGGAGAAAATCATATATCTAATGTCCAGAATACATAAAGAACTCTCAAAACTTAGTAATAAGAAAGCAACCCAAGTATTAAAATGGGCAAAATATTTGAAAGACACTTAATCAAAGAAAATATACAGTGCATCAAAATATGCTCAACATTTTTAGCCATTAGGGAGATACAAATTAAAACCACAATATATGTACACCTTTTAGAAAGCTTTTTAAAAGAAAAAGGGAAAATACCAAGTACTGGCAAAGATGAAGAGCAGCTGAACTCTTATACATTAATGATGGGAATGCTAAATAGTACATCCACTTTGGAAATTAGCATGAAACTTTCTTGTAAAGTTAAATATATATATACCCTATGACCCAGCAGTCACACTCCTAGGTATGTATTTACACAAGTGAAATGAAAGTAACAGTAAACTGCTTTCACACAAAGCAGTTTACATTCATACAAAAATATGTATGAAAATGTTTATGGCAGCTTTATTTGTAGTCACGTAAACCTGGAAACAGCTCAGGTGTCCCTCAACTGGAGAAGACGGGTCATCAAACTGTGTGTGTATCTATACAATGGAATACTACTCAGCAATAAATAGTAACAAACTACTGATATATTCAACAACATGGATGAATCTCAAATATCTTATGCTAAGTGAAGGAAGTCATTCATATAACATTTATGGTTATATTTATATAACATTCTGGAAAAGACAAAACTAGGGTCAGAATAAAGATTAGAGGTTAGGAACTAGGGATGAAAAAATTTGAACAGGGAGAGAGGTAACAGAACTCTTCTTTGTTGGTGATGGTAGTTATGCAAATATATGAAAGGATAGAGTTTACTGTATATAAATTATACCTTAATTTTAAAATAGGAAAATAATTATTAATTGTCCTTCCCAAAGCCATAGATGATCTAATCACCCCTCTCTTTTATTTCCACTGTAACTTTAACTCCTACCCCTCTCCCCTTGCTCATTCCGTTCCAGCCATATTGGCTGCCTTGCTATTCTTCAATCAAGCCAGGCACCTGGGCCTTGTTACTTACTGTGACTCCTGCGTATAATATACTTCTTTTAGATCTAAATATCCATGCGGCACCCTCTTTCCTTTAGACCTTTGCTTACTGAGGTTTACAGTATTTAAATTTTTACCCCTCCCCCTACCTTCTGCCAGCATTCCCTGCACTCCCTCCGTAGCACTCACCACTTTGTGAAAAATGATATACAGTCTTGTGTCACCTAAGGATGGGGAAATGTGTCATTGGCAATTCCGTTGATGTGCGAACATCCTAGACATTACTTACACAAACATAGATAGTATAGCCTGCTACACACCTAGGCTATATGGTATAACCTGTTGCTCTTAGGTTACAAACCTGTGCAGCATGTTACTGTATTGAATACTGCAGGCAACTGTAATACAATGGTAAGTGTTTGTATATCTAAACATAGAACAGGCACAATAAAAAGGATAAAAAGGTACAGTACAAAGGATAAAAAATGGTGCACCTGTGTAGGGTACTTACCGTGAATGGAGCTTGCAAGACCGAAGTTGCTCTGGGTGAGTCAGTGAGCAAGTGGTGAGTGAATATGAAGGCCTAGGACATTATACTACAGCAGACTTTATAATCACTGTACACTTAGGCCACACTAGGTTTACTTATTTTCTTTTTTCAGCAATGAATTAACCTTAGCTTACTATAACCCTTTTACTTTATGTAAACTTAATTTTTTTAACTTTCTGATTATTTTGTAATAACAGCTTAAAACACATATTGTACAGCTATCCAAAATTTTTCTTTCTTTATATCCTTATATATGTTTTTCTCTATTAAAAATTTTTCCTTCTTTTTAAACTTTTTATTAAAAACTAAGATACATGCACGTTAGGCTAGGCCTACACAGGGTCTAGATCGTCAATATCATTGTCTTCCATATTCACATCTTGTCCACTGGAAGGTCTTTGGGGCAGTAACACACATGGAGCTGTCATCTCTTATAACAATGCTTTCTTCTGTAATACCTTCTGAAGGACCTGCCTGGGGTTGTTTTATGGCTAACTTTTCTAAAAAATACATAGAAGGAGTATACCCTAAAATAACGTATAGTACACTAAATACTAGGCAATAGGAATTTTTCAGCTCCATTATAATCTTATGAGACCTCCATGGTATATACAGTCCATTGTTGACTGAAAAGTCCTTATGTGGCACATACTGTCTCTTCCTATGTGTGTCTTTGTTGTCTTTATCCCTACCCGACTAGGATGTAGGCTCCATTTAGGCAGAATTTTTTATCTATTTTGTTCACTGCTATTTTCCCATCATTTAGAACAATGCCTGACTCATAGAAGATGCTCAGTAAGAATTCATGGAATTAATGAATGTTAGCTTTAGCCTGTTTAACACTGTGCCTCAGCCAGCTATAAACTGTTATTTGTACATACTCATAGAAGCCTAGAGGTTATGTGTGTGTATGTATTTATGTATACATCTGTGTGTGTATAAAAGTAAATTAAGGCAGTCTTTGATTCTTATTGTAAGAGACTATTATGTGTATTATTCTTTCTGTTTAAAAAATGTAACCGTGTAGCGACAGTCTTTTGTGGGTGTCTATTTTCACTGCCTAATTTCACTTCAAAAAATAGCGCCATTTCTCATCCCTCAGATATGAATGCTTTAAATAGTCACACATTTTTAGTAGAAAAAGAAGTCCCAGATTAGTTCATATTTCTAACTTATACCAGGTTTCCTTGTTTTATTGCAAACCAAAAATAATGCAAATAAACTATATTTGTTGAGCAAATCAAACTGAAGTTTACCACTGTTGTTTACTATGACTCGTTTGAGTGTAGGTGTCCTTTATGTTGTTGTTTTACAACAGTGTTTGCTTACAGGAGGCCCTAGCTCTTAGCCAGTATGTTTGAAACTGAACTACTGATATATTTTTGTTCTTTGTTTGCCAGTAGAACTGTTGGATATTCAAATCTCAAGGTTGCTGATTTGCCTCATATCTCTTCATTGTTTTCCACGTTGGTCCATTGGTGTGGGATATATGAGGTCTGTTTTCTTTCTGGGGAAAAGCCCTGGAGACTGTATACATTGAGGAGCAGACATTGTCTGTACAATGAATGGAGTAATGAGCTACTGTTGTTTATTCTTCTGTAATATAATTGGTTGAATTCAGACAATAGTGTAGCATCTGTTGTTATACTATGCAGGGAAATGTCAAAACAGAAAGCAAGCAGACAGGTGGATTAAAGGGAGAGAATGAGGGAAAACCAAGAAATATCACATTAAGTTTTGATTTAAAGTAGGTGAAAAGGAATAATCATGACAAAAATGATAGCACCAAAAACTGTCATATGTTGATCACTGTATTACGTATAGCATGAGGATCAATGCTCAGCATTTGTCACTGAGTGCTGACCAAGTGTCAGCATTTGCTAAGTGGCGTCAGGGACAGGGCCAAGATGGCCGATTAGAAGCAGAGGCTCCCATCAAAAAGAACCATAATTAGCGTGTGAATCCTGCATCAGCAACCAAAGTATTCAGATTCTCTCATCAGAACTGACTAGGCAGCTGGCGTTATCCACGGAGAGGAAGGAAGAGCAGTGTGGTGTGGCGGCCCACCTAAAAACATTCTGCATCTTATGGAAGGATGCTGTGAGGAAGATGTTATTGGCTCTGTTTCTATGAGGAAACTGAAATTCATAAAGACTGTGATTTGCCTAATTCCCAGGATTTGAATGCATGTCTGCCATACCCCAAAACCTATGTTTCTAACCATAACATTGCATTTAATTAAAAATTTTTAAACTGCACTGTCAGAAGTCAGAATACTGACTTTAAGGGGAAGTAGTTCCCAGGAAAGGGTATGCTTCTGAGATACTTGATCAGCATTCTGGTTTTACAGATATGTTGACTTTGAAACTTTATCAAGTTGTACACTTAAGATTTGTGTACTTTTTCATATGTGTGGTACACTTTAATAAAAACTTTAAAACAATTACAAAATACATGACTTTGAACAGAAAGGATAAAGCTTTATTCAATACAACACTGACTCAAATTTTGAAAAAAGTTTCAAATATACTTATATAAAATATGCCTGAAAAATTAAGGAAGAGTATCTGGGCGATGAAAAAGTTTTGAAAATAAATAGTAGTGATGGTTGTACAACATTGTGAATTTATTTAATGCCACTGAATTGTACACTTAATGGTTAAAATATTTTAAAAATTAGTGGATATAAACAATCTTGGTGATGGCTATCTTAATGGTGAATCTACAGATTAGTTTTAATGTTTTTCTTTTAATCTATTTTTGCAATGAATTTATATTACTTTTGTAATTGGGAAAAATGTTTTATAATCTCAAAGATATGCTTGTAAAGAACCACCATTGTGGCTGGGCGCGGTGGTTCACACCTGTAATCCCAGCACTTTGGGAGGCCTAGGCAGATGCATCACTTGAGGTCAGGAGTTTGAGATCAGCCTGGCCAGCATGGCAAAACCCCATCGCTACTAAAAATACAAAAATTAGCCAAGTGTGGTGGCACGCGCCTGTAATCCCAGCTACTCAGGAGGCTGAGGTGGGAGAATCGCTTGAACCTGGGAGATGGAGGTTGCAGAGAGCCGAGATAAACTCCAGCCTAGGTGACAGAGCGAGACTCCATCTCAAAAAAAAGAACCACCACTGTTAACTGAGAAATGGATAATCCCATTAACAGTTTAGAAAATGTATATAACTCTAATCCACAGAGGTTTATGCCTAAAAGCAACTCATGGTTTCCCTTTAAGGGACACATGTGGAAAATTAATCTGAACAGTTAATGCAAGGAGGAATCATACCTCAGAGAAAGGAGAAGTAAGATGTTTAATTCTTAGTTACTAGAAGTAGAGGCTATGAGATTCACATTCTTCTAGCATTTATTGAACACCTACTGTGTGCCTATAATCATACTAAGCACTTTCACCTACATTATTTCAGTTAGCATGTCAGTTTATTCCTTCCCTTCCAAGGGCATATTGAGCATCTACTTTGTACTATGCACTATATTTGGAATAAGAAGTAATACATGCTCCCATGCCATTATGGAGCTTGCAGGCTAGTAAGAAGGTCAGGCATTAAATAAATAACTATGGTACTATATAGTGAATGCTGTAATTGGCATATCAACTAGCATTTTATTTTGATATACACAGGTTAATCCATTCATTTGGTTACTAATATATGATAATGTTACTGAAATAGTTTAATAGTTGGAACTATTCAGCTGAAACTCATTGCTGTCACAGAACACCAATATCAGGTAAACTGCCACTCATGCTGTCAGAAAAAAGGGCAAAAGTGACTGAAAAAAAAGCAAAAATATATTTTTAACTGTATTTCTTATGTCTCCATTTCTGGACATCAATTTCCCCACATAAAAAATGAGAGTATTGGGCTGTTTGACAAATGCAGCCCCTTCCAGATCTGATATTCTGTGTAGATCTCTTCCTTATAAGAAAAGCAACTGTCACTGAAGCCTATTATGTGTCAGATGCCATACTGAAAATTTTATATATATTGCCTATATAATTCCCACCTCTCTAATCCCCTATAAGGTAGGTGGTTATTCAGTGCCTCCAGAAGGAAAATAACCTCAGTCATAGGCGAGACCAGCTTTTTCTATACATTGCAGAAATTTTGAATGATTTGAAAAAAATACTTCAGTATTAGAGCCAACCAAATTCACCTGCATGACACAAATTACTTAATTTCTTATCCATACTTGTGTCTGAGCCAACTTTTTCTGTTGGTTATTTTAAACATTTTTTAACAGATAATTTGCATAGGTCAAAATAGGCATATACGCAGAAAACACCAGCTGTCACCTCTTCCACCTTGTTCCCCTACCCTCTGTAGGTTACCATTTTTGTTTCTTTTTATTTGTGTAAGTTTATTACCTCCAAAGAACCAGCTTATTTATTAGCTGACTAGTTTTATATTTCTTGTTTTCCTAAATTATTTATTTATACTTTTATTTTATTATCAGCTTTCCTTCCACTTATTTTATTGGGTTTTTTTTTTCACTAGTTTTAAATTTTTTTTTGTTCCCAGACACTGATAATTCACTAGCTTTTAAAATCTAATTCTTAATTCACTTATTTTTATTCTTTAATTTATAATGGCATGAGAATGGTTTTTTTTTTGTTTGTTTGTTTGTTTTTTTTTTTGAGACGGAGTCTCGCTCTGCCGCCCAGGCTGGAGTGCAGTGGCCGAATCTCAGCTCACTGCAAGCTCCGCCTCCCGGGTTCACGCCATTCTCCTGCCTCAGCCTCCTGAGTAGCTGGGACTACAGGCGCCACCGCGCCCGGCTAGTTTTTTGTATTTTTTAGTAGAGACGGGGTTTCACCGTGTTAGCCAGGATGGTCTCGATCTCCTGACGTCGTGATCCGCCCATCTCGGCCTCCCAAAGTGCTGGGATTACAGGCTTGAGCCACCGCGCCCGGCCAACATGAGAATGTTAAGGCTATGAATTTCCTCAGAGCACTGCTTTAGATGAATTTCATGGATTCTAACATGAAGTCTTTCTTAGGGTTCTAGACAAAAAAGGTTTTAGTAATTTTTATAGATTCCAATGTTATTAGGGACCTCAGAGACCATCTCCTAATGGAATGTCACAAATGCGAAACAATGTAATACTAAAACCTGGATTCAAGCCCACACTAGCCATGAGGCCTTCCAGCAGTTTACTTCACCTGCTTAAGTCAAATGAAGGGTTTGGTCCATCTGTAGGTCCAGAAATCAATGACTAAGATTTGGCCAAATCCCAAAGCGAGTTAGTGGCAAAGCCAGAACTAGGACTGTGGTCTTCTTCTACCAATAAACCCGATATTTGAAGTTCTTTCCATGTTTTAAAACTTTTCTTTTATTGTGGCCAAATATATGTACACTAACTTGCCATTCTTAAGTATACAATTCAGTGGCATTAATTGTATTCACAGTATTATCCAACCACCACCACTATTTCCAAAATGTTTTCATCACCCTAAACAGAATTTCCCCATTCCATTTTGACATAAACATAATAATCCAGTATTCTACAAACTCTGCAGTTACGTCTACTTGAAAAATGTATTTCTCATATAAATATATTTCTGTGTGTGTGTGTCTTTTCTGAATGCATCTAATAGCTTTAATTCATACCCTAGAAAGGTATCAATTGGGTATTTGATATGAATGTCTTTGATCACAAATATCTGAGCCCTTCAGTTAAAAAAAATGCTTTTTCTGTGTAGTGTCCTATATATTTAATAATATGTGTCATTAAGGTGGAATTTATTTTAATTACTTGCCTATTGGGCTAATATTAAGAAAATGAAAAATACATGATTCTATTTTTCAAGCATTAGGCTTGGCTAATAAATGGGGCAGTGACTTTTCTATGAATTTCTAGAAAGCAGCAGCTTTTTCTCTGGTCTCTTCCTCCCCACTCTCCATAGTCCAGTCCTTCCCACATTTTAACACCTGGTTTTTGCTCTCCCTAGGCCATCCGGCTGTCCTTAGAGCAAGCCCTGCCTCCTGAGCCAAAGGAAGAAAATGCTGAGCCTGTGAGCAAACTGCGGATCCGGACCCCCAGTGGCGAGTTCTTGGAGCGGCGTTTCCTGGCCAGCAGCAAGCTCCAGATTGTCTTTGATTTTGTAGCTTCCAAAGGATTTCCATGGGATGAGTACAAGTTACTGAGCACCTTTCCTAGGAGAGATGTAAGTTCCCATACCTATAGCAGGAAGTATATCCCAGTGGGAGATGTGCCATCATTAAAGCTGAACAAAGTAGTTCAAGAAAAGTCCTATGGTGCAGGCAACTACCAGACATCCAGAAGTCCTTCTTTGTTCTGCACATCACTCTGTCCTTAGCCTTTGGAGAAAGTATGGCTTCCCAGGCCAGCAGACATGTGTACCCAGTAGCCTATGTAAGAAATTAGGTACAGATCTTCCTTCCTACCTGTTTTCCCTATTCCATCATTCCAGTCTTTGCCGAGGTCTCATCTGTATTCCTCAAATGAGATATATTCTGTAGACCTTAGAATATACCTGAGAATTGTAAGTTTAACAGCTTAACAGTTAGATATCAGGGTCAACGAATATAGGTTCACTAAGAATGACTCATGCAAAACAGAAAGTATTTTGTGATTTGATAGTCTTACTATACCCTGGGAGGTTACAGAGGGTGACCTGTATTCACTGTGTGCTTGCATTACAGCACAATATTTGATAGTCTCTCATAGTATTCTGGGGCAAAGTAAAGAGATATAGATGTGTTAGATTCATTGCTGATTAAATGGTTGCATCCAAAAAATGTTAACCACCATTTCCTTGTAGGGAACCAAGAGGCTCTGTATTTAATCTTTTATTACTTACCATATTTATTAGCAACCTACATGAAGACTTTATCAGATTTATAGGTTATGAAAAATAAGATTCAAGAAAATCTTAAAATACTGAAACTTACACAAAATGAAGCTGCAGAAATTTTACAGAAACGTGTAGAAATAGATTCCTTTAGTAGAGGTTATGGTTGAATTAAGCTGAATACACATTAATAACATGTTGTGGCTGCCAACAAAAAAGCTAGCTCCTGTTTTAGAGGTGTAATCCCAACCAGAGGTTAACTTAATGGTCCTGTTTAACTCTGCACTAAGATAAACTACCCCTGGGTAATGGGTGCACCAAAATCTCACAGATCACCACTAAAGAACTTACTCATGTAACAAAATACCACCTGTTCCCCAAAAACCTATGGAAATAAAAAATTTAAAAAAAAAAAAAAACTACCCCTGAAATAGTCTTTAGGCTTCACGCTGAAAAACGAAGCCTGAAGAAATAGGAGCAGGGCTGGTAGGAAGGTGAGGGAGCTGCACATCGTGTCATTTAAGGAACATTACCTCTAAAGAAGGAAGGACCATGGGAGATGTGATTGTTGTCTTCAGCTACTTGAAGGCATGCCTTGTAAAAGAGGGATCTGATTTTTTGAGGCTCCAGGGGCAGAACTGGGACCAATGAGTTGAAAGTTACATGAGACAAAATTTGGCATAGTGTAACAAAGCATTTTATAAGAAAGGAATATGTTGTGTCGTGAAGTGTTAATTTTCCTATCATTGGAGATTACCAAGTACTACTCTTTTCAGGAATAACAGATATATATGGAGAGGGATTCATCCCTGGTATTCCTGCTTGATATGGGATGGGACTTAGACTTCCTTAGCTCTAAAATATACAGTAAATATTCTGTGATTCCATTATGAGCTAGGCATAGTAACCTAGCATACAAAAACCAAGAATTTCATTAAGGCACATCTGAGTCTCTCACATTGGCTGTCAGGTTTACAGGATAGAGAGAGAAACTAGTAATATCCCCTCTGGGTGGAATGAGGATCTTGCCACTTATTTCTAAGCCCAGGAGACTGTAGTGGAACCCAGGTGCTGACTATTGTTCCTTTTTCACTGGTCCTGCCTCCTGCTCCAAGGTCATTCCCTTTATTTGTATATAAGGCACACAAACATGCACAAGGGAACACAGGCCTGCATATGTTCTTACCACACAGCCAAGTATGAAAACTACCTTAACTTCTGTCACTGAAGTTGAACTCTCAGTGTGTGAACATTTAACAAAGAACCAATATCAAAGGGTTCAAGATCAGCCTGGTTCTCATACTTTATGTTCTGTGATGAAAATCTCACCTCAGAGAACTTAAAAAACTTAGGAGCTAAGTTTGCCCTTCCCAACCCTTAGTTTTAAGTCACTCCCTTTCTGAATGGGTCTCGTCTTTAAAAATGGAAGTACTGGAAGAAATAGACTTTCTGCATTTTAAAATTAAACTTTTTCTTTCAAATTAATTTTTAAAGCTTATTACTGACAGGGATGGGGTGAAAATATCTTAAAAGAAGCTAGGCTTTTTGATCACTATTAAGAACCTCTTTCCACGGGGTGAAACTCTGAACTGTGGAAAGTTGCTGTTGAAAGGAAACTGGGGAGATGTGATGTGAAATGCAGAGTGTTCTTGGGCCTGTGACTATCTCCCTGCAGTTGCCAGCATAGTGCTTCATACATAAGCATCAGTAACTGTTGTTGAATGTTAATAAGCTCGGACTCCCCTAATCTCTGGTTCCAGAATGAACAGAGAGGCTGGTCCAAATGAGAACAGATGCTCTAGGCCCACCCAGATTCCAGACTTAAACTAAGAAAGCCCACCCAAGACTCTTTAGGCCTCCTAGAGCCAGGGGTGGGGTGAGAGTTAAAGGCCCTTCATTCTTCTCTGAATTCTCTTTCAAGTCAAATGACTAGTGTTTTTGCAAGGCTATTCTGTAACAGCCATCTGTGTGTCCTAGGATTAGGATCTAATTTGTAAAAGTCATCTTAAATTACAGCCAAACTAAAGACTGTTAAAAAGCACATCTTAAGGCCTTGCCTTTTTAATAACAAATAATATAAGCCTTAACTCTAGGAGTCTTAATTGTGTCTTCAGCCTTTTCTCCACAAAGCAGAGACTGGTTTCTCAGCAGAGGAACCAGTTAAGTGTTCTTCTGTACCTCCCATGCCTGCCACCCGCCCCCAACCAAAACAATACTTCATGTTAAGATTTCTCAGCTGTCTAACCATTTAGTAAATGTCTGCTGAGCATACTTCCCTGAACTGAACACTGTAGGACAACCAAAATAGCCGCAGACATAGGCCTTCCCCAGAATCGCTGATTCAAGTTGTGGAAGCAATGAGTTACTTGGTTTGGGTGGGTGGGTGTGTGTGTGTGTGTGTGTGTGTGTGTTTTCCCCAATTTTGCTAATAACAGTTACCAAGAGAAGGAGTAGTATTTATTTCCAGAGCTCTACCTCTTGGACATGTTAGAGCCGTGTGAACATCAGTGGTCCATTTGCCTTACTTGGGCATTGCCTTGGAAATGAGGTAGTTGAGTCCTAAAAGCTGTATAATGATATTCACCCTACTACTCCTCCTATAGGCCAACTCCTGTCTCTGAGTTAGAGTAAGGGACTGCTGCCAGCTCCCCCAGCTCCCCTCCAGACCTACAGTAGCCCAGACATAGGCCCTTTCCAGAAAAGCTGATTATCACTCATGCCACTTGGTAAGAGATTGTCAGTATCCCCCAGCCTTCCTCTTCTGTGCCACTTCCTTATCTTCCCTTTTCTCTCCTCCTTCCTTTTCTACCCCTTCCCTTTTTTCCAATCCTATTTTACCTGTTTTATCTTCTCCCCCATCTTTCCATTCTTCCCTTCTCCTTATTTCTTTATCCCACAACTCTTCTTTCTGCCTCCTCTTTTTCTATTTTTTGCCTACCCATATCCACATCCCTCAGAGGAGCTCTGTCTACGATTGGAAAGTGAGATCTTTCAATTTATAAAATGACTGGAAAGCACTAGGAAAGGAGGATGAAGAATGGCAAGTGAGCTCTAAGAGTCCACCGATAGCCCATGTGTATTGCCACTGATATAATCACACAGCCCCCGTTCTAGCCTAGAGAACATGCCTTTTTCTAGATCTATAGATATGAATCCCCAAACAGACAGACATGCATTCAGGAATAAACTGTTTTCTTATATATCTAAAACAAAGTAATGAGGGAATTTATATTTTGCCCCAGCTTTCTAGGTTTTTTTCTCTGTAACTATAACTCGTAATTTTTGTTTCTCCCTCTAAGACTTAAATGAACAGGAGAATGAGTGTAAACAAGCTCCAGCAGCGTTTTTCTAGAGTAGACCTTCAGTAAGGTTTTGTTTAAATGTACTGGGGGAAAAGCCTTTCAAATTTGGGGTATACAAATTCCTTTCTCTGTCACCCATCCACTTTTATTATGCTAAGCACCAAGCTAAACACTACAAACACAGTGAAGAAAAATAATGGCATAGATCTAACCCTTGTAGAATTTACAGTCTGAATCCAGAAGCTACAGCTAGATGAAGTTTGACTTGACTTCATCCGTAACACGTGGATACTATTTGCCACCATAAGGAGATAGAAGAAATTTAATTCGCATTTAATTCATGTATTTGTTCTCTCATTATAGCAAAACATTTGCTGTGCAACCTCTCTGTTTCAGCCTTCATACCAGATGCTGGTGATACAGAAATTTTAAAAAAATTGTTGCTGACCTTGAAGAGTTCACATTATAGTAAAAACACACATCTAAAGCAAATTGCATTACAAATTACACCCACAGTTAGAAGGATAAGTAATTTCAGCCAGCAGTGATAAGGGAAAGTATTACAAAGGAAGTGAATTTTACCTGATCCTTGCACAGAGAGATGTTCAGTGAGTGGAAGCAGAATAGCAAAGTCAGAAGTAAATGTTTCAGTCGTAGTTAGTCTTGCATGTGCATCCCACTCCATCATACTGAACACTGGACAACTTACTTGACCCTGCCGAACTTTCATTTCTTCATCTTTGAAAGAGAAATGATAATATCTGAGATGGTCATGGTAAGAGTTATATAAAGTGAATGTAAATTACTATATTCATAGCACATAAAACAGTATCTGCTATAATAATCCTAAATAGAGAGAGGCAGAAGAGGTGGGAAGGGCTTACAGT